>NC_080165.1:120223271-120582771 GCF_950295315.1 Erinaceus europaeus | reverse complement strand
GTGGTAGTTTGTTGTTAAACAAAGTTTCCCAAAAGCAAAAAAAAAAAAAGAGATACTGAGATACTGTACTCAAATCATTTTTTTTTAAAAAAACGGCTTTAACTTGTGATCATCATAGGAAATTACAGTTTCATATCAAATACTGCACTTCCACATAGATAATCATTCCTAACCACAGCAAAAAAAGAAAATGCTTACCACATCATCACAAACCACTGTCATTTCCTAACCAAATATTTCTCACAGACACCAATTATTATGTGAAACATTTTATAAGCACTAGTTCATTTAACCCTCATGTAACTCTGTTCATTAGGTTCTAATTATTAATCCTAGAGATAAATAAGCTAAAGCAATTATTTGAGTCATATTTTATCCAATGTTACACTGGCATAAACGGGGTTTTAACCAGTACCTAACAGTGTAAACTTGTTACTGATATCCTCTAAACAGTATTTCCATCAAAGAAATTTGTGAGGAAATAAAAGTGCATTCATTAAGGTCTCAAGTAATGAGCCAATATATTGTCAGAATTTACTTGAACTATGACAACTGAATAAAATGGGACAATTAAAAGAATTCAATCTGATGTAAATTAGGACAGTGAGTGGGAAGAAAAACTGCAATAGGGTAACATGAAAAGGTGAATCTCATATAAAGCCAAACAAATTGTTGACTAATTATGAATCTAAAGGCTGGAATACTGTAGATGAAGATTTGTGGGGGTCTCCGTTTTGTAGATATGCAGTAGGCCTATTTTAGTGATGCTCCCATGATGCCAACAGGACTTCGCTGGGCAGACAACCCAACCAATGTGTCCTGGAGCCCCATTTCCCCACAGCACCACCCCATCAAGGAAAGAGAGAGACAGGCTAGGAGTATGGATCCACCTGTCAACGTCCATGTTCAGCCAGGAAGCAATTACAGAAGCCAGACCTCCCACCTTCTGCACCACATAATGACCCTGGGTCCATACTCTCAGAGGGTTAAAGAATAGGAAAGCTATCAGGGGAAAGGATGGGATACAGAGTTCTGTGATGGGAATTGTGTGGAGCTGCCCCCCTCTTAACCTATGGCTCTTGTCAGTGTTTCCTTTTTATAAATAAATTTTTTTTTAAAAAAGTGAATCTCTTACAACTTCAATTTCCTAATCTCAGAACTAACAACTAGACTACTAGATATTCACATTTTTCTGTTTCCCAAAACGCCTCCAAAATGTACTCCTAAAATTTTTATTTTCTTACACTTTCTCTCTTTTTGTCATACACACACATACAGCGTGGTATTCCCATGTGATGCCAAGACTCAAAATCGGGCTGTGCATAACAGAGCAGGTACTCTATCAAGTGAGCTATTCGTTCAACCCTCACACACATGCAACTTTGCATTTGTGAACCCCTGAGCCATCTTCCTTACTGACCTGGCTCCCCACTGCAAGTCAGGTCAAGGTTCTGATTTAAACAATGTCTACATCTGCTCTGGTCCTCTAGGTAGATTAATCTAAGATGAAAAATAAATGGAGGCCAGACTGAATGTACACATTACAGTATGCAAGGATGCCCTCACTCCCCACCTACAGGGAGAAGCTTAATCAATTGTGAAGCAGTGTTGCAGGTGTCTTTTCTCTCTATCCCTTCTTCTCTCTTAGTATCTCTGTCTCTATTTCAAATAAGTAAGTAAATAAATATCTTAAACAAATATAAATAAATAGCCTAGGGTAGAGCAATGGTGCACCTGGTAGAGTACACACACATTGCCATGCACAAGGACCTTGGTTCAAGTCCCTGGTCCCTATCTGCACTGAGGATGTTTCATGAGAAGTGAAGCAGTACTGCAGTTGTCTCTCTTTCTCCCTCTCTATCCTTAATATTTCTCTGACCCATAAAATAAAAAGTAGCTTCCAGGAACAGTGGATTAATCAGCCTCAGCAGTAATGATAATCCTGGTGGCAATAAATATACAGATATAGATATATATATATATATATACACACACACACACACAAGTAAATAACCTGTTTGAACAAAAAGGAGAAGATTCTAAAAATTACGGCAAGTGGAAACTACATTTCAATTTAAAGTCTTCAAAATTCTGGGGAAGAGTCCAGCACAAGGGTGGAACACTGAACTGTACTTGGCTGTGTACATACATTGACAGAATATAGGAAACTCAAAAATAAGATTAAAACTCAGCACTTAAGCCTTGATGAATTCAGTCCTAAAACTCCCTGGTAGACCTGTCAATCTGAATTCAAGACATGGAAAAAGACTTTACCAGTTATGTGACCTGTAAGAAGGGTTTTGTTTGTTAGAGAGGCAGAGTGCGAAAGAGGAAGACACCACAGTACCAAAGATTCCTTCATCATGATGGGGACTGGGCTCAAACCGTTGCTGTGCACATGACAAAGCAGCATACTATCCGAGTGAGCTAGCTCTTAAAAATTTTTCCTGGGTGGCCCGGAGGTAGCACAGTCGCTAAAGCACTGAACTCTCAAGCATGAGGTCCTGAGTTTGATCCCCGGCAGCACATGTACAAGTGATGTCTGGTTCTTTCTCTCTCTCTTCCTATCCCTCTCATTGACTGGAAAAAAAAAAATTCCTGGGAGGAAAAGAGGCATAGGACAACACAAGTCTTTAAGTATCTGAAAGTTCTTTAAGTGAGACTGATAATAAGGTCAGACGGAAAAAAAGAGCAAAGCAAAAGAAAGTTAACTTTTCGATGAAAGATTTGGATACTGTGAACTTCCCTATCTGACCCAGACAATAAAGTCCTACAAATGAATAAATAGTGTTTGGGGGGGGGGGAGAATCACTTTGAACCCCTCCTAAAACTTATTCCATATTGCTATAAAGATTTTTGGGTGGGAACCTACATATATTTAATCTTTATAGATCCAATATGCAAAGTAAAAAAAATGCTGAGATATGTCTTGTGAAGTAAACATATATTTTCATTTTATAACTAACTGAAAAAGTAAAATCAGTAACTTCCATCTTTGGAGAGGAGTCATAAACAGGAGTAGCACAGTGGATAAAGCAATGGACTCAAGTATATAAGGTTTTGAGTTTGATCCCTGACATCATTTATGCCAGAGCTATGCTCTGATTATCTCTTTCATTAATAAAATAGGTCTTTCAAGGGCTAGACAGTAGCGCAGAGTTAGGTTAATTGCACTTGGCATAAAGTGCAAGGACCCACACCAATCCCGGTTTGAGACCCCAAATCCCTACCTGCAGGGGGGTCACTTTGCAAGCGGTGAAGCAATTCTGCAGGTGTCTATCTTTCTCTCTCCCTCTCTTTCTTCCCCTCTCTTCTCAATTTCTCTCTATCCTATCCAACAACAGCAGCAACAACAACAATGGGAAAAAAAATGGCCGCAAAGAGCAATGAATTCTTAGTGCAGGCACTGAGCCCCAGCGATAATCCTGGAGGCAAAAAAAGAAAAAGAAATAAGCTTTTCTTTAAAAAAAAAAGTATGAATATATGTGTAAGTCACACAAGGCCTATCCCAACTTTAATGGGCAAGCAGGTAAGAAACATAGCTTTAAAAATGACAAAAACAGGGGGTCGGACGGTGGCGCAGTGGGTTAAGCGCATATGGCGCAAAGCGCAGGGACCGGCGTAAGAATACCGGTTCGAGCCCCCAGCTCCCCACCTGCAGGGGAGTCGCTTCACAGGCGGTGAAGCAGGTCTGTAGGTGTCTGTCTATCTTTCTCTCCCCTTCTCTGTCTTCCCCTCCTCTCTCCATTTCTCTCTGTCCTATCCAACAACGAATTGCGTCAACAAGGGCAATAATAATAACCACAACGAAGCTACAACAAGGGCAACAAAAGGGGAAAAAAAAATGGCCTCCAGGAGCGGTGGATTCATGGTGCAGGCACCAAGCCCAGCAATAACCCTGGAGGAAGAAAAGAAAAAATTAATAAATAAAAATGACAAAAACAGACTTGGAGGCACAGAACTTTGGTGATGGATGTAGAATGGGAATATACCCAACTTTATAATCCTGGAAGCCACTATTAAATCACTGATTTGTTTAAAGTGATGAAGGAAGGAAGGAAGGAAGGAAGGAAGGAAGGAAGGAAGGAAGGAAGGAATGGAGGGAGGGAGGGCAAAAATAAACTGGGGAAAGCAGGGGCCAGAGACAGCTTACCCAGTACAGCACATAGGTTTACTACGTTCACAGACTTGGGGTGGAGCCCAAGGCCACCACCTAGGAGAACCTACAGAAGAGAAGATTCACAAGTGGTGGAATGGTATTGTGGTTTCTCCTCCTTCTGCCCCACCCCCCAGCCCCAACTATCTTACTCTCTATTTAAAAGAAAAAGTGGCTACCAGAAGTGGTAGAGTTGTCCAGGCACTGAACCCCAGTAATAACCCTTGTAACTAAACAAATATAAGAAAACCAAACACTAACCTAAACACTAGACATTTAGGGAAACACCTAAATAAATATACCTAATACACAATTTGTACTATACAAATTATCTAACTTTTAGACATGCAAAACAACTAGGAAATCCACAGACCGAACCAACCACAAACCTATACATCGCTATATAACAACAGAATGAACTTTCATCAAAAGCATCTTCAGTGTATTATATAAAGACTCAATGAACTGATTCATCAAGTGTATCACGTACAAATAATGTTATAAGTGTTCATATATATTACATATATGTAATTATATATACTCACACAAAATGCATGCATAATTTATTAAAAAATCATTCATCACTATGAATTAATTTTAGCTAATATTAGAAATTATTCATTTCTGATTTATTTCTTTCCCTTTTGGCTTACCCATAACTTCAAAATAACTATAGCTTTTATTCTTGGAGGCCATTCCCCTATAGTTAGTGGTACCAGGCATTGACTCCATTTTAGATTTTAGTCTGGGGCACTGCCAAGTTAAGAGGAATGACAGTAATCTTATGAATATTAAGTTGCTGGCTTATGCCAAAACATGACATTCCCTAAGGATGCTCTGTCTGGAATCAGGCTAGAAATGTCTGTATGTTGGGAGGAGGTGACAAGGGGCTGAGAGTAGATTTATTGACTCCTAAGGATCCACCCCTGAAATTCCAAAATTCTATAAAAGGTCAGCAAATTAGGGTTTGGCTAGCATTTGCTGACTTCTGGAGCCAGCATAAACATTTACTTGAGGCTTTTAAATTGGTACGGGTATCCAGTGGTTAGGTACAGTGATTCTGCATCTGAGAAAACAAGGCCACTGGTAACGTTTCTAAATAAAGTTGGGGTGGGGAAGTCAAGCACACTTCTTTTGTTTTTCTTCATGTAAACAAGACAGATTTTAGAAATGTAAATGTTTTCTCTTAGCAGTGTAGACTATCATAAATTATTTTATCACCTCATAAAAACTAGCTTTTCAAAAATTCTGAAAATCCGTGCCTTTCAAAAATTTATTCTCACGCAGTTTTTAAATAGACTCCTTCAATTACAAAAAAAAAAAAAAAAAGAACCCTGCTTCCCTGTGAAAACAGAAACAAAATTATATCCTAAAAAAATACGTAGCTTGGGAAGGGGGTTTAGAGGCCCCTTCCCCTACTTGCAGAGGGAAGCTTCCTGAGTGGTGAAGCAAATGCTGCAGGTATCTCTCTCCCTCTCCCTCTCAATTTCTCTCTGTCCTGTCAAATAAAGGGGGGAGATGGGGGGGGGAGTGGCCTCTGGAAGCAGTGGATTCATAGTGCTGGCATCAGGCCCCAGCAATAATCCTGGTGGCAAAACATAAAATTGGTATCTTTAATATAAAATATAAACCCAACATTCCTAAAGCAAATGGCAAAGACAGAACCTTTATAGTTCTCTATCCACATAATACGAAACTGGTGATTCATAGCAAAACCTAATGTTAAACTTAACTATACAGTATTGCTAGTTACAGAGTGATTTTACCAATAAATATTTTGGTTGAAGACTGCTTTGTCATCTTTGAAAGTATTTTGAGTTGAAAGCAAGTGGTTGGATAGTTGTGATTTAAAAAAAAAAAAAAGTCTATTTTTAAAATCTAGGGACTGTATAAGGTTTTCTAAACTCAATTCTTGAAAACTGGTAATTTGGAGTGGGTAAACCACAAGAACGTTAAGTTAAGAAGCAAAGGACCTAACAAGCTCACCAACTCACATCAGCACAAAGCTAACTTGGAAATCTCCAGAAGATTTACAAACCTAGTGATAAACCAAGATAGTAACAAGCCCCTGTAAACTTTTAAATTCTGCCTCCCCAAATACAGCAAGAGCTATATGATTTTCTTTAGTTATACATTTATATAGTTATTTCTGATAGGTTTCTCTTTGGATACATTCTCTCAGTCAGAAAATTTGCTTATTTCTGCCTGAAACTAAATCAGATACATATACAGTTACATAAATATCTAAATACCCACTACTCAGTTTAAAAGCAGTATGAGTTCTTTACATGTTAGCAATAATTGTATTGAAATCCTATCTTGGTTAAATGACATTTTTGTCACTTTGAATCATTGTAAACAATCCCCTTCCAATTTAGGTGCCAGGAATTTGAGGTTGGGAGCTCCACTCACCCCTACTTACATTCTCACAAAGGCTGCTAACTAGTACACTAAGTCTGTGGATTTAAGTTAAAAAACTAAAAATGTTATGAGTAGGTCTGGCTGAAAGAAGGGTGTTTTAAAAGGAAAGAAGCTGCCTCCCCCCAACCCCCTTTACTCTAAATGAGCAGTCTCTTGTTCTCAGCAGTTCTTCTGCATACAAGACCACTACTGACTTCAGTGGGAAATCTGCCCAAGAAGTGAGGAAGGCAGGATAGGATTAAATTAACCCTAAATCCACTCCATTGTTCCAAGTCATTAGCACTTTCAGTTTTACAATAAACTCCAATTAGCAGACTATCTGAAGTTTGATGGTGGTTCTCCAGCTGAATTACAGTCTCATTACTCCAATTCTGACAGCCGACACCGGCTAGGAGTTTAGAAGTTGTGTCAGCCCGATGGATGTACTTGGTTGGCTTTTATCACAATCCAAGACCCGCACTGCAATGCAGCCCTATCAGTGGCTGCAATAGCAATCCAGTGATATCTCACAGCAAAGAACCTGCAAATGGAAACTGAACAGTACTAAGTATTACTCCTTTCCCAGTATATCTATGCAAAGTCTGAGAATCCGGAATCCCAGTTTAACTTGGTTTTGCTCAAGTTCTAAATCTAAGAGATAATCATAGAGAATAAAATTCCAATTCTGAACACATTATAAATACAGAATATTGGGGTGGAGTAGATAGCATAATGGTTATGCCTGAGGCTTCAGTGTCCCCGGTTCAATCCCCACAACCACCATAAACCAGAGCTGAGCAGTGCACTAGTAAAAAATAAATAAATACAGAATATAGAGGAAATTGATTCCAATAAAAATAGGAAATAAAGGAGAAAAAAAACTGAAGACAGAATAAGAAAAAACTGAGTCACTTAAAGAAAAAAAAAAAACTTAGGCGGTTGGGGAGACAGCATAAGGGTTATTATGCACAGAGACCTTCAAATCTGAAGCTCCAAGGTCCCAGGTTCAGTCCCCTGCAACCACCATAAATTAGAGCTGAGCAGTGCTCTAGTGGGGAAAAAAAAAAAGTCTAAATAGCAAGTAACATGAATAAATAACAAGGGGCCTGGCACATATATATCATTTTAAATGTATTAAGTTCAAGAAATTGAGAGGGGCGAATGTGATTCTGTCTTCTGCTCCTCTAGATGGCACCTTCCCTCCCACCTACAAAGCCAGTACTCAAATAAAAATAAAAATAAAACATGGGACAGCGATTGTGGTCGTGAGAAATTCAATTTCTCAATTTAAGAAGTCCTGGATCGACTGGGAGGGCTCCACAAAGAGACCCCTCCCCCAAAATAATAGATTTTGGTCGAGAACTCATCTAAAATGTACTCCGAAAACCCAACTCAGATATCCAGGGAGAGAAGTTAATGATCTTGCGAAGCAAAGGGACCGACAGACCTCCAGCCGACAGGCAGGCAGGCAGACAGACAGACATCCTGCCTACTGGAGACAGCGTCTGCGGGACTGAGGATTTAGATGCTATTCCCGTGCTAGCCCCGTTCTCCCCTCCAGGTCCTAGCCCTGCGGTTCACCCTCACCCCCAAAAGACTCCCAGGCCTGGAGAAGAAATGCCAGCTGTGTGTGGTGAGATCGTCTGGTCCGGGAGTGGGAACTGGAAAGAAATCAGGGCTCAGAAACGTGTGTCAGGTCCACACCCGGCCGGCTGCCCGAGTCCCCCCAAGGCGGCGCGGGCGGGAGTCGAGGAGCAGCGCGCGGGCGGACGCGGAGGAGACCCGCGCGGAGAGTGTGGCTGGCGCGCCGCCCCCGCCGGCTGCCCGCAGTGCCCACGCGAGCCAGCAGCCCGGCCGGGGATGAGACCTCCTCGCCGGCGTTTCCGCTCCCCAACATCAGGCTCCAGCAAGCGGACGCCGCTGCCGACGCGGACCGGGACTTCCCGACACCATCGCCAGGCGCCCAAGGCGAGCGGCTTCTCCAGATCCCGAGGGGCCCCGGCGCCCGAGATGATCCCCACTGCTCCCCCTCCAGCCGCTCGGCGCGGCCTCGGCTCGGGGCTCCCGAGTCCACTGGAGCCCGGTGGGGCCGCCGCGGTCTTACCGTGCCGCCACCTCTCCCGGCTCCCAAGAAGGAGGGACGGCGAGGCTCTCACTGGAGCCGGGAAGCGGGGATCCAGCCTCCTGCAGCAGGACCGGGACCCTCGGCCGGGCGGCAGTGGGGTCCAGTAGGAAGGGAAATGAGAAAAGAGAGGGAGCGCAGAAAAACCCAAAGCCTGCCGCCGCCGCCCTCCCCCCTTCTCGGTGGGACTGTCCCGCCACAGCTTCCTGCCCCAGATCAGCTTCCCAGCTGCTCGCAGCCAAAGGGGAAAAAAAAAAAATCCGAGCCGCCCCGGCAGCTCCATTGGGACTAGCCGGCCGGCACGACTCCCCCCGCCCACCTCACCCCCCCCCCCGAACCCCGCCATTCCTCGGCTCCGCACGTCCTTCTTACCCGGACACCGTACCCGGGGAGCTGCTTCGCCGTGGGGACCCGTCCCGCTTCAGCCCCAGAGGTAGAGCCACCGCGCCAGCCTCCTCCCTCCGCTGGGTTTCAAATTGAAATTCCCTGGCTGTGACCGTCAGAGGACTGGCCGCGTCGACCCCGCCCCTTCGCGGCGGAAGCCCCTCCCGCGCCACCCCCGGCGCGGAAACCCCCGCGGCCTCGCCACGCCCCCTGCGTTCAGGCCACGCCTCCAAGGCTGCAGGGAGGGAGGGGAAGGGGAGAGGGAAGGGGGAGGGGGAGGGAGAGGGACAACGGCCCTCCCCCCCCAGGCTGCCACGCTCTCTCAGTCGCCTGGTACCTCGCAGCCAGGACGTGTCTCGCCTTCAGAACTCCCCTAGATAATGATCCCCAGTCCCTGTCTGCGTGGGAGACGTTCTTAGTCTAGAATCCCGACCATCCGTGTCATTTTTATCAACTTGTAAAGGGTTGTTTTCGTCAAAAATGGATCCACTAAATGCCACCTGTTTGGTGGCAAATCCTTTGGGCCCTGGAGACAGAGAAAAAAGGAAAACTGAGGCCATTCTCTGTCTACGTGGAAATGTAGAGAGCTATCAGAAAAGGAACCAGAAGGTTGGGGGAAAACCCAATGTTGAAAGAGTTTTTTTTCTGGGGAACCCAAAAATGTATGACTGAACTCCAAGCAGAGGTCTGGAATTAAGAAACTAGACAATGAGGATTAAAGAGGTGTAAGCCTAGGGTGATGCCAGTTGTAGAGACGCACATACTTGCAAAACCTCCACACAAAACCTCCGTTTTTGTATAATTTGGCCCCTTTTTCGCAGTCTTCATCTTCTCATAAAGAAGGCAGGTCGTTTTCTCCAGCATCTGAAACACCATGTTTCCAGTCTGTTGCTCCCTCTTATCTCTTACTGAGATAGTGATTCCACCTTAGCCAAAACAGTCTCTCTCTCTCTCTCTCTCCTTTCCTAAATACAACCTTTTCTAAAATTGACAATATAAAATGAAACTTCATTTGCTATACCCCTCTTCAGTTAAAAAAAAAAAAAAGCCCACTCATACATTCCATAATTTTATCGCCATAAAAACTTTATGGGAAAGGTAGGTGACTTTAGACAGAGAGAGAGAGTTGAGATTTGTTCAGATCCTACTAGTAAGTATAATTTTTTTTAAAAAAGGTGACATTTATCGCTACTTTATATACTAGATATTTGTCTCATATATCTAATTTACTTAATCCTCTAATTTCCCAAATTAAATATAATAAGGTACATTATAGAGAGGGAAAAACTGATTAGATAGCAATTCTGATTTTTAAAAAAAAAGTCAATAATTTTGCCAAAGAAAACTATTAAGAACTCTGAGGCGGATTTTCAATAAAACTAATGATATGTAAACTTGAGGATCCCGCATTCCACAGAATCCTCAGTTTCACAATAGAAACTAACTTTTACTTTTAGGTTTTTTAAGTTAAAATATCCCTAAAGTTATGTAAGATTTAGTGCCTATAAAACCTTGATCTAACTTTGATGAAATCTCCTTAGATTACTAATGCAGGAACTAGAGAAATGGGTCAGTGGTAGAATGTAGGCTTTGCATTCGTGAGGCCTTGGATTCAATTCCCAGCATCACGTAAAACATCTCTCTTTGAATTTTTTTAAAATGGCTAATTTGGGAGGTGGGCGGTACCACAGCGGGTTAAATGCACGTGGTGTGAAGACCTGCTTAAGGATCCCAGTTGGAGCTCCTGGCTCCCCACCTGCTGGAAGGGTGGTTTCACAGGCAGTAAAGCAGGTCTGCAGGTGTCTCTCTTTCCCCCTCTCTGTCTTCGCCTCCTCTCTTGACTTCTCTCTGTCCTATCCAACAATAATGACATCAATAACAACAATAATAATAACCACAACAACAATAAATCAACAAGGGCAACAAAAGGAAATAAATAAATGAAAAGTGGTCTAAAAACTCTTGTGTGGATGAAGAAATCTGTGTTTTGGGCAAAAATTAATTTCAATTTTTATTAGTGACTTTATAGTGGTTTACAAGATTATAAAATTACAAGAGTATAGTCCATATCATACCCATCTCCAAAGTTCTGTTCCCCCAACCATCCAAACAACCAATTCCAAATGATAACTACTGTAGCTTTATTAAACCCTCGGAGATAGTTTCACTACTTCTGTTCCTTATTTTTTCAAGTTCATGAACACAGCACTAACTACTTACAAATATTTCAATGGAATAAAGTAGATATAGTGAGAACCTAGTAGAAACTAGAGACAGAAAAGGCAAATTATAAGAGCTATAAGGAAGTAAAGAAAACAGATGGGATATGGTACCATACAGATGTCAACAAGCAACAGGTGGTTGTCTGGGCATGAGGAAAGTCTTAAGTGGGAGAGAAGAGGGGTCTGGACAAACAGAAGGGCAAAGTCCAGAACTGGTGATATCCAGAGATGGCAGCTGATCATAATACTGGCTGTATGCAGGATTAACAGGCTGTAGTTCAAGATTAAACATGAATTTCCAAATAAGTAGATTGAAAGAAACAAAACTGGATCTTCTCACTACAGACTTAAATAAAACACAAGGGACTGACACAAATAAGACAGAAACTTATATACCAGACCTCAGATTTGTCACATTCAAATTTAGTTCCATTGTCTCAAATCCTTTGCAAACAAAGCCAGCCTGAATTTTTTTATTAGTGATTTAATAATGATTAACAAGATTGTAAGATAATAGGGGTACAATTTCACACAGTTCCCACCACTGGAGTTCCGTGTTCCATCCTTTCCATTGAAAGCTTTTCTATTCTTTAGCTCTCTCTGGGAGTAGGGACCAAAATTCTTTATGGGGTGAAAAAGATGAAAGGTCTGGCTACTGTAATTGCTTCTTCACTGGAGATGACCTTGACAGGTGGAACTGTACCCCCAGCCTGTTTCTATCTTTCCCCAGTGGGGCAGGGCTCTGGAAAGTTGAGGCTCTGGAACACATTGGTGAGGTCATCCCTAGGGGGAGGTCAGAATGACATCATAATAGCGTCTGCTACTTGGTGGCTGAAAGGCGGTAAGATATAAAGCAAATTGCTCAATAAACAGGAACCCAAAAGTAGGAATAGAGCAAATGAAACTAGAGGTCTTCATGTGGGGAAAATCTAGGAAATCTATTGTTAGGAATAGAGCAAATGAAACTAGAGGTCTTCATGTGGAAAGAATCTAGGAAATCTATTTTAGGTATGTTCCATGTGGCCCATGACTTTAGTAATTTTTGCCTGATAGCTTACATGCAGGTGAACTAAAAGTATTTTCTGGGAAGGTGCTGTCAGAGTTGAGAATAGAATTAGAAAGCTGGATTAAGGCAGACAGTAGCTCCCAAATATGAGGAAAGTATATAAACACCATTAACTGTTAGCTCCATCTAGCTAATTTAGGGCCCAAATTTATTCATATTCAGTACAAGAGCATCTATAGCCCCTGCGTCCCTGTCAGTCTAAGCTCGCAGTCCATGGTCACTGCTAGGAACATTCTAGGCTGCCCAAATTTAAGGACCAATATTCCTCGAGTGGCAGAATAATTTGACTCAGCCTCCATTTAGAGACTGGCAGTTTGAAAATTTAAACTATAAATTTACCTAAGACTTCTCTAGTACCCTTGCTAACCAATTTACCCACACAAACTTATTCTTAAGCCATCTTGATCTATTTCTACTGGTGATTTATTTTATCATCTTTATGTCTTGTGGGTGCAAAACTCGACCAGGTAGAAGTATCCAAGTAGCTTTCAGTTGAAATTTGTCTTTCCTTTATGTGGTCCAGGACAGGAAGACTTGACACCCTTAGAATATCAGAGATAATCTCAAAAACATTACCTTGAATACATTCATTCCTGCCATAAGCAAGAAACCACACAAATGCCAGTAGGAGTCACTCTATCTTCTGGTTAATTTTTGGAGCAGTTTCAATCTTCTTCTTCTAGCGTTTGCCCTTCTTCCGTAGCCAGTCAACAGCGTCAGGTTGAGCCTGATGTAAAGTTTCGAGACCTCCTTTGAATCTGGAGAGGTGGCAGTCGTTGACTATGTGGGTCATAGTCTGTCTGTAGCTGCAGGGGCAGCAGTTTCAGTTATCTGTAGCTACATAATCCCAATTTTTAGTGGCAATCATTTTTTTTAAATTTTTTATTTATAAAAAGGAAACACTGACAAAACCATAGGATAAGAAGGGTACAACTCCATACAGTTCCCACCACCAGAACTCCATATCCCATCCCCTCCCCTGATAGCTTTCCTATTCTTTATCCCTCTGGGAGTATGGACCCAAGGTCATTGTGGGATGCAGAAGGTGGAAGGTCTGGCTTCTGTAATTGCTTCCCCGCTGAACATGGGCATTGGTAGGTGAATCCATACTCCCACCCTGTCTCTCTCTCTCCCTGGTAGTTTTGTTCATGACTTGCTGTTGGCAGGCAATCAAGCAAGACTCAGCAGGATAGCTCATCTCTGTTTCATAAAATCATCTGGAAAGCTCAAATGGGAACAGAAGGAGGGAAAGAGAGTGTGAAGGAGGGAAAGAGGGAGGAAAAATGACATTCCATGCCTGACAGTCAGAAATTGGAAAGCCTAATTTCTCCTCTACATGAACAATCACATTCAAGGATTTTTCTCTCTGTGTGTAGCTTCTTAGGATATCCCAAAGATCTTCACTTGATGTCTGACATTTAAGGACAGAAACAAAGACTGCAAGGACATTAAGATCTAAGTCAGACAGGCTGGGAGTATGGATCGACCTGTCAATGCCCATGTTCAGCGGGGAAGCAATTACAGAAGCCAGACCTTTACCCTTCTGCATCCCACAATGATCTTGCGTCCATACTCCCAGAGGGGTAAACAATAGGAGAGCTATCAGGGGAGGGGATGGGATACGGAGGTCTGGTGGTGGGAATTGTGTGAAGTTGTACCCCTCTTATCCTATGGTTTTGTCAATGTTTTCTTTTTATAAATAAAAAAATATCTAAGTCAGAAGTCCAACAACATTACTTGTACTTCATTCCATAGGTTAAACTAAGTCAGAGGAGAAGTGGTCATAGGCTTTTTTTTTTTTTTTTAGATAGAGAAGTGGAGAGTGAAAGAGACCACAGCACTGAAGCTTCCTTCAACATGGTGGGAGCCAGGCATAAACCTGGGTGGCTCACATGGCAAAGGAGCAAGACTTCACTTCCTACTAGAAGGAGCAGAATGTATATACAATGATAGAATAGCTGGTAGTCATCTTGGTAACAATTCACCACATAAGCCACTCTAGTACTAGAAACTGCCCTCAAGCAACTGTTCTCTTTCCATCTGCAATTAAAAAAAAATTTTTTTTCCTCAAAAGCATAGCAAGTTTCTTTTTCCAGCTAAAGCTCACATTGAATGATTATAATCTCCTTTTTTGAAAGGCCACTCCTAGCTATTAGTAATCTCAGTTATGAATGCCTCAAGTCTGTCAAACTGAGGTATTCCTTCAATTGCAGTTGTAGTTGTGTCATAAATAAACCTTTACTTCATCTGTCTCAATAGCAAAGAAAGCAGCCTGGGCATGCTGATTCTCTCAAACTAAAGTACAATCTATAGTGTCACTCTGGAACTGAAAGAAATAGAACCTATTAGCACTGAGTTATATCGGTGTCATCAGTAACAGTTGTCAAAACCCATAACTTTATACATTGAAAGTGGGTGTATTTTATTGTAAATTAAACCTCAATAAAGAGGATTTTTAAAAGTAGGGTTGGGAGTCTGGCGGTAGCGCAGCAGATTGAGCACACAGGATGCAAAGCACAAGGACCAACTTAAGGATCCCAGTCAGACTCCCCGACTTGCCACCTGCAGGGGAGTTGCTTCACCAGCAGTGAAGCAGGTCTATAGGTATCTTTCTCTCCCCCTCTCTGTCTTCCCCTCCTCTCTCCATTTCTCTCTGTCCTATCTAACAAAGATAACAACAACAATAACAATTTTTAAAAGGCAACAAAAAGAAAATAAATATTTTAAAAAATTTAAAAAGTAGGATTAAAGTGGGGGGGTGCACCTGGCTAAGCTCACATAGTACTAAGTGCAAAGACACAAGCAAGGATCTGGGTTCGAGCCCCAGCTTCCCACCTTCAGTTGTCTATCATATTCTCTCTCTCTCTCTTTCTCTCTCTCCTTCCCACTCCTCTCTCAATTTCTCTCTGTCCTAGCCAACAAAATGGGAAAAAATGGCTGCCAGGAGCAGTGGTTTCACAGTGCTGGCACCGAGCCCCAGCAATAACCCTGGAGGCATTAAAAAGAAAAGTACAACTAAATAGGGACCTGGGCAGTAAGGGCACATTGTTCTAAGCACAAAGGACCCATGCAAGGATCCAGTTCCAGCCCTGGCTCCCCACCTGCAGCAGGAACACTTCAGAAGCTGTGTAGCAGGTCTGAAGGTATCTTTCTCTCTCCCTCTCCATCTCCCTCTCCTCTCTCAGTTTCTCTCTGTGCTATAGAATAATAATTTTTGGAAAAAAAAAAACATTCAGGAGCAGTGGATTCATAGTGTGTGATAAACCTGGAGGCAAAAAAAAAATAGAATTAAATCAAAATACTCCCCAATGCTACCTTGGAAAGAGTGAAACTAATGTGCACTATTCACTTTATCAAAGTGTCTTCCAGCCATGTCCTAGTAATAAATAAATAAATAAGAGGGAAAAAATCTATTCCAGCTATGGGGTTCACAGTGGTAAATCTTTAGTTCATGAAAAGGAGCCAGGAATTCTAGCTTCCCTCATTACCTTCAAGTTGTTCTCAGGATCTCAGACAGACTACTTTGCCACTTTAACTAGAGTATATATGAAATAAGATAAAACAATGTCTTAGATATATATAATGTTGATCTCAAAGTTGATCTCACCAGCAAAATAGTTTAATTTAGAAACTACAGAAAGCTATTTGGAGCATGTGTTCTTATGGCAAAAACTCATGCCATTTTACTAGCACAAAAGGAAGAAAGCTTATAATGTAGATGCTAGAGAAGACTGTGTGGTAAATGAAAACTGTTGGAAGAAACCTGAATTCTTTCATTACAAATTGGATGGAACAGTAGATGATTATGTTTAGTGAAGAAAGTACAGAAGTAAGAATGGAGACCCCAAATCTTCATCTGCAATATTCTTGTCTTTAGGTTCATGATTAGTCAACAATTTGTTCTGCTTTATATGTTAACTCTTTTTAGGCCACCAGGTTCCAGATGCTGCCATGATGCCAACCCAACTTCCCTGGGCAAAGGACCCCACCATGTACCCCTCTTATCCTATGGTCTTGTCAATATTTCCATTTTATAAATAAAAGATAAATTAATTTAAAAAGACACAAAAATATTTACCTCAAAAAAAAAAAGAAATAAGAAAGTGGAAGAAAATGATGGGGTGGTTTCACTCATTTGTGGCATATAGAGAACTGAAATACATGAACTTGCAAAAAAAAATTAAAGTAACTAGCTCTAAACCTTCAGAAAGCTGTGGTGGTTGTCAGTGAGGGGTTGGAGGCACAGAACTTTAGTGGTGGGAGTTGTGTGGAACTATACCCAGATTATCTTACAGTCTTGTAAATTACTATTAAATCACTAATTAAAAAAAATAAATACAGTGACTTTTCATTTGGGTTATGTCTGTCAGTCTCTTATTGGTTGAGCTGTTGTTAGGCAAGGAGAAATTTTCTCTTTCCTTTCTCCTTCCTTATTCCACTCTCCTTCTTCCTCCTTCTGGCTCAGCAAAACAGTATCACTTGCTGTGGGTTATGAAAGACCTGATTCTTCCACTGGGTTTTCAAGTCTATGGTGAGCCTGCATGTGTGACATACCTAGTGTAGCTTCCCGACTTCATTTCAATGGGGTTTCTGTATGTCAATTTTCAGAATATACAAACATCATGGAGTTCCCTTAAATTCAGGTCATTTTTAAGAGGTCTTATTTTCCTTTGATTCTCAGAATGAGGAAAGAAGAGCAATATGGTCTTCAGTGTGTGTTTGCTCTTTGATAGGAAAAGAGATATTCAAAAGGAAAGTTGCAGGCTAATTCACAGGCATAAATCTAGAGCCTAAGGACAAGAGTTATCTCCATTTCGCAGGGATGAGGCAGGTGCCCTACTTTGAGACATGACTGAGACGGGACAACAAACTTTAGTCAGAGGGAATTGACTTGTAACCTCACTCCAAGTCCCATAAGCCTTCAGTTAACTGATCTGCATGAAGCTTTTCCCCCAGATAGTGACTAGAAGGAGAACATAAATAGAAAAGAAGCATTATATTTCCAGTGCCCGCTAATTATACATGGAGATTAGAAAGACAAAATAACATTGAAGCAGGACCACTGAGTTTAACTGTACAGGAAGAACTACCTCATAATATCAGAAAATGTATGATGTTCCTAACAGCAAGAGTCTAATTCTTTGGGTACACTATGAGGAACTTGTGTATGAAGCATACTGTGTAAGTGATCTCCATAAGTCATGGTAAAAATAATAATAACAAAAACCAAAAAAAAAACCAGCTACAATAATCATAGCAGAAGAAATTGTTGAATAAAATCACAAGGAAAAAATTAAAAGAGCAATTTTCCAAATTATATGGGTTTTGCTTGGGATATTTACATAGTCTAGACTTATTTGCCTAGTTTATAAAATACCCCCTGGAAATAGTAGAGATCATGGGATTGAAACTGGAATGTTGAAGTTTCTAACCAAACAAATTCCTCTACTTCAAAAATGGACCTTCTTAGGGGTGGTCCTTAGTTTATTCAAAACAGATGTGTGGAGGAAGGTTGGTATTAACAAAGTACCATCCTTCAGTTTAGTTTTCTGTGGCTCTCCAAGGCATATAAATGTGTTCTACTTATAGGAAATTCTGTATGGTTTTGAGTTTTGTGTATTCTATTGCTTCCTATGATCTCATACTCTCTAAAGGAAAATCCTCCTGAAGAGTGCAATGATGAGGGGGGAACAAAACCCACATATAGAAAATGACACACATAAAAATTCTCAAATATATACTTCATGAAGACAGGAAATTTATTTTCTTTATGTCCCACTGTATGCTAGTTATAGGCACAGTGGTTCATATAAGTCTTCTTCAGTAATTAGTTTCTGGAAGACTGAAAAGGCAGACTTAGCTGAAATAGGGTGTGCTGATTCTATTTCTTGCAATTTCACCAATTTAGTGAACAGAGGAAAATTCTAATGATATACATCTAAAAATGATGGATGTGTTTGTTATTATAATTAAATTAAATATATATGACTCAGTCTGATGGAAAAGGTAAAGTAATTGGTAGAGGTTACAATCCGTTAGCAAGAAAAAACAAATCACAAAAGGTGATAAGCAAACACTGCCACAGGCCTGGACTCACTAATGAAGTTGTGCCATGCACAAATGCTTTCAGTCACGGTGAATTGCAAGGTACTCACGCAGGTCCTGCAGGACTGTGTTAAGGTAGGAGCTTAAATCAAACCCATAAGAAGCAACTTTCTGAAGTTCAATCCCCCCTCATAGGAGATGTAAGCATCACTTGTGTAGTGTATGCTGACATGAACACAGAGCTAGTTTTAGCCTGAAGCTATATGCATATCTCTCACAGGAATAGGCCACACTACAGTAGTTCCAAGATTCTTAGTGACTGTCTGAAACTGAAACTGAAGATACAATTGAAATATATATATATTACATATTATGTTTTTATTTTTATAAATATTTTATTTACTCATTAATAAGAAAGATAGGAGGAGAGAGAGAGGAAGAATCAGACATCACGGGAGTCGGGAGGTAGCGCAGCGGTTAAGTGCCTGTGGTGCAAAGTGCAAGGACCGGCTTAAGGATACCGGCTCTCCACCTGCAGGGGAGGGTGTGAAATGACTCTCTTTCTTGCCCTCCTCGCTCCATTTCTCTCTGTCCTATACAACAACGACAACAGCAACAATAAAACAACAAGGGCAACAAAAGGGAAAATAAATAAATGTAATAAATTTTTAAAAAATTATCAGACATCACTCTGGTCCATGTGCTGCTGGGCTTTGAACTCGGGACCTCATGCTTGAGTCCACTGCTCCAACTCCCAGACTACTTTTTTTTTTAATTATTATTATGTTTTTCTACACAAGATTATTATAAAGATTTAATTTATGAATTAGATTTAGTAAAATATTGATAACAAAAATGTATAAGAACAATTATAATATACTGCAATAAAAGTTACATGAATGTGGTCTCCCTACTTCTCAAACATTTCTTATGGTATGAAATATCTTTAAACTGAGGCAGTAAAAAGCTAAACAATGAAGAATGAGATCTGAAAAGCAATACTCATGATGATTAAATTAGAAAAAAAAAAACCCTCTTGACAAAAAAACTTTGTAATACTTCTAGAATAAGAGGACTGGACTAGACTGGACAGGAAACAAGTCTTCAAGAATTCTTAAGACAGGTTCAGAATTATAGTGTGTGCTTCCTGTCTTTGTGGTTTGGAAAACTGCAAGAAAAAAAATTCCAAGACCTAGCAGAAGCAAATATAAATCTTTTCTGACAGATGTACTTTATCCCTCTGGAAGTATGAGACAGGTATCTTAATAGGGTGCAGAAGGTGGAAGATCTAGCTTCTGAAATTGCTTCTCCACTGGACATGGGCATTGGCAGGTTCATCCATACCCCCCGCCTGTTTCTGTCTTTCCCTAGTGGGTTAGGGCTCTGCAGAGGTGGGGTTCCAGGACATATTGGTGAGGCCTTCTGCCCAGGGATATCGGTTGGCGTCACAGTAGTATCTGCACTACCACCTGAACCCGTATCTTTTTTTAAATTAAAAACAATATTAGGAAATAGTGGAGTAATATTATTAAAACATTTTAATCCATCAAGAAGGTATAACAATTTACAATTTGTATGCATGCACTTCATAACATAGCTTCAGGGAGTCAGGCGGTAGTGCAGCAGGTTAAGCACACGTGGCACAAAGCACAAGGACTGAATTAAGGATCCCAGTTCCAGCCCCTTGGCTCCCCACCTGCAGGGGAGTCACTTCACAAGTGGTGAAGCAGGTCTGCAGGTGTTTGTCTTTCTCTCCCCTTCTCTGTCTTCCCCTCCTCTCTCCATTTCTCTCTGTCCTATCTAACAACGATATCAATAACAACAACAATAATAACTACAACAACAACATAAAAAACAAGGGCAGCAAAAGGGAAAATAAATATTTTTTAAAAATTAAAAAAACATAGCTTTAGGCTACATAAAACAATTATAAGCAGACCCCCTAGTAAGTTAACAAAGTCCTGTCATACAGGAAGATTAAGACACCTCTATCAGTATTTGAGGGATCAGGCAAACAGAAGTAATTAAGAATATATTTATAATTAAAAAATAAGATGAACAATATAATATTCAAAAATTGCATTCAAAAACTTCAGAATAGGCTTTTTTTTAATCAAACATTGACAATCACTTGTGAAAATTAAGGGGGCTGAGCAGTGGCACACCTGGTGAAGTATATGTTACTATGTATGAGCAAGGATCCAGCTTCCAGCCCCACTCCCCCTCTTGCATCTAGGAAGCTTCAAGAATGGTGAAGCAAGCGCTACAGGTGTGTCTCTGCCTCTCTCTCTATCTTCTCCCCTCTCTCAATTTCTTTCTGTTCTATCAAATAAGGAAGAAAAAAAATGAAAAAAATGACCAGCAGAAGCAGTTGATTTGTCATGCAGTCACAGGAGCCCCCCAAACAATTCTGATGTCAATAAATAGTGACAAAGAAAGTCTCAATTTTTAAATTTTGAATTCAAACTCAAGTCTTAAATTTGAAACAATTGATATCAGATACCATACTGTTTGAGTTCATTTTTAAAAAATAATTGGAAATGATAGTAAATAAATGATATTTAAAACATCATATATTTGGGGGCCCGGATGCTGGTGCACCTGGTTGAGTGCACATGCTACAATGCACAAGAACCCAGATGTGAACCCACAGTCCCCACTTGCAGAAGGAAAGCTTCACGATTGGTGAAGCAGGGCTGCAGGTGTCTCTCTGTCTCTTTTCCTTTCTTTTTCTTTGTCTTTTAAAAATATTTATTTATTTATTCCCTTTTGTTGCCCTTGTTTTATTGTTGTAGTTATTATTGTTGTTGTTATTGATGTTGTTGTTGGATAGGACAGAGAGAAATAGAGAAAGAAGGGAAAGACAGAGAGGGGGAGAGAAAGACACCTGCAGACCTGCTTCACCACTTGGGAATCAACTCCCCCCACAGGTGGGGAGCAGGGGACTCAAACCAAAATCTTTATGCGGGTCCTTGCACTCAACCTGCTGTGCTACCGCCCGACTCCCCGTCTCTCTCCCTATCTCCTTCTGCCCTCTTGATTTCTATCTCTATCCAACAAATAAATATCATTAAAGAAATGTGTTTTTAAAAAACTTCATATATTCAAAAAAAGAGGATTCTCAATAATTTATTGGAAATGGAAAAGCATAGTATAAATTACAAAATGCCTAAAACAATTATTTAATGAAACAACTGTAAATCTCAAGCAAAGGGTGCTTAGAAAGAGTATATAGCCTTAAATTTAGCTGTATGTGTAGGGGAAAAATAAAGGCTGGAAATTAAAAAAAATAAGCATTCAATTTAAAGAATTACTCTTTTCTTTTTCCTTCTAACATTGGTATCACTGTCACCTCATTGAGGAAATGTCAATTTCCAGATGGTTTCTGTCATGAGGAAACATTTCCACATTTGCCCTACATAGATGTCAGTACATCTACCCTCCACCACCATACTGGCCCAACATACATAGCGCCTTAGAGTCCCAACCTCCCGTTATTTCTTCTCCCTCCCCTTTCTAAGTCCCCAAATCTGCTCACCAGACCACAGTCCCTTGAAATGTCATCCTATATAATCTCTTGCTTTGTTTCTTAGATTTCCATCTGTGATATGATATGGCATTGGTCCTCCTAACTTATTTTGTTCAATAAGATTTGGGACAGGAGATTTGGGCAGTAGCTCAGCGGGTTAAGTGCACGTGACACGAAGTGCAAGGACAAGCATAAGGATCCTGGTTTGAGTCCCAGCTCCCAACCTGCTGGGGAGTCGCTTCACAGGCAGTGAAGCAGGTCTGCAGGTGTCTGTCTTTCTCTCCCCTTCTATATCTTCCCCTCCTCTCTCGATTTCTCTCTGTCCTATCTAACAATGGCGACATCAATAACAACAACAATAATAACTACTACAACAACGACGACAAAAAAAAGGGGGGCAACAAAAGGGAAAATTAAAAAAAAAAAAAGATTTGGGGCAGTCTCATCCATGTCACAGCAAAAGAAAAGATTTCATCATTTCTGCCACCTGTGTACTATCCCAGTGTGTATATATACCACAGCTTCCTTAACCCACTCTGCTACTGTTTCATACTCAACTTGCTCCCAAATTATAGCTATTACAAATAGTGCTGCGACGAGTACAGTTGTGGCTACATCCTTCAGAGAAGTAATTTTGTGGTCTGGAGAGATACTTAGGAGAGGAATTGCTAGATTATATGATAGTAGGCCAATTTTTTATTGTCTTGAGGAATCTCCAAACTGTTTGCTACAGGACCTGGTCCAATTTATAGTCCCACCAGCAAAGTAAAAGCAATCTTTTCTATCTATATCCTCATCAAGCCAGCAATTATCATTGTTGTCTCCCTCTCCCCCCCCCCCCACCACTACCAGGATTATTGCATGGGTCTTGCTTCTTGCACAACTGATTCACCACTCCTAGTGAACATTTTTTGTTTGTTTACTGATAAGTTGAGAGTGAAGGGAAAGAGAGAAACATCTGCAGCGCTGCTTTACCACTCATCACCTGTCCCCACTCATCAAGATGCGGACCGGGGAATGAATCTTGGTCCTCATGTATGGTGACATGTTTGCTCTACTGGCTGTGCCAGTGTTTGGCCCCTTGTCTTTGTTTCACTGTTGTTGTTCCTCTGATAGTCAGTGACTTTGAACATTTACCCAAATGCATTTGGCTGTCTGAATATATTATTTGGTGAACAATCTGTTCAGTTCTTTCCCCTACTTTTATATTTTAATTGTTGCTGAGTTTTGTGAGATAAATATATTAGTTATTACAGCTCTAACTGTGCAGAATTTTCTTCAGTTTGGTATAATCCCATTGGTTTACTTTTGTTTTCCTTGCTGTGGACATGTTTTTTTTTTCATTTGTTTTTTTAAAGAAAATATTGCTTCCAAAAACAGTGAATACAAAGATGAAATTAGGGAGCAGGTGGTGGTACACTAGATAGTACAAAGTTAAAAGTAATGATCCAGGGACCAGGAGGTAGCACAGTGAGTTAAGTGCACATGGCGCAAAGTGCAAGGACTGGTTCAAGTTCTGCCTCTCAACTTGCGGTGGTGGTGGTGGGGAGGGGGTCGCTTCACAAACCGTGAAGCATGTCTACAGGTGCCTGTCTTTCTCTCCCCTTTTCTCTTTCCCTCCTCTCTCTATTTCTTTCTGTCCTATCCAACAACGACAACAATAACAACAATGATGATAAACAACAAGGGCAACAAAGGGGAAAAAAAATTGCCTCCAGGAGCAGTGGATTTGTAGTGCAGGCACCAAGTCCCAGCAATAAACCTAGAGGCAAAAAGAAAAAAAGAAAGAAAGAAAGAAAGAAAGTAATGATCCACAAAATCATTCAGGAAAGAGAATCATCACATTCAAAATTTTGTTTTATGGAACGATATATCAAGTTAGTAATAACTGGCTAGGCCAGTATAGAAAAATTGAGATGGTACAAGTGAACATTAATAGCAATAATAAAGGTAAACAAGGATTCAGATGATAACAGAAAAATATGATCAAATGTTGTAAGACATTCAAAAATTAAAGAGAAACTTTCTTAGAAGCATTGAAGCTGCTGAACATAGCTCAAGTAGAGTTTTATAAGCATCACTAAAACTAAGTCATCACATTTTCTTTACTTCTGCAAAAACAAAGTTATCCACATTTCCGAGCCTTCTGTGGTCATGTGATTTGGTCTGACAAATAAAATGTCAGACCTTAATCTAATGTAAATTCTCTCCAGGCATGGTCCAAGTTATTAGAGCTTTCCTGTGTGACCTGTCACTCTGCCTCTTTCTCCCCTCTTTTGCTACATGTAGAGGACACAATGAAGAAGCTTAATGCCAAGGAAAATAGCATTCTCTAAAATGGAAGGAGCCTAGGTTCCTAAACTACAGAGAATAGTCTTATCTCACCTATATGTAACCCATGAGTAAAAAATAAGTGGGAGAGGGGGTTGGGCGGTGGTGCAGTGGGTTAAGCGCACGTGGCGCAAAGCGCAGGGACCGCGTAAGGATCCCGGTTCGAGCCCCCGGCTCCCCACCTGCAGTGGAGTCGCTTCACGGGCGGTGAAGCAGGTATGCAGGTGTCTATCTTTCTCTCCCCCTCTCTCTCTGTCTTCCCCTCCTCTCTCCATTTCTCTCTGTCCTATCCAACAACAAAGCAACGTCAACAATGGCAATAATAACCGCAACGAGGCTGCAACAAGGCAACAAAAAGGGGGAAAAATGGCCTCCAGGAGCGGTGGATTCATGGTGCAGGCACCGAGCCCAGCAATAACCCTGGAGGGAAAAAAAAAAAAAAAAAGAAGTGGGAGATAAACCATTATGTTGTTAAAGCAGTAAGCAGTCTGAGGGGTTTTGTTGTTTGTTTTTATCTATAGTGATCGCAAGACCCGATTTGGCGTAGATGGCTCGGCCGTGTTTAGGATGGAGATTATAGCATATTAAATCGAATCCACTGATGGTGAATCGAGCAGCTTCATCGACTACTATATGTGTTTCTTGTAGGCAGATAACATCTGCCTGATGCTGAATCGCCAATTGACCAATAAGAACGCGTTTGGCAAAGGACAGCCCCTCAACATTAAGTTGGAGGACTCGAAGAGCAGGACCAACAGCTTGAAAGCTGGCAGGAGCTGCTTGTTGCTGGCTTTGAAAGTGACTGGGATCCATGTGGATTCAGTCGGCTAGGAAGGATCGTCAGTTTCCCCAATGAATGGGTACTCACGGGATGCACCACGGGAAGGTCGATCCAAGAAGAACAAACACCTCATCACAGACCCCTGCAAGCGTCAACCCGGCTTTGACCTAGCACGTTATGATTGGGCTCTCCTCAACTGCTATCGAACAGGCCATGGTCAGTGCGCCGCTATGTTCCATCGCTGGGGAGCCAGAGACGACCCAAACTGCCCCTGCGGCTACAGACAGACTATGACCCACATAGTCAACGACTGCCACCTCTCCAGATTCAAAGGAGGTCTCGAAACTTTACATCAGGCTCAACCTGATGCTGTTGACTGGCTACTGAAGAAGGGCAAACGCTAGAAGAAGAAGAATCTATAGTGATTAGCCTAGCCTGAAACTATAGTAATGTGTGTGCTTCCAGGTGCGCCACCTCTGGCCCCTTACCCTGAAACTATAGTGATATTAACCAAGTTCATCCAAAATAGGGAGAAAGAGGCAACATTCTCCAAGTCATTTACAAAACAAATCCAGCATCAACAGTATAATAAGGATAACTTTGAGGTTGTTTACTACCACAGTCAGGACAGTGGAAAGTCCTAATTGAAAGTGTGAAGAATAAAAAGAATGTATAAATTCTGATTAAGAATATCATAGAAATCTGACAGAACAAACATGACATTTGAAAGAAACCACAAGAATTAAGTTATTGAAATTCAAAGAGGAACTTGAGTTTGTCTTATAGGTAACTAAATCTCACTGTAAGTTTCTAAAGACTGTCAGATTATTAAATGTTTTATCCCATTATTATTTTAAATGTTACTTACCCCAGACAGTCTTAGTGAAGCAAAAACCTCAAAACACAGTAACTGAATTCCTTTAAATGTAAACTCAGTAAAGTGACCAAATATTTTCATTGTGATGAGCCATGAGCTAAGTAGTCTGGCATGTCACCCTATCCTACCCCATCCCCCAAATAGCATTTGTCTTATTACTGTTCATACTCCACCCTTTATTATGCCTAAATCAATAGTGACTTAATGAAATTATTACATATAGAAAGCAATGCATTCTTCAGCTAAAACCTCAGATATCCTTAGTAAGATTAAATATTTGCCTTGTGTGTTTAAGATCCTGAAATATCTCTCCCCTAAAGAAAAATGAGGTCAACCAAAAGAGTAGGACAGGTAAGAATCTCCTAAAGAAAGAGGAAGGGAAGTAAGACTTTGAGATAAACAAGAATTGACTATACTTTAAACCTCAGTGCTATCAGTTATTCCTGTCTTTTCAGGCTGGCAACACTGGATATTCCACTGACTAGAGTAAGAAAAAAACATAGACAAAGAAATCCCAGCATAATAGAATTTTTCAGATTACAGTGCAATCTGATTGAGATATCTATTAACCACATTAACCAGCAGTCCAGATTAATTTTAGCTACCTGATTCCTTGCTATCTCACTGATAATCGCTCAGCTCTCATCTGTTCTGACCTCACAGAATAAAATACTCAATTGGTTTTAGTAATGCCCTTAACATAAGGAAATTATTTTTGTTGTTCTAGGAAAAGGCCAACATAGAAAGATAAACTCTGGTGGTGCTAGGGGTGGTACAGTGGTAGAGTACAGCAGAACTGCTGATGCCCATGTCTAGCTGAAAAGCAATTATAGGAACAAGAACTCCCACCTTCTGCACCCCATAAAGAATTTTGGTCCATACTCTCAGAGGGATAAAGAATAAGGAAGCTTCCAATGTAGAGGATGGGACATGGAACTCTGGCAGTGGGAACTGTATGAAATTGTACCCCTGTTATTTTACAATCTTGTTAATCATTATTAAATCACAAATAAAAATTTAAAAAAATAAAAAGAGAATGAGAGAGATAATCTCTCTGTAAACTGAAGTCTACAGTTTTTAGTCTGTAAACTAAAGTTTACAGTTTTATAACTGTTCAAGAAATACAGTTCTTCATCTCCTCAAAATGTGTTAACTACCACTATCCATAGTCTGTGCTGAAGTTTGCTTCATTTCCTGGATTGTTTTGTTTTCACTCTATGGATGAAGGCATTCTCTATTTTTATTTCATATGTCTATCTTCAGTGTTTCCCATAGGTGATGCAATTAATAGTGAGAAATTCTGTTGGGCTAGCAAAATGAGAGAGAGAGAGATGACCCAGGAACCAAGCTCCTGGTGGTGAGGCCGTTCAAATCTTTATTTATCTGAGCTCTCCAGAGTTGAGCGGTGGCACACCTGGTTAAGCCACATGGCGCAAACCACAATGACCGGAGTCAGCCTCAGTCTGCCAGCAATCTCTGCCCTGCAGGAAAATGGAAGAGCCAAGTCAGAAACAGAAGTGGCTTGACAATACCATACATGGTTAGGAAAGGGGCGGTGAAAGGGGACTGGGAAAGGTAGGACTTCCTTAGAAACTATTGCTTGGGGTTTAACTGGTAGGATTAATAATACCCTACAGTCCTGAGGGTAGAAAAATAATATATTAAGTGAACATAATGGGTGGGGGAATAGGGTGGAGGCCTTAAGTCATTTGTTAAACAAAGCAGAAGATTGATATGTAGATAAAAAAAGGACAGGCCATAGTATCAAGGAATGCAGGGTGGAGCAGGGGGAGCTGGCTTAATGCTTTAATGAATGCCAGGCTCCTGGAGGCAGAAAAATGCAGGGTGCTTTGTGAGGCAGGGAGTCTGATAAGAAGAGGCAAACTTTTGGGGTCCTTATGTCCTTCCTCGCTCCACCTCTCAGTAAAGAGAGAGATTGACAGGATAGAGGCACCCCTCAGGTCAAGCCCTGCCAAGCTCTACCACATCCTCACAATTTCCGTACAAAATTGTCCAGCTGTTGCTTACCTAAAAAGCTTCTTATCCCTCTTCTAAACTTGACTGATAACCTAACAGGATAAAGTATTCTCAAATGAAAGTCTTTTCCATTTAAAACTTTGGATAAATTGCAATTTTTTACTAGTCTTTAGGGTTTCTGTAGAGAAATCAGCTCTTATGGGAATTCCCTTAACAAGTGACTCTGATTTTCCATAACAGTATTCCAAATCTCTTTGTCTTTAATCTTTGCCATTTTAATTATCATTCAGTCAATGAATAAATAAAATATTTTTAAAGAAACATCTTGTAGGGACCTGGCAGTGGGGCACTTGCTTCAGCACACACATTATAATGCACAAAAATCCAGGTTCTTGCCCCCAACCCCCACCTGGAGGGAGGAAACTAAAGAAGCAATGAAGCAATGCTGCAGATGCCTGCAGATGCCTCCCTTTCTCTTTATCTCCTTTATTCCCTCAATTTCTCTCTTTTCTGTTAAATATATAAAATTACATTAAAAAAAAATCTTGTTAGTCGGGTTTGAGCCCCCAGTCCCCACCTGCAGGGGGAAAGCTTTGAGAGTGGTGAAGCAGTGCTGCTGGAGTCTCTCTGTCTCTCTCCCTCTCTATCAACCCCCTCCCTCTCAATTTCTGACTGTCTCTATCCGATAAATAAATAAAGATAATGAAAATATTTTTTAAAAATCTTGTTAGTAAAGGTGAGACAGATTTTTAAATTTGTTTTTTAAATTTTTTCTTCTGTGGTTATCACTGTGCAAGATTTCACCTTTCCTGGCAGACTCCTTTTTTTTAGATAGAGCGAGAGAAATAGAGAGACAGAGGGGGGAGAGACACCACAGTACTACTCCACTGCTCATGAAGCATCCCATTTGGTGACTGAGAACTCAAACTCAGATCCTTCCACATAGCAAAGTACACATTCTACAGGGTGAGATGTCTCCTATTCCTCAAGAGATTGATCTTTAAAAAATTTGATTTGTTTTTTTTTAATATTTATTGATTGATTGATTCCCTTTTTTTGCCCTTGTTGTTATATTGTTGTAGTTACTCTTGTTGGCGTCATTGTTGGATAGGACATAGAGAAATGGAGAGAGGAGGGGAAGACAGAGAGGGGGAGTAAAAGGTAGACACCTACAGACCTGCTTCACTGCTTGTGAAGGAACTCCCCTGCAGGTGGGAAGCTGAGGGCTCAAATGGGGATCCTTACCCTGGTCCTTGTGCTTTGCGCCATGACTCCCAAAAGTTTGATTTGTTTTACAAATAACCCCATTCAAAAATGGGGAGAGGACACAGAATATTCACCACAGAAGAGATCCAAAAAGCCAAGAAACACATGAAACAATGCTCCAAGTCTTTAATTATCAGAGAAATGCAAATAAAGACAACAATGAGATACCACTTCACTCCTGTGAGAATGTCATACATCAGAAAAGGTAACAGCAGCAAATGGTGGAGAGGTTGTGGGGTCAAAGCAACCCTCCTACACTGCTGGTGGGAATGTAAATTGGTCCAACCTCTGTGGAGAACAGTCTGGAGAACTCTCAGAAGGCTAGAAATGGAACTACCCTATGAGACTGCAATTCCTCTCCTGGGCATATATCCTAAGGAACCCAACGCACCCATCCAAAAAGATCTGTGTATATATATGTTCTTAGCAGCACAATTTATAATAACCAAAACTTGGAAGCAACCCAGGTGTTCAACAACAGATGAGTGGTTGAGCAAGTTGTGGTATATATACACAATGGAATACTACTCAGCTAAGCTATAAAAAATGATGACTTCGGGGGTCGGGCGGTGGCGCAGTGGGTTAAGCGCATGTGGCGCAAAGCGCAGGAACCGGCGTAAGGATCCCGGTTCGAGCCCCCGGCTCCCCACCTGCAGGGGAGTCGCTTCACAGGCGGTGAAGCAGGTCTGCAGGTGTCTATCTTTCTCTCCTCCTCTCTGTCTTCCCCTCCTCTCTCCATTTCTCTCTGTCCTATCCAACAACGAATTGCGTCAACAAGGGCAATAATAATAACCACAACGAAGCTACAACAAGGGCAACAAAAGGGGGAAAAAATGGCCTCCAGGAGCGGTGGATTCATGGTGCAGGCACCGAGCCCAGCAATAACCCTGGAGGAAAAAAAAAAAAAATGATGACTTCACCATTTTCAGCCAATCTTGGATGGAGCTTGAAAAGATCATGTTAAGTGAAATAAGTCAGAAAGAGAAGGATGAATATGGGATGCTCTCACTCTCTGGCAGAGGTTGAAAAACAAGATCAGAAGAGAAAACACAAGTAGAACCTGAACTGGAATTGGCATATTGCACCAAAGTAAAAGACTCTGGGGTGGGTAGGGAGTAGAATACAGGTCCAAAAAGGATGACAGAGGACCTAGTGGGGGTTGTATTGTTATATGGAAAACTGGGAAATGTTATGCATATACAAACTATTGTGTTTACTGCTGAATGTAAAACATTAATTCACCAATAAAGAAATTAAAATAAAAGTTTGATTTGTTTTAAAGATAAACAATATCTTAAGACTGCAGAAAATGTCAGGAAGGAAGATTTGAAATTTAAGCAAGTAGTAATATAGTGGAGAATGTCACATGTAGCCACTGTCATTTCATGTGTGGTGAACTTCCACTATCACCACACTTTTGATGGAGCTCCGTTCCCCCACTTTTCTCTCTGCTGATCAACATCATCCTTTCCATGTTCAATTAGTGCAAATATAAAAACTTGTGTATATTTTATAGAAGGACTTACAAGATACCAGCAAGCCAGTAAGAATAGTTGAGAATTAGGACTAAAATCCTCCTATCCTAAACTAGTTTTCAGAGTATAGCTTAAGGAATTTAAGAGGAAGAATAGACTGTAAATATTATTATAGTACAAAGTTCCACCTGCTTAGCATTAATACCATTATACTCTAAACAACTCGTTAAATACTTACGTAGAAATGGTTTTCAGTTGTTTTCATTACATTGTTTCCTATGTCTGGGAATTCTCTTTACTAAAAGTTTTCTGTGGTCTAACAAAGAGTTCATCCCTCCGAATTGGAAAAAATAACTTGCTTACTTTTCTTAGGCTAGTCTTTTATTGTCTTGATTTGTCTTCTATCCTTTATATTTCAATGTATAACATATCAAAAATTCAGCAATGCAGACCTTCTTTGGCTGTGATATATTTCCCAATAAAGTATGCATCCCATATACTATGATTTTAAAGAATACATCTTTAGATATATACATTATGAAGGTATTTAAGTATACATATGGACAAAAATATTCTAGTGTAATTGTCCTAATTCTGTGACTACTCACAAGAACAGTCATATCCAATTCATATTATTATGTTGTTTTAAAATGCTGAACACATACATTAAAAATTGAGGCTATTTAGATGTGATTTTTCATCATATGTACACATATGAACACACACACACTATCCTTGCCAGGGTATCGGTGCTCAAGATGAATTGGAGTGAGAGAGAGAAAAAGAGGAGAAACACTATAGCACTGAAGATCTTCCCAGAACTGTAATGGTTGATGCAGGATGACATGTCTCCTATATTCCTTAAGAGAGTGATCTTTAAAAGCTTGATTTGTTTTAAAGATAAACAGGATCTTAAGACTGCAGAAAATGTCAGCAAGGAAGAAGGAGAAACTGAGAAGAAAAAGGAAGATAGAGCAGGAGAGAAAGCAAGATATCTGCAGCACTACTTCACCATTTGTGAAGCTACTCCTACATGTGGGGACTAAGGATTTGAACATGGGTCTTTGAACATGGTAATATATGCTCTTAGCAGATAATGTCACCACCCAGTCCCTACATTTTTTCCTAGAGATACCATATCTCTAATTTTCAACTTCTTGGGATTTGGATTCTAGTCACCACCTATATGCATCTCATTAATATTTCTTTACCATTTTCCCAATTTATTTCTCACATTTTCCTCCTCGAAAATTCACTCACTCATTCATTCATTCATTCATTCATTCATTCATTCATTCATTCTTGTTATATGTTGCCAAGGATTGAACTCAGGACCTTAAACATATAAGACAGATGCTACAGTTGAGCTACTTCCTGACTGCTATCAATTCACTATTCATGTTGTCAACCTAGAAAGCTAAACTTTTTATCTCTGGGGCCTGGTGGTGGTACACCTGAGCTCCCATTCCCTACCTGCAGAGGGAAAGCTTTGGGAATGTTGAAGCAGTGTTGTGGGTGTCTGCCTGTCTCTTTCCCTCTCTCTATTACCCCCGTCCCTCTTGATTTCTGGCTGTCTCTATCCAATAAATAAATAAAGATTTAAAAAAGTATAAACCTCTTATGTTTCACTGCACAAATTGACGTTCATTGTGACATTATCTCAAGTCCAGTTAAAATACTCAACTCTTACTACCAATAATCTGTGATTTAACAAGGCACAGTACTTGACCCTTTGTACTAAAGAAAGTATCCTTTGGTGTCAATGAAATTTTCAGCATATCAAGTTTGCTGGGCAATTGGTAAACACTTAAAGGAGGAGATATGAACATGGGAAGTCACTTTGTCATTATTTTTATTTCATTTCCTTTATAGTCTTACAGAGAAGGCCACAATCCTCTACTTACTATGAGCCTATAACCATGTAAACTACTTTGAAGTTATGACTTCAAAAGGATTTTCAACATCATGAGGTCTAAGAGGGCAGTGAAAACTTATTTATTATAAATCTTATTTAATTGGATAGTAACTTTGATAATTTCAAGTTTTTTAAGTAAATTATCTAAACATCTGGAAACTATTAAAGAACTGAGGGAATGCCACAGTTATGCCACAGTTACATTTAGGAAGACATTTTTAAAAATAAATTCCATATAAAGTAAGCCTGTGAGGAACACAACTAAATTTACATTATAATTTTACTCAATTTTCTCTCATTAATTATATCGATACTTTTAAGGATGATGTGATTGAAATAGACAATTACTCTTTGGGTGAGCAATGATTTAGTGACATAATACCTGGGAAAGAATAACATTGAGTGAAGGCTTAATAAATATTTCCTTTCTTCTTTTTCATCTTTTACATTTTATTTCCTCCTCACTCTCATTACAGGTGTCAAAATGGCATGTTGACTTTTTACTTTGAGTTCTGACAGGATGTTGCACACAAGCTTTTAAAAATTTTCCATAAACTAATATATATGTATATAACTAATATATGTAACTAATATATATATATGTATATATATATCCATATATATATATATATATATATATCCCATTGTTACCAATAGTTTAAAAAGGAGAAATCCCCAAAAGGATTATGTATTTATTTCAAGGACAAGAGTGTAAAGGAAAGACTGTGAGAATATATTTTCTTTGGCAGTGACTCAAGGATAAAGGAAAACTCCAATCTTTTGAGGCCAACCAGAGTCACACATTAGATTCCACATCTGTTCATTTTTATCTTCATGATACTGAGGTCTGTTTGACTCTAAAGTTCATGTTCCTTTTGCTCAAGAAATGCTGCCACCTGTTTTTAGTGCTTGAAAACATAGATGGTTTTGTCTAGTGTAAATAGGAAAAAAAATGATGTTGAGTTGTAAACCACTGAATTTACAAATGAATACAGGCCATATGTGATTGGAGAGGTATTTAAAAACAAAAGTTGGAAAAGTACCCAAAGCATAAAATAAATCAAGAATATTACTTCCTAAGAAACTTTTTACTAATTCCCTGAACTGCAGAAAAGTGATGAAAACAATAGTTGAGGGGGCGGAGCCAAGATAGCCACTTGCAGGTAGCAGCTGATGTGAGCTCCAAGCAGTAGCTTGTGACCTGGGATTCTCTGGATAGGGTTCCAGATGTCTAGCATGATGCTGACCAGACTTCCCTGGACAGACAACCTCACCAATGTGTCCTGGAGCTCCACTTCCCCGGAGCCCTTCCCCACTAGGGAAAGAGAGAGACAGGCTGGGAGTATTGATCCACCTGTCAATGCCCATGTTCAGCCGGGAAGCAATTACAGAAGCCAGACCTTCCACCTTCTGCATCCTACAATGACCTTGGGTCCATACTCCCAGAGGGTTAAAGAATAGGAAAGCTATCGGGAGGAGATGGGATACAGAGTTCTGGTGGTGGGAATTGTGTGGAGTTGTACCCCTCTTATCCTATGGTTTAGTCAATGTTTCCTTTTTATAAATAAAAATTTTTAAAAAAGAAAACAATAGTTGAGAATCAGAGCAAGGCCTGGGGCCAGGCTGCAAACTAGGCAAACTGGATCAGCTTAGACTGAGCTGTAAATGGAGGATGTACTTAAAGGAGGTTCAGAATATAACAAAGAACAGGTTGGGGTGGATGGTGTCAGGTAATTCATGATATAAAACTTCAGAACCACCCTAGATTGGGTATAGTTTCATAAAGATTATCAATCATATGTTGGGCTAAAAGGAAGATACTTTCCTATTTAATTTCCATATCCCCACCAGAGCCCTTTGTCGATGTCACTCTCTATTCTTTCTCTATTCCTATCTCTTTTTCTTTCTTCCTTTCTTCCCTTCCCTCCCTTCCTCCCTTCCTTCTTTCTTTCCTTCCTTCCTCCCTCCCTCCCTCCCTCCCTCCCTTCCTTCCTTCCTTCCTTCCTTCCTTCCTTCCTTCCTTCCTTTTTCTTTCTTTCCTTCTCAGGCTGCCCCCCCCCCCCCAGGGCCACTATCTTCAAGCAGTATTCTTGATCTTATAAAGAATTGTTTATCAACCAGCCAAAATTTATCTTAGCTTTATGTATGATTGGGGGGGAAAAGTTCAATGTGTGTAGCTTTCTTTCTCTTAGATACAACTTTACAAAGGCTCCTGTTACTTTATTTTTATTTTATTTTTGACACCAGGGTTGTCACTGGTGCTCGATGCCTTCACGATCAATCCATGATTCCTGGCTGCTACTTGTCTCTTTGTTTGCTTGCTTGCTTATTTTTGGTACAGAAAGAGATAAATTGAGAGAGAGGAGGTGGATAGAGGTGGAGAGAGAGAGAGACAGAGAGGAGAAAGACTAAGACCTACAGCAATGCTACACTGCTCATGAAGCTCTCTCCCCCATTCCACAAGTAGGGACTGGGGGCTTGAACCAGGGTCCCTGTGCATGGTAACATGTATGCTTTGCCATATATGCCACCAACCAGCCTGTAGAATATTTTAATCAATTCGATTTATTTCTTTACTCTCTGCTGACTGAATTCATAGGCACTGACTTAGTAATTCTACCATCACAGTATTTCCAGATATATTTCCTTTCCCCACCATTACCTTTGTTTGGGTCTTAACAATAATCAATTCTTGCCTGGGTTATTGCACATAATCTCGTAACTAATTTCAATGATCTTGCTCATGTCTCCTTTGGCCATTTTTCAACATATTGCCTATGGGACTGGTGAAGCATCTCGGTTACAGTAGAGCAACTGCTTTGCATGGGTTTGGCTCTGGGTTTGATCCCTGGTACCACATGAGAAAAAAACAAGACACAACATATTAGAAATCAATGAATGATGTAGTAGAACTCAGTTGTGCTCTCACTCATACACATAACTATCTCTTTCTCTTTCATTGAACAGGACAAAGAAAACATACATAGAACCAGCCTTTTGAAATAAAATAAAATGTCAGTTATCTTCTCAAGATTCCCCTTTCTATAGTTTTCCATGATAGAAAACTGGGGCCAGATGGTGGCACACTTGGTTAAATATACACATTACCCAGGTTCAAGCCCCTAGTCCCCACCTGCAGGAGAAAACTTCACAAGTGGTGAAGTAGGGCTGTAGGTGTCTGTCTCTTTCCCTCTCTTTCTCCCCTTCTGCCTTCAATTTCTCTCTGTCTCTATCCAATAACAAATAAATAAATATATTATTAAAAAAGAGAAGAACTAAAGTCCTTGCCATCTTCAAAGACTCACCAAATTTGACCAACTGTATACCATCCTCACCCTAGTCTCTCCCTGTTTTGTATTCTATTCTTTTCTTAATGATCTTACTCTTCTGGCAACACACACTTAAAATTCAGATAAAGACTACGTTTGCTGAACTTTCTCAGATATTTTAAAGACTCGTTATTTTTCCTTCTTCAGTTATGTGTTAAGATGCTATGTTTTCCTAGAGGTTTATCTCATTTTACTAATAGTGTCCAGTCAACATCTTTCTCTTCTCTATTTTTTCTTGATGTATAACTAACACTGTATTTGCTTTATATGTTTATCTTTTTAAAATATTTTATTCATTTTATTTAGAGAGAAGAGTAGAGAAGGAAAGACAGAGATAGAAAGATAGATAGATAGATAGATAGATAGATAGATAGATAGATAGATAGATGAGAGCATTTAACAAGGAAGAAACATTTGAGCACACAACAAAAAGGACCTTATAAGCCAGGAAGAGAGCTTTCACCAAGAAGTAACCCTATTTTGCTTTTACTTTGAACTTCTTACCCTGAGAACTGGGAGAAAATTAATTTCTTATGTTTAAATTACTTACTCTATGGTAATTTGTTATAATAGCCCGAGAATACTAAGGCCTTCTGGAAACCTCCAGTCGCCCCTAGTGCAGAGTGTGAATAATATAGGAAATGAAGGAAAACCAATAAAAGTATACTATCTTACTGAGGTTTCCCAGTGACTTGCTCATAAAGGAATGGAGAAAGGGAGTAGCTCACCCACTGTCTACTGTCTCACATCAGTCACAAACTGTACCATGGGATATAAATATGGTCATATGTCTGGTCTGTAATTCTTTCAATGATAAGTAGGTTCCTGCAAGCATCCTATCCTATGCTGTTACCCTAGGCTCTAAGGTGTTAGAAAAATAGGAGTTAATGTATCTGTGGAAGGTATTGTCTGGTGCTATCTACCTGATGCAGTTTGTTACAGTGATGGAGGGGGAACAGGCGAAAGAATGTAAAACAGGAGATAATATATATTCAGTGTACGGAATTTTTGGGAAACTCCACATCAGGTCTGTGATTTCCAGCCCCATCCCAAGGTCCTAGTCATAGCCTTCACTTGAAAATCTTTTTTTCCAATTCTAAACACAGGATAGTCAGAACTTGAATTTTTAGGAGTAGGTGATGGCACACCTGTTACAATATGCAAGGACCTGGGTTCAAATCCCCAGTCCCCACCTGCAGGGGCAAAGCTTTGTGAGTGGTGAAGCAGGGCTTCAGGTGTCTTTCTTTCCTCTCTCCCTCTCTGTCTCCTCCTTTCCTCTTGATTTCTGACTGTCTATCCAGTAAATAAAGATAATAAAAAATGTTTTTAAAAAAGAATTTGAATTTTTAAAGAAACTGATAGTTTTCCTCACAATACACAACTTATTTATTTTCTACTATTTTAATAAGAAATGATACACAATTTTGATAATATGAGTATGATGGTCAATTTTATGTGTCAATGCGACTAAGACTTAAAAGACACCAGGTATTTAGCTAAACAATGTTTCTGGGACCATCTGTGAGAGTGTTTGTATGAAATCAGCATCTGAATTGGATAAAGCAAAGCACCTTTGTAAGTATAGATGGGCACCAAACATCATCCTAGTAAGGACCTGAATAGAATAAAAAAGGCCAAGGAAAAATGAATTTGCTTTCTTTGCTTGATGACATTAATTTCTTGATCTTAGTTTGAGACCTCAGCCATTAACACTCTTGGCTCTTAGGCCTTTAGACATAGCCTGGAAATACACCATCTGGGTCTCCAGCTGCATATCTGGAACTCTAGTCTTCATAATTGTGTGAGTTAGTTCATTGTTCAGATATAAGATATATATCTTTCTGTTATTTCTGTTTCTCCAGAGAACTCAAATACATAGGTTATGCTAGTTTTAGAGAGAGAGAACACAGCACTGAAGCTTCCTTCAATGCAGCAAGTGTCAGGCTGGAACACAGTCATGCATATGGCAAAGAGGCACATTATCCCAGTGAGCTTTTTCAGCTCTTAATACACAGTTTATTATTTTAAAAAACAAACAAAAAAAAACTGAAGGCAAGTAAAAAGTATATAAGAAAGGGGCCGGTGGTGGCACACCTGGTTGATGTCATATGTCACAACGCGTAAGGACCCAGGTTAGAGCCCCGATCCCCACCCACAGGGGTGACAACTTCATGAGCGGTGAAGCAGTGCTGCAGGTATCTCTCTTTTTCTTTATCTCCCCCTTTCTTTCGATTTCTAGCTGTGTCTATCCAATAAGTAAATGAAGATAATAAAAATCAAAAAATAAGAAAGTAAATAAGAAGTAATTTAGGGAGTCAGGCAGTAGTGTAGTGAGTTAGGCGCACATGGCACAAAGCTCAAAGACAGGCATAAGGATCTGGGTTTGAGCCCCCAGCTCCCCACCTGTAGGGGAGTCGCTTCACAGGCAGTGAAGCAGGTCTGTATGTGTCAGTCTTTCTCTCCCCCTCTCTGTCTTTCCCTCCTCTCTCCATTTCTCTCTGTCCTATCCAACAGCAACAATAAAATAACAAGGGCATCCATATCAAACAATATTGCATCCACCGATCACGACCTAACCAACGCAACGACTGCCACCTCAACATGCTTCACTTCAGACTGTGTCCAGAGACTTCATATGTGGAATGACAACCCTTCAGCTTCATTACTCGGGTGAGACCTTTCCTTTCATAGTATACTCTAATTTCATCTCAGTATAATTTCATCATAGTATACTCTAATTTCATCTCAAAGTCCCAAAACCTAGATATACACCAGTTTCTGTGAGAGAGAGCATATCTTCACACGTATCTATAAACTAGTGCAAAATATATACCTGAAAGCAGAAGTACACTAGAGTTCGCAGTGTCATCAGGATGCTGGCCAGGCTTCCCTGGATTGAAGACCCCACCAATGTGTCCTGGAGCTTCGCTTCCCCAGAGACCCACCCTACTAGGGAAAGAGAGAGGCAGACTGGAGTATGGACCAACCAGTCAACGCCCGTGTTCAGCGGGGAAGCAATTACAGAAGCCAGACCTTCTACCTTCTGCAACCCACAAAGACCCTGGGTCCATGCTCCCAGAGGGATGGAGAATGGGAAAGCTATCAGGGGAGGGGGTGGGATATGGAGATTGGGTGGTGGGAATTGTGTGGAGTTGTACCCCTCCTACCCTATGGTTTTGTTAATTAATCCTTTCTTAAATAAAAAATAAAAAAGGGGGGTCGGGCAGTGGCGCAGTGGGTTAAGCGCATGTGGCGCAAAGCGCAGGGACGGGCGTAAGGATCCCGGTTTGAGCCCCCGGCTCCCCACCTGCAGGGGAGTCGCTTCACGGACCGTGAAGCAGGTCTGCAGGTGTCTGTCTTTCTTTCCCCCCCTCTCTCTGTCTTCCCCTCCTCTCTCCATTTCTCTCTGTCCTATCCAACAACAAAGCAACATCAACAATGGCAATAATAACCGCAACGAGGCTGCAACAAAAAGGGGGGAAAATGGCCTCCAGGAGCGGTGGATTCATGGTGCAGGCACCGAGCCCAGCAATAACCCTGGAGGAAAAAAATAAATAAATAAATAAACAAATAAATAAAAAGTATGACCCAAATCAACAACAACAACAACAACAAAATAACAAGGGCAACTAAAGGGAATAAATAAATGTATTTAAAAAAAAAGAGGGACTGGGTGGTGGCACACCTGGTTGAACTCACATGTTACAGCGCTCAAGGATCTGGGTTCGAGCCCCCAGTCCCCACCTGCAGAGGGAAAGCTTTCCAAGTGGTGAAGCAGGGCTGCAGGTGTCTCTCTTTCTCTCTCCCTATCTCCCCTACCCTCTCGATTTCTGGCTGTCTATCCAATAAATAAAGATAATAAAAAAATTTTTTAAAAAAGAAGCATTTAACTTTAGACAAGTTAACACTAAGAACTGTGGCTAATTTGAAAGTAAAGAGTCTTAATTTTTCATTTATTAACATGTAGTTATTTTTATCCCTTCTCCATCAGTTGCTGAGCTTGGCTTGCTCCATCCAGATAAGGAACCCACATTAACACTTTTATCATTTTTCAAACTATTCGTATGTAAATATTGATTATTTGGCTACTTATTTATTTACTATTTTATTATATTGCCTACATCCTTTATGTTTATCTACTACTATATTTTCTTTTATAGATAGTAATCTCAAGAACTAACAATTTATAGTCACTGTTATTTATTTTTATTTTATTTTATTTTGCCTCTAGGGTTATCACTGGGGCTCAGTGTCTGCACTACGAATCTACTGCTCCTGGAGGTCATTTTTCCCATTTTGTTGCCCTTGTTGTCATTGCTATGTTTGATTTTTTTTGTTATTGTTGTTGTTGAATAGGACAAAGAGAAATCGAGAGAGGAGGGGAAGACAGGGAGGGGGAGAGAAAAATACCTGCAGACCTGCCTCACAGCTTGTGAAGTGACTCTCCCTACAGGTGGGGAGCCAAAGGCTGGAACCAGTATCCTTACAATGGTCCTTGCACTTCGCACTATGTGCACTTAACCCGCTGTGCTACCGCCCAGCTCCCACTGTCTATTATTGTATTACCTGCAAACTGTTACTATTTTAAATAGTTTTCTTTTAAATCAAGAAAATCATGCTATGATATGAAAATCAAACTAATTCCACTGTTCATAAATAAAATTTTATTGGCACATAGCCACATTCATTCATTTATAAATTATCTATTCTGCTTTTGCACCATGATGGAGAGTAATATAGTCTCAATAAAGCACTGCAAACTCTTAGATCATTCAGAACCAAGGCCATATGGCCTCATACAGACAAATATATTTACAATCTGATTATTTACAGTGTAAATTTGCTGACTCCTATAATATCTGGCAAAAAATTGCTTGCTTCATATCCTCTGTGTACTATTTAGGTTTTCCAATAAAGATGATGATGCATATATCCAATTAGCACTGGTTTTAACTAGGCACTCACATTCTATTAGGTAGAAAACAGTTTTGTTTAATTGTTTTATAGTCTTCACAAATATAATACATAGGAAGTATGTAGCAAATATTTCAATAAATTAGTAATGAGTAACTGGGAATTTGGTAGCATTGATACTCAGCATGAAGCCAAAGACACATATTTCTTTTTTTTCAGCCCTTGATTTATTTTCTGGGTTTTTTTTTTTTTTTTTTTTTTTTTTTACCTTAACCAGAACACTGCTTAGCTCTGGCTTATAGCACTGCAGGGGACGACTGACCTGGGACTTTGGAGCCTCAGGCATGAGAGTCTGCTTGCATAACCACTGTACTGTCTACCCCTGCCGGACATACATTTCTTGTTTCACAGAGCTTACTGATTCATGTTTCAAGAAGTTTATCCATATCTGATATTTATAAATTCTTTGAAAAAAGACTTATAGTATTCTAATGTGTAGGTACACCCTATTACTAGAGACAGTATTATGGAATAATAGAAATGGAAGGGAAACATTCTGTTTTTATTATTTTTTCCTTTTCTTTTATTAATTTTTATTAGTGATTTTTTAATTATTTAAAATATTTACTTATATATTCTCTTTTGGTTGCCCTTGTTTTATTGTTGTAGTTATTATTGTTCTTGTTATTGATGTTGTCGTTGTTGGATAGGACAGAGAGAAATGGAGAGAGGAGGGGAAGAAGAAGGGGCGAGAAAGACAGACACCTGCAGGCTTGCTTTACCGCCTGTGAAGTGACTTCCTTGCAGGTGGGGAGCTGGTGTTATTAGTGATTTTTATAGTTGTTTATAAAGCTATAATATCATAGGAGTATAATTCCACACCATTCTCACCACCAGAGTTCTGAGTCCCTACTCCCTCTAGCAGAAACTGCAATAGCTCTCTCAAGGTCACTGAAATGGGTTGACTATATCTAAATATGTGTGTGTTTATACTATTTTGCCCATTTTATTAATTTCTATGCCACTACCTTCACTTCCTTTCTAAGTCATACCTATACCTATTACTATTTCTGAATGTCCTTCTTTTTTCCTCCTCCCTTTCAGATAAGCACAATGTCTGACTTCCTCTGGTGTTCTCCAGATTCTCTTCCCTTTCAGTGATGATATTAAAATGAGGATTCCAGGTGTCAAGGATCCAGGTCCCAGTGGAATTGGGGTTCAGTGCCCTCTGGCTATCTTCCCAAACATTTCAAAGAGTGTGAATGCAGAAGGAAGGCGTTCTGGATTCTATAATTGCTTTTCTGCTAGACATGGACATTGGCTGGTCAGTCCATATACCCGGCATGGAGGTAAGGTTCTGGGACAAGTTGGCAAGGTCTTCTGCCCAGGTAGTTCAGGATGGAATCATAAAATAATCTGCAACTTGGGGGCTGAAAGGAAGTAAGATATAAAACAGGACAAAATGTTTAATAAACAGATACCAAAGAGTAGGAATAGAGTGAGTGAGAATAGGAACTCTACAATAGACGGAGACTACGATGTCTATTTTATTTACGTGTCTAAGAAGCCCATGACTTTAGTAATCTTTGCTTGAGCTTGACAGCTAATATGCATGTGGACTAGAAATACTGTCTTGGAGGATGTTTTCAGAGTAGAGAATAGAGCCTGAAATCTGGGTTAGGGCATAGAATGGCTCCCAAACTTGAAAAATATGTATATACCGTGCAGCAACAAAGTAGAAAGACATAAGGACACCATAAAGTATTTAATCATGTAGTTTCTAGGTAGACCTAGATACACTCCTCATCTACTTCTTATTTCACTTCCCTCAGTCACTCTAAGTCTAAACTTGTCAGGTAAAATAAAGACTACAAAAGCTGGATTAGGGCAAGAGACTAGCACACTCTGGTAATGGTCCTTTTGCTCACTACCAGATCACGCCATCACCCGGGGCCCAAGTCAGGGAATCCTGGGATTCCCACATAGATAAGACGAGTCTAGACCTCTAACAGATCCCTCTCTCCACCATCACTGGTCATCTACATGAAGAACAACATCATAAATCTTTTTGTAGTACTCGACAGGACCTTGGCCTCAGTGTAGAAAAACAATGGTAGAAACTGCACCATTCTCCAAAGGGAGGCTGGGTCAACATACTCTGTCACTTGAGAAAGACTGGTCCTGAAATGAGTGCAGCCTAGAATGTTCCTAGATATGACCATGGGATGCCAGCTCAGACTGACAGGGATGTGAAGTTTATACAGGTTCCTATGCTAAATATGAATAGACATGGGCCTTAGGTCATATCAATGGGGCTTACAGTTAATGGAATTTATATATTTTTACCATATTTGGGGGCTACTCTCTGCCCTGATCCAACTTTCTAGTCCTAGTCTAAACTCTGACATCATCTTCCCAGACAACTTTTAGCCTACCTACATGTTAGCTGCTGGCTCAGACACAAATTAGTAAAGCCATGGGCCCCTTGGAATACTCCTAAAATAGATTTTCCAGCTTCTTCCAACACGAATACCCCAAATCTCATCTGTTATATTCTTACCTTTAGGTTCCTGAATATTAAACAATTTGTTCTGCTTTATATCCTAGTGCTTTTCAGCTACCTTGCTGCAAATGCTCCTATGATGCCAACCTGACGTCCCTGGGCAGATGACCTCATTAGTGAGTCCTAGAACCGGACCTCCCCAGAGCCCCACCCACTAGAGAAAGATAGAAATAAGCTGAGAGTATGGATTGACCTGTCAACACCCATGTTTAGCAGAGAAGCAATTACAGAAGCCAGACCTTCCACCTCCTGCACTCCATAAAGATCTCTGATTCATGCTCCCAGAAGGATAAAGAATAGGGAAGCTTCCAGGGGAGGGGATGGGATGTAAAACTCTAGTGGTGGGAATTAAGTGCAATTGTACCCCTCTTATGCCACAATCTTGATGATCATTACTAAATCACAAATAAAATTTTAAAAATGATAAAAATAAATTAAGTTTTTTCCATTTCTTTAGTTAAATTCCTTGCGCAATAACAACATATTAGAAATATCATTCATTCAAATGTTATTAATATAATTTTTCCTCAGAGTTTTATGTTGTATCTCCTTTATCCTTGTCATTTTATTCTTACTCTGGATGCAGTGGTTGACATAGTTTTATGTGTTTAAAAGTTACCAACACTAGGCTGGCAAAATGTTTTGCTTGGGTAGTGTGCTGCTTTACCATGTTTGTGACCCAAGTTCAAGACTGGTCCCCATCACATTGGAGGACGTTTCAGTGCTTTAGTCTCTCTCTTTATTTCTTTATTTATTTATACAATATTTTAATATTTTTTTACTTATCCCCTTTTGTTGCCCTGGTTGTTTTGTTATTGTAGTTATTATTGATGTCATTGTTGTTGGATAGGACACGGAGAAATGGAGAGAAGAAGGGAAGACAGAGAGGGGGAGAGAAAGATAGACACCTGCAGACCTGCTTCACCGCCTGTGAAGCGACTCCCCTGCAGGTGTGGTGCTGGGGGCTCGAACCGACATCCTTGATCTGTACTTGCACTTTGCGCCACCTGCGCTTGACCTGCTGCGCTACCACCTGACTCCCTTATTTGTTTATTTTTACCAGAGCACTGATCAGCTCTGCCTTGTAGTGGTGTGGGGAATAATACCTGGGACTCTGGAGCCTCAGACATGAGAATCTTTTGCATAACCATTATACTATCTAACCCCACCCTCTCTCACATTCTCTCTACTTCTATCAAAAATTAAACAAAAATTAGCAACATTACTACCATTCTTATAACTCGCAGTAATGGAAATTTGTCATTGTGATAGGAAAAAATTGAATTTAGAGTCTAAAATTCAAGGCTGGAGTTTTAAAATGGCTTAAGTTGCAGTGCATAATGGACGGAAATGTTACCAAGGAAGAGATTCAGTCTGGAGATTTCTCAAAATAAGCCAAAAGAAGGACAAATACCAAATGATCTCATTGATAAATGGTACTTAATATATGCAGACAGGGAGGAAGAAAACAAAGCAAAACATGGACGAGGCAAGGTGAGTTGCATCAAAACAAATGACTGGGGATAGTCGGGGAGGGAGGAGTGAAAGAGAACCTGGAGGTCCTGGTGCAAAATGAAACTGTACCGATGTGTCAGTGAATACACTGTAAACTATTAATCCCCTCAGCAACAAACAAAAAAAGATTATGTGTCTACAATATATTAGGTGCCTGGTGAATATTTGTTCTCTTTGGCACTTTTCTCTGTTATGATTGAATAAGCCAACATTCCTCTCTCCCTCCCCTCTAACCTTAGTTTCTTTATATGTGACTGTAAGAGCAAATACTTTCTGGGTTAATACAGAGATCAAATGAGATATTTTTTTGAAAATATTTACCAATCCTATGAAGTATTATATAGCTGAAAATTGTCAGGAAATGAGAATTTAAAGATATAAGAAAACTGACTGAATATGGAAGTACAAATTAGAAGGTCAGATACTCAAATTTACCAGTACCCTCTCCCTACCACTAAATTTTGGAGCAAAAGTGTGCTTACTTGATAAACAAGGATCTCTTTGCCTGCAATGTAGGATCAACATCTTAGTAATCAGGTGCCAATACAGCACTTCAGCAGCAACCCTCTTTCCCAGTGAATTCCTATGTGTTGAAATTTGCATTAAACCTTTTGTGGAACAGGACAAAGACTCCTAAAACATAATTACTAGAACTGACAATGAATTGTCATATATTGCATCTTCTTCCACTGAGAAACAGTCCTTAAACTCACATTATATGTAGTCACAGGAAATAACCCAACTCTCTTTGAAGGTGATTAGTCATATATTCTCTGCTGGTATTTAGGACCATTTCCACTTTCCTTGATAATCATTTCATTGCAGGGCTTGGATGAATGAGAATATTTTCCTTAGTCCCTTGCCGGAGGGTTTTCACACTCAGTTTAGACCCCTTTCAATGAGAAGTACATGTGCATGAATTCGAAGGCAGAAGAAAAGTAGAAGTCATTTTGCTTTCTCCTGCAGTGGTGGTAGATGCGTGAACTTAAGATGTGACTTTCTGAACTTAAGATGTGACTTTTTGAACTAAAGATGTGACTTTTGGGGGCAATTTCCTTTCTAGACTTTCAAACTATAACTGCAGAGCAACCACAATAGGATAGTTGATTTCTGCTTTTTGCATCTTTAGGACTACTGGATAAAAGCAAGAAGTTTCAGATTCATTAAAATTGAATCTGAAAGCTGGTGTTAGTTCCTCCTGACTATCCCTTGACTCTTCTCGGAAGTTTGTAAGTACTCACTTCTCTATGTTAAAAAGTTTATTTTATATTTATTTATTGAGAGAAAGACAAAAGCACTCTTTGGCATATGTGGAATTAGTGTTTGAACCCCCAAACCTCAAGGTGTGAATCCTCTAAGCTATATCTCCTGCCTCATATTAAATACTCTTAAGCTCTAAACATTTACATTGGTTTATGGGGGAGGCAGTGGCATACCTGGTTAAGTGCACACATTACCATGTTCAAGGACCTAGGTTCAAGCCCTTGCTTCCCACCTACAGAAACACCTATAGGTGTCTCTCTGTCTCTCTCCTTCTCACTCTTGCCCCTCCTCTCTATCTAACCTATCAAATAAAAAAAATTCAATAAGTTGATTTCTTTTCCTTTCTCTCTCTCTCCCCCCACCTCTCTCCCGGAATTCCTCCCCCCTCCACCCTTGTAAGCAAAATTATTGCTGGGGTTCAGAACAAGTACACCACTGCTCCTAGTGGTAATTTTTCCTTTTTCTTTTTTTCTTTAAGATCTGGTGGGAGGCACAGAGAAATAAAAAGGAAAGAGAGTGAGAAGGAGAAACACTTGCAGTGCTGTTCTACCACTTGTGAAGCTACTTCCCAGCAGGTGGTGACCTGGGACTTGAACCCAGGTCCTCTCAATTGTGAATGTGTGTTTTACCAGGGTACCAAGTGAGCTCTCACACAGCCTCTAAATTGGTTTCTGTTTTCTTAACCGAATCTTGATAGTATAGAGAAACAGGATGTAATTCATTTTTGCATTTTCTATAAAACTCAAATATTTGTTTCATGTATAAAATAAGTGGAGAAAATGTATACTTTTACATCATTATATCTTTTGTTTTCCTTATCCTGGGCAACTTATTTGTCAACAAGATCTTTGCAACACCATTATATTTTGTATATTAATGTAGATCATTATTGTTTGCAACTAATCTCAAGCAAATGTGACTTCCCAAAGGATTAATACCGAGTATTATCACCCACTGCCATCTGGTTGTCTGATATAAAGAAACAAGCAAGTTATTAGTGGAGATAAGCAGTGCTTATTAGTTTAATATTATATAAATTCAGCCCTACCTCTGGACTCACCTGGGCACCCTCTCTTACTAAATAATGTCAATAACACAGAAAATAGTAAATAAATAGCAAATGGTATGCTTTAGCCAGTTATTAACTATTTTATTAACAGCTTAGCTTATTGAGATCTAATTCACAGCCCACATAATTCAACCATTTAAAGTATACAATTCAGTAGCTTTTAGTACATGCAGAGAGAGTTGTGCAAACATCACCTAATTTTAAAACATTCTCAACATTCCATGAGGAAACCCTGCAGCTTTTACTAGGTCCTCGTCCTCCTCTGTCTTAACTATGGGCAACCATAGATCTTCTTACTGTTTCTGTGGGTCTGCTTTTTTTTTTTTTCTTAAAAAAATATTATCTTTTTTATTGTTTACTGGATAGAGACAGCCAGAAATCAAGAGGGTGATAGAGAGGGAGAGAGACAGAGAGATACCTACAGCGCTACTTCACCACTCGCAAAGCTTTCCTCCTGTAGGTGGGGACCGGGGGCTTGAACCTGGGTCCTTGCACATTGTAATACATGCACTCAATCAGGTGCACCACCACCTGGCCCTGGGTCTGCTTCTTATAGCTATTTTTTTCTATTCATTTTTAAAAGTTGAGGTAATGGGGTGGGGGTAGATAGCATAATGGTTATGCAAAGAGACTATCAAGCCTGAGACTCCAGAGTTCCAGATTCAGTACCCCCTACCATCAGAGCTGAAAAGTACTCTGATAAAAATAAATAAATACATAAGTAATTAAGTTGAGGTAATGTCAGTTTATAAGACTGTATTTGCTTTAGAAGAACTATTTCACTTCTCTTCAAAGTGTAGGGTTTTATACCACTTTCACCCAGGTGTCAATCTCCCTTCCCAACTGTCTTTTAACACTCCTCTCTTCTATTGCTACTCTCCATACCCCCAACCCCTTTAGTATCCTCATCTCTGCTTCAGAGTCTTTGGGTTTGCTTTCACCTGGCATTGTTCTTTTGCTTTGCTATCTTTTTTTTTTAATAACCCACATGAAATGAAACTGTCCAATTTTTAACCTTTGTCATCTGACTTATTTCAATCAACATGATTTCCCTCTATCTATAATCATGTTTTATCAAAAGACACCTCTTTCTTACAACTGAATCGTATTCCACTAGGTAGTGCATCACCATTTTTTTATACCACTTTTTTTTTTTTTGCCTCCAAGATTATCACTGGGGCTTGGTGCTGGCACCACCATTACACTGTTCCTGGTGGCCATCTTTTTCCCATTGTTGTCGTTGCTGTTGTTGTTGGATAGGACAAGAGAGAAATTGAGAGAGGAAGGGAAGACAGAGAGAGGGAGAGAAAGATACTGGCAGACCCTCTTCACTGCCAGCGAAGTGACCACCCTGAAGATGGGGAGCGGAGGCTGCAACCGGGATCCCTTGCTTCAAAGCGTGTGAGTTAAAAAAAAAAAAAAGCATGTGAGTTTAACCCAGTGCCACTGCCAGGCCCCTTATAACACATATATATAATCTGTAACTGAGTATTTGGGTTTTCCCCATAACTTAGCTAGAAAAAGGACTAATGGCCAGGTGCTGGCGCACCTGGTTGTGTGCACATGTTACAATGTGCAAGGACCTGGATTCAAGCCCCCGGTTCCCACCTGTAGGGGGAAAGCTTCGTGAGTGGTGAAGCAGTGTTGTAGGTGTCTCTCTGTCTCTCTCCCTCTCTATCTCTCCCTTCCCTCTCAATTTCTGGCTATCTTTATCCAATAAATAAAGATAATTAAAAAAAATTAAAAGAAAGAGAAAGGGCTAAAAACTAAGATGTGAAAAGGCCAAAACAAGCCTCACCATCACTACAACAAAACCACAGAGAAAATAGAAGTACAGACATTTCAAAGAAGACATAAAGAGTCTCAACAGGCCCATAAAAATGCTCACTGGAGCCAGATAGCACACCTGGTTAAATGCATGTCTTTCTCTGTGCAAGGACTTGGGTTTGAGCTCCCTGTCCCTACCTTCAGGGGAAAAGAGTCATGAATGGTGAAGCAGTATTGTGGCTGTCGCTCAGTCTCTCTCCCTTTCTATCACTCTCTTCTTTCTAGATTTCTGGTGGTTTCTATTCAATAAACAGAAAAAGATAATAAAAGACATTTTTAAAAAAAGACAAAAAATCTCATTACTCCTACATACAAGTCAAGACAACAATGAAATACTTCACACCTGTAAGACATCTACATCAACAAGGATAGAAGCAACAAGTACTAGTGTAGTAGATATGGAGAAGAATAAATTAATTAATTAACCCTTCTACACTGTTGGTTTTGCTTAGGGTCCCAGAACTCCCTTTAGGATCCTTGGATTCCTTCTTGCAAAGTAGACAAAGAATTACTAGGTCTTTTTTGCTTTTTTTTATGAAATGTGGGCCAACATTTATTAGGAAAGTAAGGGAACAGAGGTGAGGATAAATTATACATCTAAAAGGGGCCAAGATACTTGCTGTCTCTGGAGAACTGTGCTACATATAATGGCCTTCATGTTCTTCAGTTTCAGCTAGTTCTACCTCTTATGGTTCGTGATTGGTCAGCTCATGTCTTTCTGAGCTGGCTTTGGTGAAAGTGGTTGGGTACTTCTCTCTTGTTGGTGGGTCATACCTCTCAGGTGTCATGTCATGAGCTCTCAAATGACTAGTCAAGGGTTTCCAGGTGATATATGTCAGTTGGGTGCTTCCTGATTTAGGTTGATGTCTCCCCTCTTATTATCCTAAGACACTCTAGTAGTGAGAATGATAACTGATCCAATACCATGGAAAGGAATAGAGATCCTTCAAAACATTAAAAATAGACCAACCAGGGGGTCAGGCAGCAGTGCAGTGGGTTAAGCGTAGCACATGGTATAAAGTGCAAGGACCGGCATAAAGATCCTGGTTCCAGCCTCTGGCTCCCCACCTGCGGGGGGGGGGGGGGGTTGATTCACAAGCAGTGAAGCAGGTCTGCAGATGTCTTTATCTCCTCCTCTGTCTTCCCACCCTTTCTCTATTTCTCTCTGTCCTATCCAACAACAACGACATCAATGACAGCAACAATAGTAACCACAACAATGATAAACCAACAAGAGCAACAAAAAGGAAAAAAACAGCCTCCAGGGGAGTCAGGCAGTAGCGCAGCGGGTTGTGGAGCAAAGTGCAAGGACCCGCATAAGGATCCCAGTTCAAGCCCCCAGCTCCCCACCTGCAGGGGAGTTGCTTCACAAGCGGTGAAGCAGGTCTGCAGGTGTCTATCTTTCTCTCCCCGTCTCTGTCTTCCCCTCCTCTCTCCATTTCTCTCTGTTCTATCCAACAATGACAACATCAATAACAATAACAATAATAACTACAGCAACAATTAAACAATAACAAGGGCAACAAAGGGGAATAAATAAATATTTTTTAAAAAAAAGCCTCCAGGAGCAATTGATTCATGGTGCAGGCACCAAGCCCCAGCAATAACCCTAGAGGCAAAAAAAAAAAAAAAAAAAAAAAGACCTGCCAAATGAACTTAGTTATCTTTGGGTGGGAAGAAGATAGGAAATCTATTTTAGGTATATTCCAAGGAACACATGACTTTAGTAATTTTTGCCTGAACCTGATAACTAACATGTAGGTAAACTAAAAATATTGTCTGGGAACATGGTGTCAGAGTTGAGAATAGGACAAGAAACCTGGATTAGGGCAGAGAATAGCTCACAAACATGAGGAAAGTATATAAATACTATTAACTCTTTAACCTATCTGTCTTATCTAGGGCCCATATCTATTCATATTTAGCACAGGAGCCTGTGTGTCCTCTGAATCCCTGTCAGTGTGAGCTCACCTTTCATGGCCACAGCTAGAAACATTCTAAGCTGCACTCATTTCAGGACCAGTCTTCTTTGAGTGGCAGAGTAGGCTGACCCAGCCTCCCTACAAAGAGTGGAGCAGTGCCTACTATTTCTACTCTATAGCGAGGGCAAGGTCCTGGAGAGGTTTATAACCTAGGGTTTAAGTGGGATCTAAGTTAACCTTGAATTTTACTGTATTAATACTTGTTTGATGATTATAAGAAGTACAGAGGCTGCCACAGAGGATAATAACTGTCCTTTAGTTGACATATATACTTTTGCCAGCATATCTCTTGGCCAGTAGTATGCAGTATTTCTTTTAAAGACTGTCAAGAGGGCAACATTAATGCTATTGCATTAATCTCAGGAGAGATTAGGGGATATGTCTTACTTTCTTTTGTGTAGTTAGTTAAGTAGATAAAGTGACTGAGGGGAGTGAAGTAGGGGGTAAGAGAGGAGCCTATTTAGGCCTAAATAGTTAATATCTAATTTGATATCTTATGGTATCTTCTTTAGGTTTTTCTACTTGCTTGCTGAGCTTATTAAGTCTAAATCTAATCACAGCAGACTGCTGAGCACTTCTACTTTGAGGTATATAGTTTCCCCTAATTTATGGATACATGGGTACATGTGCCTTTTACCTTAGGCCCTAGTCTGTATATAGGGTCTGTAACTTTGTTAGGGAGTGTGCCATTTGACACAGAACTAGGTAGTCCCATGTGTTTAAAAAAAAAAAAAAAAGGTCTCACCAGATTATTGGAGTTGGAAGGTTGACATCTCAGGCTTGGCATTTCTGGATAAAGACCCCTAATTTTATCGGTTCTATTCCTACCTTTGGGTTCCTGTTTGTTAAACAATTTGTCCTGTATTTTCTTTTATATTTTACTGCCTTTCAGCCACCAACTTGCAGACACTACTGTGCTTCCATTCTGATTTCCCTGGGCAGACAACCTTAACAATTTGTCCTCAAGTTTCACCTCTCCAGAGTCCTAGCTTCCAGGGAAAGATAAAAACAGACTGGGGGTATAGATTGACCTGCCAATGTCCATGCTCAGCAGAGAAGCAATTACAGAAGCCAGACTTTCTACCTTCTGCAGCCCATAAAATTTTTTTGGTCCATACTCCCAGAGAGATAAAGAATAGCGAAGTTTCTAATAATGGTTGAAGTGCCTAAAGAAAGCATCATAAATTCTGTAATTGATTAGATTTAGACCAAATTAGCAGAACAGCCTATCAGAAAGGCACAAAGAAGACAGATCCCAAAAACTTAACTCTGGTTGGGTTCAACAAATGATACTCAATGCCTAAACAACTGAGCGAAAAGCTAAGATAATCAGATAAAGAGAGGACTACAAAAGCTGGATAAGGGCAAGAGACTGGCCCACTTAGCAATGGCCTGATTGGTCAATACCACACCATCTGATAATCTGGGACCCTAGTTAGGGAATCCTTGGACTCCCATACACATATGATGGGTTTTGACCTCTAAAGGGTCCCTCTCTCCACTACCACTGGTCACTTCCATAAGGAACGGCATCTTGCGGGCCCTCTGAGGGCCTTGGCTCTACCATAAAGCAATTCTTCTAGCGTTTGCCCTTCTTCCATAGCCAGTCAACAGCGTCAGGTTGAGCCTGATGTAAAGTTTCGAGACCTCCTTTGAATCTGGAGAGGTGGCAGTCGTTGACTATGTGGGTCATAGTCTGTCTGTAGCCGCAGGGGCAGTTTGGGTCGTCTCTGGCTCCCCAGCGATGGAACATAGCGGCGCACCGGCCATGGCCTGTTCAATAGCGATTGAGAAGGGCCCGATCATAACGTGCTAGGTCAAAGCCGGGTTGACACTTACAGGGGTCTGTGATGAGGTGTTTGTTCTTTACCTCAGCTGACTGCCAACTCTGTTTCCAAGAGTCTGGAACAGAGAAGTTCAGTGTAGGCGTAGGGGACCAGATTGGGTGACGAGACGTCAAGTGTTGGACAGGGTGAGCGAAGATATCCGCGTATATTGGCAGGTCCGGTCGAGCTTAGACGTGGGAAATGAACTTAGATGATGCCGCATCCCGACGAATATCTGGCGGGGCGATGTTGCTAAGAACTGGCAGCCATGGAACCGGGGTGGAACGGATGGTTCCAGAAATTATCCTCATGGAGGAATATAATTTGGAATCGATCAAGTGGACATGGGGGCTACGGAACCATACTAGGGCACAGTATTCTGCAGTGGAATAGCATAATGCCAGAGATGATGATCGTAGTGTGGAAGCGCTCGCGCCCCATGAGGAGCTGGCCAGTCTTGCAATGATGTTTTTCCTCGCGCCCACCTTTGCTGCAGTTTTTATGAGATGTTCGTGAAATGACAGAGTGTGATCAAGAGTAACGCCAAGATAGACTGGCTGGGCTTCATGCCGGATTCTCGTATCGCCAAGCTGCACATTAAGCTCACGCGAGGCCGAGGCATGATGTAGATGGAAAACAGATGATACCGTTTTTTGCAGTGCTAGGGATTAGTCGCCATTTTTTATAGTAATCAGATATCAGAGACATGTCTTTCGTGAGTGTTTCCTCGAGGATGTCGAACTTGGATGCCTGAGTTGCACAGCAGATGTCATCGGCGTAGATGAACTTCCTTGAAGAAGTTTCTGGGAGGTCATTGATGTAAATATTAAATAGCGTAGGAGCCAGAACAGAGCCCTGGGGGAGGCCACTTGAGACAAGTCTCCATCTGCTAGACTTGTCACCATAAAACAATGACGGTAGGGATAACCCCAGTCTCTGAAGGGAGGCTGGGGGTATCCTACCCTGCCACTTGAAAAAAACTGGTCCTGAAATGAGTGCTGCCTGCAATGTTGCTTAGATGTGACCATGAGCTATAAGCTCAGACCAATAGGGACTTAGAGGTTGCACAGGTTCTGACACTAAATACTAATATGTATTTACATATGGGCCCTGGAGCAGGTGGATGGAGGTAAATAGTTAATTTTAGCCACAGGATTTTTCTTTATAAGAATGGAAGCTACTCCCTTCCATAATCCAACTTTCTAGCCCTTTTCTCCACTCAGACACCATTCTCTCAGACAATATTCTCATCTAACCTCAGGCTAGCTACCAAACTCAAGCAAAACTACTATAGTTGTATGCCCCCAGGAACACGCCTAAAATGTTTCTCTTAGCTTCCTTCTACCCTAAGATACCTAATCTCATCTGCTCTGATCCTACTTTCTGGTTCCTGTTCATTAATCATCTTGTCTCAACTTAGGTCATGTCACTTTCTAGACACCAGGCTGCAGATGCTACTATGATTCCACCCTGACTCTTCTGGGCAGACGACTTCACCAATGTGTCCTGGACCCTCACATCTCTAGAGCTCTGGTCCACTAGGGAAAGATGAAATAGGCTGGGGGTATGGATTGACCTGTCAGCACCCATGCTCAGTGGAGAAGCAGCTACAGAATACAGAACTCTTACCTTCTGCACCCCATAAACACCCTTGATTCATAATCCCAGTGGGGGAAAAGTGATAGGATGAAGTAAGAGCACTCTGCACTCCAGCTCTATCAGCACCTGGAAAGAGAGAAGAAAAAAGGAGAGGGACATATGTAGATAGTTATGATGTCATGAGTGGCTTTGAGAGAAAGAGAGGATTGAATCAGGAAAAGAAGGGGCAACTATGTATAAATGTGGGCAGATAGTTGTAGAGAAGATGGTTGGCCCATGTCTAAAACTTTAGGGGGAACTGCAGTGGCTTGCAGTGGGGAGTGTGAAGATTAAGAACTCTTGTGGTGGGAGTGGTGTGGATTCAAACCCCTGTCGACATGTAATTCTGTAATATAAAAATATAATAAATAAATAAATAAAAAGAATAGAGAATGGGACATGGAACTCTGGTGGTGAGAAACGTATGGAATTGTATCCCTGTTATTTTACAATCTTACCAATCATTATTAAATCACTAATAAAAAATTAAAACAAGAAAAGCATTAAAAGAATAAAACTACCATAAAATGTATCACTTCCATTACTAGCTATGTATCTAAAGAACACAAAACACTGGAGAGATATATGAATATATATTCATCACAGCACTACTTTTAATAAACAAAACATGAAAATAACCCAAATGACAGATGAGCAGTTAAAGTTGTGAATGTCTGCTCTAAATGTTTGTTAATTTCTCCTCCACATTCTACCCTATATTTATATTAAATTAATTTTTACTTATTTATTAGTGAGAGAGGGCCAGTGAGAGAACCAAATTATAATTCTTTTATTTATTTATTAAATTTTTTCTTTAAATTTATTTATTCCCTTTTGCTGTCCTTGTTTTATTGTTGTAGTTATTATTGATGTCATCATTGTTGTAGTTATTATTGATGTCGCCTCCAACCCGGATCCTTGGTCCTTGAGCCTTGCACCACTTGCGCTTAACCCGCTCCTACCGCCAGACTCCCCAGGGTTTTTTTTTTTTTTTGCCTCCAGGGTTATTGCTGGGGCTCAGTGCCTGCACCATGAATCCATTCCCCCTCCCCTTTTGTTGCCCTTGTTATTGTAGCCTTGTTATTATTGTAATTGTTGGATAGGACAGAGAGAAATGGGCAGAGATGGGGAAGACAGAGAGGGGGAGAGAAAGACGTCTGACACCTACAGACCAACCTCACCACCTGTACGCGACTCCCTTGCAGGTGAGAAGCCGGGGGCTCGAACCGGGATGCTCACGCCTGTCCTTGCGCTTTGCACTACATGCGCTTAACTTGCAGCACCACCACCCGACCCCCCCATTATAATTCTTTTTTTTTAAAGTATTTATTTATTTATTCTTTTTTGTTGCCCTTGTTGTTTTATTGTTATAGTTGTTGTTGATGTCGTTGTTGCTGGATAGAACAGAGAGAAATGGAGAGAGGAGGGGAAGACAGAGAAGGGGAGAGGAATATAGACACCTGCAGACCTGCTTCACCGCTTGTGAAGCACTCCCCTGCAGGTGAGGAGCCCGGGGCTCGACCCAGATTATAATTCTTATACATGAAATGCTGGGGATGGAATTTAGAACCTCATAATTGAGAGTCAAATGCTTTATTCATTTCACCATCTCCCAGGTCACTGCATTATTTAATTTTTAAAAATTAGTCATCTGGCTGTGAATGAAGTCTCTCATATAGTTTGATTTTTGTTTTTCTAGTGACTAATTAATTACATTGAGGATTTTTCAAGTGCTTATTAGTCATTTGCCTATCTACCTTGGTCAAATGTCTCTTCATATCATTGATTTGTCTTTCTATTAGACTTTTAAAATTTATTGTTGAACTATCGGAGTATTTAAAAATGTACTTTGGATACGAATTCCTAAATACATATATATATGTAAATATTTTGTCCCATTTTATATGTTGTATTTCTACGTTCTTAGTAGTGACCTTTGAAAAATGAAACTTAATTTATTTTGCCACCAGGGTTATTTCTGGGGCTCGGTGCCTGTACCACGAATCCACTGGACCCGGACGCTACCTTTTCCCTTCTGTTGCCCTTATTGTTTATCGCTGTTGTTGTTATTATTGTTGTTGTCGCTGTTGTTGGATAGGACAGAGAGAAATAGAGAGAGAAGGAGGAGAGAAAAATGGACACCTGCAGACCTGCTTCACCTCCTGTGAAGTGACCCACCTGCAAGTAGGGAGCCAGGGCTTCAACCCAGATCCTTACACTGGTCCTTGTGCTTCGCACCATGTGCCCTTAACCCACTGTGCTACCGCCCTACCCCTGAAACTTTAAAAATTTTAAGCAGACCAATATATCGACTTTTTGCCTTTTGTCTTTTATGCCTTCAATATCATATTTTATATATTGCTCAGGCAAAAGCAACAACAAAAAAGACTCCTGGGCTTTCTATCAAGAGTTTTATAGTTACTATAATTTAAACATAGTTCACTTAACTATTATGTTTTGTAACTTGATAAGAGTTAAGTTTAACCACCAACAATTGGGATTCTCATAATTCCACAATTAGTATGATTCAGCTGCAGCACACCACTGGGTTACAGAGAACATAGTGCTTGCTGGTCAGGCCCAGAAGATGGATAAGTTAAAAACTTTCTCATGGATTGATAGGAGAAAAAAGCTTCTTTCTTTTTTTTTTATAAAAAGGAAACACTAACAAAACCATAGGATAAGAGGGGTAGAACTTCACACAATTCCCACCACCAGAACTCCATATCCCATCCCCTCCCCTGATAGCTTTCCTATTCTTTAACCCTCTGAGAGTATGGACCCAAGATCATTGTGGGATGCAGAAGGTGGAAGGTCTGGCTTCTGTAATTGCTTCCCCGCTGAACATGGGCATTGACAGGTCAATCCATACTCCCAACCTGTCTCTCTTTCCCTAGTGGGGAAGGGCTCTGGGGAAGCAGAGCTCCAAGGCACATTGGTGGGGTCCAGGGAAGTCTGGTCGCATCCTGCTAGCATCTGGAACCTGGTGGCTGAAAAGAGAGTTAACATACAAAGCCAAACAAATTGTTGAACAATCATGGACCTAAAGGTGGGAATAGAGCCGATGAAGTGTTGGGGGGTCTTCCATTTTGTAGATAGCTAGTAGGCATATTTTAGTTATATTTCAAAGGGCCTGTAGCTATACTAGTGGGGTTTTTGTTGTTGTTTGTTTGTTTGTTTTTTGCCTGAGCCTGAAATCTGATATGCAGGTGGATCCAAGTTATTGTCTGGGGAGATGATGTCATGGCTGGAAAAAGGACCAGATAGCTGGATCAAGGAAGAGAGTAGCTCCCTAATATGGGAAAGGGGTATAAATACTGTTGACTGTAAACCCAATTGAATTGATGTGATCTGGGGGCCCATAATTAGCTTAGGAGCCTGTGTGAACTCTGCATCTCTCTAGATCTGAGCTCACAATCTGGTTACGAGTAGGAACATTCCATGCTGCCCCAGAGAAAGAAGCTTCTATTTACTCACCCATGAAGGTAGGTAATCCAGGAGAATTTAACCCTACTTTGAAAACCGGTTTTCCTAAAAGCAAATAGGAATTTAATCTAAGGCTAATCCTATGAGGAGTCCAGGTGTGGTTCCACAAATCACAGTTAAGACACACCAATATGAGTGAGATTCCTTTGGGCTAACACAGAAAGCCAGGTTAGAATGGTAGTAGGGACAACATTGGATTGGCCTATATTAAAAAACAACAACAACAGCAACATAAACCTAAATAGCAAAGTAGATTCCAAAGTCAGATAATGCTAATAAAAAATAGATGTGGTAGGGCCCCAAGTCATTAGATGTTACTTAGAGTAGACTCCCATGTTCAGTGACTGCATAGGTCACCAGTCTGCAGTATATGAAGGCAAGTCAAATACTATGTACTCTGGTACTCTGGACTAGTTCCAATGACTGGTAAGAAGTATGAAAACATGGAAGTGACATCAAGAATGTAAGATTTCAGAATTGCAAGAATGAAGAATTGAAGGACATCTGAAAAGATTCTGATAGAATAGCATCTGTGATACTCTGAATGATTTCACCTTAAGAGTATCTCCCTAATTCCTTGCTGCCAAAAACAACTAAAATTTGAATGAACTACGTAATATACTTTAAGTGTTTCATGGAGATGACCAGACAGTAAAGAATTTACAGAAACATTACAAAAAATAAAATAAAAAAAAATATCCCTCAACGACAAGTGATCTATCAACACGGTTTTTACCCTAAATGTCAAGATGAGGGATCTTACATTTTACAATCTGAATTTTTTTAAAAGTATTTATTTATTCCCTTTTGTTGCCTTGTTGTTTTATTGTTGTAGTTATAATTGTTGTTGTTATTGATGTTGTTGTTGGATAAGATAGAGAGAAATGGACAGAGGAGAGGAAGAGAAAGATAGACACCTGCAGACCTGCTGCACACTTGTGAAGCGATTCCCCTGCAGGTGAGGAGTTGGGGGCTGGAACCGGGATCCTTACGCCAGTCCTTGTGCTTTGTGCCACGTGCACTTAACCCGCTGTGCTACTGCCCGACTCCCTACAATTTGAAATTTAACACGCTTTTCAGAAGCTAGCCAATAAAGTTCAAGATCTTTGGAGACTAACACACAGATCTGAGATTTTCAATGAGCACACCATCAATTTAAGAATAAGCGAGAAACAAATTACCTTAAAGAAGAATGAATTGCAATTTAACTTTGCCTGGGAGAAAGGGACATTTCCCCTGCAGGCTTCGTAAGTTTAAGCAAACCTTTAAATTTTTTTAATTATCTTTATTTATATATTGGATAGAGACAGCCAGAAATTAAGAAGGGAGGGGGTGATAGAGAGACACCTGCAGCCCTGTTTCACCACTCATGAAGCTTTCCCCCTGCAGGTGGAGACCAGGGGCTTGAACCTGGGTCCTTGTGCACTGTAACATGTACACTCAACCATAAGCAAACCTTTATGTGCATTTGAAGTCAAATTAAAGATACCTGTATATAATGTGTCCAGTTTTAACAAGCAAAAATAGAGGTATACATTTAAACTTGAATTCCGGTTAAAAATGGGCAAATTTTTAATGGATAACTTTTAGTGTAAGTATTTTCCCAATATTACACAAAAAAATTTTTTCTGTTTATCTGAAATTTTAAGTTTAGTTGGAATCTTGCATTTTATTTAACAATGCTACTTGTGTGGTACAAACATTGAATAAAGAATTTAACTTAAATTGTAATAGTGCCCCCTAGTGGCATAGAAACAAACCCCAGATACTTCTTTGTAGGAATCTAGTGTTGTACTAGGCTTCAAAGAAGGTCCCATATGAAAGTCTAATACAAGTTTACAATAAAAAGTTACCAAAACAAAATAAATAAATAAATAAATAAATAAATAAAGTTAACAAAATATATGAAATTAGGGTAATGCATGATTGAATCAGGGAAAAGTCAGAAAACATAGTCAAATTCACAAAAATTTCAGAAATTGGAACTACCAGATACAGAATCTAAAATAACAATATTAACATTTGTAAAGAAGAGACTTGAAAATATGAACAACAGGCTTCAAAAAATCACAGTCAAGTTTTACAAAGAGCCAAATAGAGGTCTATGAATGAATTAAAAATAATAAGACCTAATATTTAGAAGGCATTGGTTGAGTAAACAACATATTAGACAAAGCTGCAGAAAGAATTAGTGAACTGGGGGGGAGGGGTAGACTAACCTTCCAGAATGAAGCTTTCAGAAACAAAGAGGTGGAGAATATAGAGGCTAATAAAGAATTGAGGACAAAGTTAGAATTTCTATGAAAGTTCAATTAGAGTTGTAGATGAAAGAATGAGATAATGGGGGATATGTGATAATAAAAGAAGCAGGTGAGTTTCTATTGTTGATAGAAATGAGTTTTCAGATTCACAGAAGGTAGTAGTACAACTCTAAGCCTTCAATCACAAAAGTACAAATTTAGTGCTCCAGGGCTGAGGAGATGGCATAATGATTATGCAGAAAGACTTTCATGCCTTAAGCACCAAAGGTTCCATGTTAAAATCTCCAGCACCACCAGAGTACTAACTCCAAAGAGAAAGAGATGATTTTTTTTTTTTTTTGGTCACAGAGAGAGAGAAAAAAGAGATTATTAGGCAACAATAACATACAATTGAAGAGGTGGTGGAAGCGGAAATATTCAAAGGTCTTTGTATTTGCAAAATGAGTAAAGATATTGTTTATATTTTTGTTTTTGTGTTTTGTTTTAATCTATTTATTATCTTTATTTATTTATTGGATAGAAACAGCCAGAAATGGAGAGGAAGGGAGAGACAGAGAGGGAGAGAGACAGAGACACCACTTGTGAAGCTTCCCTGCCTGCAGGTGAAAATTGGAGGGCTTGAACTCCAGTCCTTGCACATAGTAACATGTATGCTTAGCTAGGTGTGCCAACACCCATCTTCTTAAGTTTATATATTTTTGTAAACATGACAGTTATCTGTTTAGGGTAACCTCTTAAAAAGTAATACAGAAAATTTCTCTGCCATATTAGTGGCGGGGGTGGAGTGGGTGAATAAAACTAAATGGTTGCAAGAGTACTCAGTTAATCCAAAGTAAGCAAATTGGAAGGAGGTCACTAACAATTCAGGAGCGTAGGTGTGGAGAGAACAGGCTGCAGAATATAAACTCTAGCAAAGTGAAATAAGGAATTATTTCACTAAGAAATTTCTTGCTTCTGTCAGAGCTAGCTTAACGGCTAATTCCTTTGAGATTCACTCTTGCAAACTATGGCTGTCAAATCTCCATAAACAAACACACAAAAAACCAAGGCACAACAGACAGAAGTGCAGCTATTCAGAGGTGTTAGTGAGGAAACCACTAGATAGATCACCTACCTACCCAGGTACCTGTTTCTAAGTTATCTGTAAATTTCCTTGGTTCTCCACATCAGTTTTATAGTACAAATTAGATAAGTCCTTGGTGTATAAATGTAGATCATTCAAGTTAAGTATTGATTACAGGGGGAAAAAAATCATGTCTATCCTAAGTACTTAGCATAGTGGGAAGGTGCTAACTAGTTAAAATGATGATTATATATAATGGAATCTATATTGGAAGGAAGAATATTTTTCATTTTTATTTATTTCTTTATTGGGTGATTAATGTTTTATAGTCAACATTAAATACATAGTTTGTACATGCATAACATTTTCCAGTTTTCCACATAACAATACAAGCCCCACTAGGTCCTCTGCCAGAGTCTTACTTTGGTGCGATACACCAACTCCAGTCCAAGTTATGTTTAGTGTTTTCTCTTCTGATCTTGTTTTTCAGCTTCTGCCTATGAGTGAGGTCTTCCCATATGGAATTAAGAATATTTTAAGTCATTCAAAAGAGGTAAAAATAAAGCACAGGGAAATTTCAGAGTAGAGAACAATTTCATTTCATTGGGAATATTAAGCGAAAGGGACATATAAGATGGAGATTACAGGAAGGTCTGAATATTTTCTACAGGTAATGAAGATGGTTTAGATATTACAACATGTACAAGAATTTATTTAGTTATTTGCTTTTTTGTTTATTTATTTGTTTTTACTAGAGCACTGCTCAGCTTTGGCTGCTGGTGGTGCTAGGGATTGAACTTGGGACCTTCGGTGCCTTAGTCATGAAAGGCTTTATGCATAACCATTTTGCTCTCTCCCCAGCCCAAGAATATAATTGTTGAAAGTCTTCTAAGGTGCCTAAATAATGATGATTTTTCCTGATGTATTTCAAAGGTATTAGAAAATAATAACAACCTTACTGTCTCAAACCAACCAACAAACGCAACTGGCCCAGAAATGGGTAGAGATGAATTATGATGGCCTTAAATGTGGTTACTTTGGGAGACAAACTTAACCAAACAGACTGAAAACTTCAACACAGATAGCAATCTGGCTTCCAGAATCCACAATCTTAATCATTTTACCATGCTGCCTATGAACAATGACTCTTAATTACACAACTCAGAGGATTTTAGGTAAAACATTTGTGACTTAATACATATTTAACAATTAGAAAGAATTAAACATTTGCAGTGTCCAGTTACCTACTATGAAAGATGAGAAATGTACTCAAATGAAAACTGGCTCGTAAAGCAATGCTTCCCAGAGAGAGAGAGAGAGAGAGAGAGGAAAACAGGAGACCTGTTTATGAGTGACATCATTCCATACTCATCTTTGGCTTTCTAACTTATGTCATGTAACATAATTCCTTCTATTTCCATCCAAGATGGGTCAGATAAGGTGGGTTCATTATTCTTAATAGCTGTGTAGTATTCCATTGTGTATAATACCACAACTTTCTCAGCCATTCATCTGTTGTTGGGCACCTGGGTTGCTTCCAAGTTTTGGCTATTACGAATTGTGCTGCTGTGAACATAGGTGTACACGTATCATTCTGGATGGGTGAGATTGAGTGCTTAGGATATATCCTTAGGAGAGGTATTACTCGGTCATATGGAAGATCCATTTCTAGCCATGTGAGGGTTCTCTAGACTGCTTTCCACAGGGGTTGGACAAATTCACATTCCCATCAGCAGTGTAGGAGGATTTTTTTGTCCCCACAACCTCTCCAACATTTGTTGCTGCTGTCATGTTTGATGTAATGCCATTCTCACAAGGGTGAGGTGGTATCTCAATGTTGTCTTTATTTGCATTTCTCTGACAATAAGTGACCTGGAGGAATTTTTTCATATGTTTGTTAGCCTTTTGGTTCTCTTCTGTAGTGAATATTCTGTTCATAGTCTCTACTCAGTTTTGGATTGGATCATTTGCTTTTTTATTGCTAAGTTTGGTGATCTCTTTATCTATTTTGGTTATTAGGCTCTTGTCTCATGTATGACGTGTAAAGATCTTCTCCCATTCTATGAAGGGTCTCTTTGTTTGGGTGATTGTTTCTTTTGCTGTGCACAAGCTTTTCAATTAGATGTAGTCCCATTGGTTTGTTTTTTATTTAGTCTTTCTTGCAATTGGGTTTGGATTGACCTGCCAACACCCATGTCCCTCAGAGAAGCAATTACAGAAGCCAGACCTTTCACTTTCTGCACCCCATAATGATCCTGGGTTCATACTTCCAGAGAAATAAGAAATAGGAAAGCTGCCAGTGGAGGGGATGGGATATGGAACTCTGGTGGTGGGAAATATGTGGAATTTTACCCCTCTTACCCTATGGTTTTGTTTATATTTCTCTGCTTTATAAATAAATAAATAAAAAAAGGAAAACAGAAGACATAGGCATGATACAATGGCTAAGGCACTGGATTTAAAAACATTAGCTTGATGATTATTCAACAATTTGTTCTGCTTTATATCTTAACTCTTTTTCGGCCACCAGGTTCTAGATGCTACCATGATGCCAACAAGATTTCCCTGGACAGACAACCCAACCAGTATTTCCTGGAGCCCTGCTTCCCCAGGCCCCTGCCCCACTAGGGAAAGAGAGAGACAGGCCGGGAATATTGATTGACCTGTCAACACCCATGGCTAGTGGGGAAGCAATTATAGAAGCCAGACCTTTCACCTTCTGCACCCCATAATGACCCTGGGTCCATACTCCCAGAGGGATAAAGAATAGGGAAACTCTCAAGGGAGGGGATTGGATATGGAGTTCTGGGGGTACTTTTACCCCCACATCCTCTTCAGCATTTGTTGTTGCTATTGTTTCTGATGTATGACATTCTCACAAGGGTGAAGTGGCTTAAACCCTGATCCTTGAGTATGTAACATGTGTGTTCAGTTGGGTGTGCCACATTTTGGTCCCTCTATTTATTTTTAAATAGAGGGTGAGAAACACATTAGGAGAGAAACACAGAGAGAAAGTGACACCAACTATTGCTCTACTGTCCCTGAAGCTTCGCTGTAGCATTATGGTTCCATGTGGTGATCAGGTGCCTGAACACAGGTCTTTAAATATGGTAAAATGCGTGCTCTACCAGCTGAGTTATCTTGTGGTCTCAGTAAACAAACAAACAAGAAACTTTCATTGTAACTATGGTAATTGATGGAGCTTGGTACCTGCATGACAACTCCACCACTTCTGACAGCCATTTTTTTTCACTTTTTTTTTTTAAGAGAGAGATAGAGAAAAATTGAGAGGAAATGATGAAATAGAGAGGGAAAGAGAGACACCTGTAGCACTACCACTCATGAAGCTTCAAACCCTACAGACTGTGGGACTAAGTACTGGTCCTTGCTCACAATAACATGTGAGCAAGGACCAGTACTCCCTGCATGTGCCATCACCTGTCCCCTACATAAATCTTTATCAAAAAATTATGAGGACCAGAGAGATAGCTCACCTGGTGGAGTGCATGCTTTGTTATGTGTGTTGCATGAGTTCCAGCCACAAAATTCCATGGGAAATGCTGTCTAGAGGAGTAAGTCCTGGTGGTGTGGTGCCTTTCCTCTCTGTGTCTTCCTGTCTCTATCTCTACCTCTACCTCTATATCTTGTTCTCTCTCTCTCCCCTCCCTCTAGCTGAATGAAAAAGTGGCACAGGAAGGTGAAATCATGCATGTAGGAGGGGAAATTATGCATTTCTCAATTCAACAAATACGAAACACATATTTGTGAGCTTAATTATTACTTTTACAGAGGTCAGTTCCCTCCTCTACATTCTCTCACTTCTCATCGTCTTCCTTTCAGATTGTTCTGGGGATAACCCACTTATACTATATTGCTGTCAATCCACCCAGTTTTCTCTTTCTCTGTATTATGAATTGCTAAATCATACCAATTATTGTCTTACAAACTGTCAAATTCATCACTTGATTTTAATTTTGGACTAATGTCTTAGTTCAGGTTTCTGTTCTTCACATTTGCATTACTTCAGTACTAAGGTGACTTAATTAGGTTTGGGACTTGATTCACAGCCTTCTTTAGTATAGTGAACATGAACCTGAAAGATGTGCTTTTCTAGAGCCACCCTTTACCGTGTCAGTTCTTTTTTTTTTTTTTCTTTTTAAAATTTCTTTATTGGGGGATTAATGTTTTACATTTGACAGTAAATACAATAGTTTGTACATGCATAACATTTCTCAGTTTTCCACATAACAATATAACCCCCACTAGGTTCTCCGTGTCAGTTCTTAAAAGAGAGGCTAAGTCCCAATTGCTTTAGTCTGAAATTAAGACTTTATTTACTTTTAATTTAAGTCCCAGTTTACAATTCTTTTTTTAAAAAATATTTTTATTCATTCATTTGTTGTCGGATAGAGACAGAGAGAAATTGAGGGGGGGAAGGTAGAGAGGAAAAGAGACAGAAAGATACCTGCAGCCCTGCTTCACCACTCATGAAGCTTTCCCTCTGTAGGTGGGGCCCAGGGGCTTTAACCTGGGTACTTCCTCACTGTAATGTGAGTGCCTAACCAGGTGCACCACTGCTTGGCCCCACAATTTTTTTTTTTAATTTAAGAAAGGATAAATTAACAAAACCATAGGGTAGGAGGGGTACAACTCCACACAATTCCCACCACCCAATCTCCATAGCCCACCCCCTCCCCTGATAGCTTTCCCATTCTCTATCCCTCTGGGAGCATGGACCCAGGGTCATTGTGGGTTGCAGAAGGTAGAAGGTCTGGCTTCTGTAATTGCTTCCCCGCTGAACATGGGCGTTGACTGGTTGGTCCATACTCCCAGTCTGCCTCTCTCTTTCCCTAGTAGGGTGTGTCTCTGGGGAAGCTGAGCTCCAGGACATATTGGTGGGGTCTTCAATCCAGGGAAGCCTGGCCAGCATCCTGATAGCATCTGGAACCTGGTGACTGAAAAGAGAGTTAACATACAAAGCCAAACAAATTGTTGAGCAATCATGGACCCAAAGCTTGACCCAAAGTGGAGAGGAAGTGTTAGGGAGGTACTCACTGCAAACTCTAGTGTACTTCTGCTTTCAGGTATATATTTTGCAGTAGTTTATGGATACGTGTGAACATATGCTCTCTCTCACAGAAACTGGTGTATATCTAGGTTATGGGACTTTGTTAGAAAGTGAACCACCTGAGATGAAATTAGAGTATACTATGAAAGGAAAGGTCTCACCCGAGTAATGAAGCTGAAGGGTTATCATTCCACACGTGAAGTCTCTGGACACAGTCTGAAGTGAAGCATGTTGAGGTGGCAATCATTGCGTTGGCTAGGTTGTGATCGGCGGATGCAGTATTATTTGATATGGATTGGGAGAGGCATACGGGAAAGTGGGCCCTATCCAAGGGTTCCAGGACTGGGGGAAGTAGGGGCTCTGTAGTGGAGATGTGAGGTTCCTGCTGTCTTAGGGTTCAAAAAGACAATCGATAGTTAATGTTATCATCACATTATTTGGTAATTGGGTTAACTTTGAAAAGTCCTTTTGTTAGGGTTTGTTGTACAGTACCCAGTATCTTGTATATAGCTGTGCTCACAATTCTTTTTTTTAAAAAATATTTATTCCCATGAGGGGAATATAGAGATAGATAGGTAGGTAGGTAGGTAGGTAGATAGATAGGTGGATAGATAGATAGATAGATAGACAGACAGACAGACAGACTGAGAGAGGCGGCAGCTCATGCCAGGGATAAGTGTGGCAGATCCATTAGTCATATCAGATGCCTTTTCGTGGATTTCATAAGGGGTTTGAGTTTTAGCTTGAGCAGGTATTCTCATTTAATATCAAGATTTACATATTAATGTTAATATCAACTAATTTTTGGCCTCATGCCACTGAAGTTTTAGCATTTTTTTTTGAAGTTTTAGTATTTTAAGAGCTAAATAGCACTCAAGAGTTTGTTTTTTTAAATATCTGGGTTTTTTTTTTTTGACAAATCTAGTTACAGAATCTGAGGTTCAAATTATTCAGCTCTTGTAGATAATTTAAGCAAGAGACAAGGATTAGTGTAAGAAAAGTGGGTTTACTCAGGTGCTAGAAACCTAACAAGATGACATTCATTTCTAAAACACAAACAAACAAACAGAATATCTGGCTCTCAGTCTGAGTTTTGGGTCACAAGAGGAAAACAGATTCTGTTATTCAGTCATTGGACTACAAGGTGGTCCAATCACATGAACAAGATGGAGTCTCTAATGTCTGTTCACCAGCAATTTGAGTACTTAACAAATCTAACCATAACAGAGGGTTTTTTTTAAATTAAATCAATGAGTATTCATTGAATAACTATGCATTTGAAAATACTGTGCACATATTTTAGAAGTCTCTGACTTTAGGTAGGAAATGTATGCCAACTAAGTGGTGTTTAATAGTTAGTTGTAAAAATAATTCTTTTCCCACTGTAGACAGAAAACCCTTACAAGTGAAAATTTAAGTTTTTGTACTGCTTTTAGGCAGAACAGGGGAGGGCACAGATTTCTTCCAATGTCTCCTGTTGCATTACTGACTCTGCCAGAAAACTCCGTAAGTCAAGAACAGGTGTATTATATTTTTGGTTTTTTTTCCTCAGTACAAATCACCTTGGCATCTGGTTTTGCCATATGAATCTTCTCTCCTTTCTCTTGCCAGGTTCCTCACCCATTCACTAACACAAGAATAAGACTATTAAGTATGTCCTATTCAGGCGACCCCACCAATGTGTTCTGGAGTCCTGCTTCCCCAGGGCCCCACCCTACTAGAAAAAGAGAGAGGCAGGCTAGGAGTATGGATGGACCAGTCAATGCCCATGTGCAGCCGGGAAGCAATTACAGAAGCCAGACCTTCCACCTTCTGCATTCCCACAATGACATTGGGTCCATACTCCCAGAGGGTAAAAGAATAGGAAAGCTATCAGGGGAGGGGATGGGATACCGAGATCTGGTGGTGGAAATTGTGTGGAGTTGTTCCCCTCTTATCCTATGGTTTTGTCAATGTTTCCTTTTTATAAATAAAAAAAATTTTTAAAAATTATGTCCTAGTTACTCTCGACTTTAGGATAATTTTTAAAAAAATTTATTTTTATTTTTTAACCAGGGCATTGTTCAGCTCTGGCTTATGGTGGTGTGGGGGATTGAATTTGGGACTTTGGAGCCTCAGGCATGAGAGTCTCTTTGCATAACCATTATGCTATCTACCCTCCACCCTGACAATTTGTTCTCTATATGTATATAATCAAGTTTGTCCATTTTTTTTTTCTAGTCTGATGTTAATTTCTTTGCTCAACTAGCCTAGGAGCCTCAGAGTAGTAAAGGAAATTTTCTCCTCACCAATACTTACAGATCAACATAATAATAATTTGGGATATAATAATAAGTTGGGATATTTGGGGATTTCATGTTCTGATCCCCTTCAATGTTGCTGTGTATTATTTTCTGGAAATCTTTAGTTTATTACTTATTGCAGTAACTATTCTTTCTCTACTAGTGGGTGATCAGCTCCTTAAGAAAATTCACCTGTACTACCTCAAAATGGAGTAGATATTAGTCAGTTAATAATGACTATGGGTGTGCACATCAGTTAACTTGCTAGCATTATTTCAAAATCAGAGTAACAAATTTAATGCTTATCATGATCTTTATGTCAACTATTGTGATTGTGCCAAGATCATTTTTATTTCTTCTTCATTCTAAGTTTATTTACAAAAGAGTCTACATTAATTTGTTGAGTGATGTACCTAATTTTCTTACTGCATGAACGCCTTGCAGTTAAGAGAAACCCCCAGCAAAATATTATTCCAAGGTCAAAAGGTTTATTTTTTATTTATTAAATAGTGCTTTCTTCAATTTTATTCACATCTGCAAAAAAAAAAAAAGAAAAATCAGTAGCTGGTTTCCATTTTCAGGCACAAAAAAATCATTAAGATTCAGAGTTGGCTACAACTTGCCTTTTAAACACAACAAAGCAAATAAAGTATTTAATTGTGCAAGAGGACAAAGCCTCGTTCTTGCCCATCTTGCTCTGTTGTAAGCAGAACGCTATGTTTTGAAAGCTTTTTTCGTAAAACTAAACACATGGATCCTCATGAGATGAGGCAGCCAGAGAATGCTTTCAGCTGGGTCCTAATCTCACCCCAGCAAGCGTGAGAAAGGCCTCGTCACAGGAAATAGCTGAGAGCTGCCAGAGGCCACAGGAGGCCGCTCTGCAACGGAGCGAAGGCGGGAGGGAGCCAGGCCTCTGCAGCCAGAACGGAGCCCCCAGCGCTTCTCCGCGCCGGGGTCGTGGCTTCTTTTCCGCCCTCCCCGCGCGTGGCCGGAGTCGCTCGCTTGAATCCGGGTACCACCAGCGAATTGGGTCGGTCCTTTCCGCGGGTGCCAGGCGCCGGTGGCCGGGCCTAGGCATGCAGCTCTCGCCGGTGTTACGACTCCCAGGGCTCCGCGCCTCCGCGGGACTGAAGGCGACCCTCCGATCCCGCGTAGGAGCCCCTTGCAGCGGCCGCCCCCCGCCCCGCCCCCGCGCGCTGACAGCTGGACCGCGGCTCCTCCCCGGCCTCCAGCTCCGCCCCGCGCCCTGCCTGGGGCGGCTGAGGCGGACTATTTACCCCACAGCAGGCTTCCCAGACTCACGGCTCGCTTGTGCCGCCGCCATGGAGCAACCCGGAGTGGGTGAGCCCAGGCTGCCCAGCGGGCCGGGTGGGGTGACCAGAGCCCGTGGGCATGGGGCCTGCTGGGCAGTCGGGAGTTGAAGAGGGTCCTTGCCTTGCAGCCCCTGCAGCCTGGGTCTCCTCCGCGCGACCCCGAGCCTTGACTGCATGGAGTCTCCCTCCTCTCTGTCCCCTAAAGCGGAGCACAGTGTCGCTCGCACCCAGGAGCCCCACATAATCCGCGTGCGAGCATGGCTTTCGGTGGCTCAGCACTGAAACGCACGCTCAGGGAGTATGGTGGGAGGTTGAGGGGTGCGAGCGAGCCTGCCCCCAAGTTTCACTTTTGTTTACCCGCTCTGTACTTAAGGTTTTTAGTTCAAAGTTCACCCCAGCACACACCCTCCGAAAATGTTGATGTAGTCAATTCAGAAACTCTGCTGCTAACACTAGTGACGTGAATCACGACACTTTCACTGGGAGGGTTCACTCTAGTTGAGAACTGACTTCTTTGGCGCCATTTTTTTTTTTTTTTTTTTTTTTTGCCTCCAGGGTTATTGCTGGGGCTTGGTGCCTGCACCACGAGTCCACTGCTCCTGGAGGCTATTTTTTCCCTTTTGTTGTTTATCGTTGTTATTAGTGTTGTTGTTGTTGGGTAGGGCAGAGAGAAATGGAGAGAGAGGAAGACAGAGGGGGAGAGAAAGATAGACACCTGCAGACCTGCTTCATCACCTGTGAAGCGACCCCCCCCCCCCCCCCCGCAGATGGGTCCTTGCGCTTTGCGCCATGGGTGCTTAACCCGCTGAGCTACAGCTCGCCCCCCCCCCCCAATTTTTTTTGTCGGAATTAGTTTCTAATTTGGGTCAGCATTTACCCTGGGGGAGGGGTAAGGATGTTGTATGGTTTGCACCAGGAATCGATGATAGAACTGATGTTCTTCAGCTGGATTGGTGTGTGTGTGTGTGTGTGTGTGTGTGTGTGTGTGTGTTGCAAACAGTATACAGAGGTTTAAGAAGCATTAAAATGTTATAAAGTGTTATAATTGCCTACTCACGTAGATAATTTTACAGTTGTTAATGGTGATAGAATACATAAGGACTTGTGATTGTGTGAGGAAGGTGTGTTTGAGAGGCACTTAAAAGAATGAGCAGGGGATTATTTAGGAGAGAGGGCCTACCCCTCTTCCTTGCTTTTTTATGTGATCTTGCAGTTCAGGATGCTGACAGCTTATCTAGGTCTCTTCCTTGCTCATGCTAGCAAAGTTTAAGATATTTGTGGAGGTTTCTGTCTCTTCTGAATCTTTTCAGATAGTATTGAACTATTTTATCTATTTCTCTTTGGTAATTTGAATTGAACCTTTCGCTTACTTTTTATGATGAGGAAACCAAAGCACAGTGTTCACTTAGCTTGATTATTCCCACAGCTCTCAATATTTACCCAGATGTCAGATGCTGTTATTTTTAGTAGCTAAGAAAGATTAGAATAATGTCCTTGACTCTTTGCATTGGCTCTTTTGTAATGCATCTACCATACTTTTCATAGAGGGATTGACTATACAGAAGCCGGGATGAATTTGTGTATTATTATTAAAATAGAAGACTTGCATTTTGTGTGATAAAGTGCAAGCTATCTGCTTTTCATCTATGTGTCTGAAAGAAGGTCTGAAGCAGTGGTTTTCAAACTTCCATTTCCCATTTGAATCATCAGAGAACAAAATCTGAGGCTTTGTTGATCTTCAGAGATTTGGATTTAATTGGCCTTGAGTGAAACTTGTTTTAATTTAAAAAGTTCCTCTGTGATTGCAATGTGTGGCTAGAATATAGAATACTTCAATTAGTACAGCATTGTTCTCTAATAGATAAATAACTGGATTTTCGAAAATGTTCATGTGACTTGCTTAACTTCAAAGTTATTCAATTAATTTATTTATTGAGTAAAGACTGACAGAAATAAAAAAACAAGAGGGAAGGGGGAGATAGAGAGAGAGAGAGAGAGAGAGAGAGAGAGGTACCTGTAGCATTGCTTCACTGCTCTATAAGCTTTCTCCCTGCAGATGGGGACTAGGAGCTTGAACCCAGGTCCTTAAGCATTGAAACCTGTGCACTGAACCAGGTGTGCCACCACCTAGTCCCCAGTATCATTTTTAACTGTTGTTAATACTGAATTCAGTGAATTGAATTGTATAATCCTATAATTCAACATTTCCTAAGTATAGCCATCTTGCCTGCTCCGCCCCTTCCTTGTCGTACCCTGATTTTCACCAGTCACTTTTCTCTCCACCCTCTCTGCGTCGCATCCTGTTCTATTTATTTTTCTTTTTTTGATATATTAAGGGAGAATAAATTCCAACGAGAATGAAAATGCATCAGAAAAGAAGAAAATGTCTGAAGAATTTGAAAGCAATACTATAATGGAATCACTGATAGATATGCCACTTGCTACATTGGATATTAAAGAGGAATTTGGAAGTAAGTACTTGATTAGGTATGTATTTGGAAGAAAAGAATAGGAAGTTAATAAGTGTTTTAAATACATTAGTTTCAAACATTTGTCATCTTTATAATTTTGGTTTTTAGTGGTTATCTCTTGGTATTTCATTGTCATAACTTTCACAACTAATACATGACATGACTCACAGAATTTTGGGCCAGATCACTCTGTAGATTACAAACTACTTCAGAAAATCAGAAACTAGATAATTTTATAGTCTATAATCTGTTTAAGTAAGTTTGGAGACAGTTGTTGAGTCTAACAGATATTTGCTGGGCATTGGGAATGCCATTAATGAACCATATAAGTATGGTCTTTGTTTTTATAGAGCTTAACAAGCTGGTGTTGCGAACAGGTAAACTTTTAATTAAGTATGGATGTACAAGATCAGTGTGGCCCTTGAGAGTTTGTCCACATACTTTACATATCAGGATTTGATTGAAGTATTGCTGTAACTATATACATATCTAAATCTGAGTTTCTTGTCATTGTGCAAACAATACTGTATATGATATTAGGGATTACCTTCACTGAAATGTAACAGATTTGGTTATTATCTAGGTTATGTATAGCTTATAAATAAGAAAATAAGGAAAAACACCAATATATTCTTCAATAATTTATTGGCTGCAAGTCTTTGTCCCTATTGTTTGTGGTCTTACCTAGAACCTTCCTGTGATTCACTGCTGTTTTGTTATGACTAGAGCTCTATAACTGGAGGTTTCATAAAAAAATGTCTACTTCAGTCTCTTCATTTTGGGGAAGAGAAAATGAGACTCAGAAGTAAATGAGCTGAATTTACACAATTAAAAAGACTTTATTTAAAATCTAGGACTTAGGAGTCAATTACAGTTTCTTAGATGAACATTTATTGGATGCCTGATGAATCTCAGGCATTGGTATCAGCTGTTGGAAATACTGCATCATGACAGTAGTGAAATACGGTGAAACATCAAGACGCTCATGACTTTTCTGGGAAGCCCAATATAGTAACAGCTGCAGGGGTAGATAGCATAATGGTTATGCAAAGAGACTCACATGCCAATATAGTAACAGCTAAAATCCTGTAAGATCAGTGTCGTACAGAATTCTGTGAAAGCACATTGTGCTGTGGTATCTGACTGGATGTGAGGTTGAGGTGTGCTTTGAAAGGCCTTCTGTTTGGCAAGAGTACAAATGGTAGTTTAGTCTGATCTGGGGCTTTTTCTTCTACACTTACTGTCTTTGAATTTAAGTGATTTTCAGAATTTCCTAAGGAACAATCTAGAAATATAGATCCATTTCTACTTCTATGTCAGGACAGGGAACCTTTTTTGTATAACTTTTTAAAATTTTACTATTTATTTTAAAAAGATTTTATGTATTTTACTTTGGATAGAAGCAGAGAAAAATTAAGAGGGAATGGGGGGGTGGTAGAGAGGAAAACACACACGTGTAGCATTGCTTCTCTGCTCGTGAAGCTTGCTCCTGAAGGTGGAGATTGTGGGGTTTGAACTCTGGTCCTTGCACACTGTAATGTGTGCACTCAACTATGTGCGCCACCACCTAGCCCTCAAACCTCTCTGTGGAGTCTGTGAGACTGCTCACTCTGAAGGCATATGCTTCACCATGTCCAAAATTCCAGTTTTGAGCCATAGTAGTATGTGAGAATACTACAGTAACAGGAAAATTCCATGGATGGTGGAACATTGCTGTTATCTCTCTATCCCTTTGCCCATCTCCCTCTCTGCTACATACACACACACACACACACACACACACACACACACACACACACACACACACACGTCTGAAATGAAGATATAGCATCTCATGTGACTTTGGTGCTCAACCAATCTCAGAAACTGTACTGCTCTCTTTGATACTATCTTTAGATAGAATGAATTTGGTTTATATTTTAGGGAGATATAAGCAGATAGGGAATACTTAGTATGTGTCAAATCTTTGATATTTCATTAATCATTTTATTTTCATTCCTTAATCCAAGGGGAAAGAAAAAAAAATAAATAAAGAGGTCTTTGGCCACTTAGGTATGGGTTTCCTATGTTTTTGGTAACAGCTGACCAATGAAGAACTGCTTTTGTGAGTTTCTGAACTATTTAGGTAAATCTTTATTGAAAGAAGCTACATATGTGTAGAATAGAAGGAGATGTCTTTTGGAACTGACAGGCAAAAACTGCATCTGCTTTATTTTCTCTGTGCTAGGGAATGAACCCAGTGTTTTTCCATCCACAATATTACCAGCTGTTTCTCTGGCCCATTTTTAAAAAACTCTTTATTTTTAGACATAGGTGGCCTAGGGGAGAGACAAAATATTGTTTTACTATTTGTGGAGTTCTACCTATTTTAATTATTGGTGCTGTCAATGGAACTTTCATTTTGTGCCAGGAACTGAAGCCAGGATCTTAAGCATGGAAGGCATGCATTTTACTCACTGAACTACTATGTTTTTACCTCAGTTCCTACTCTTTGAGCAAATCAAATATATCTAAAAATGCAATTACTTCTTTTTATCTCATCACTCATTTGAGTGTAAAGTAAAAAAAAATTGCCCAAGTAATCATGCCTACTCCCAATAATCATGGACATCACCCACCAACATTTCTTTTTTCTTTTTTTTAGTATTACTTTTTAAAATTTATGTATATAATAAAAAATATTGACAAGATCATGGGATAACAGGGGTACAATTCCACACAATTCCCACTACCAGAGTTCCATATCCCATCCCTTTCCCTGAAGGCTTTTATATTCTTTATCTCTCTGGGAGCATGGACCCAGGATCATTATAGGGTACAGGATGTGGAAGGTCTAGCTTCTGTAATTGCTTCTCTGCTTGATAGCTTGATATGGGTATTGGCAGGTCAGTTCATACTTCAGTATGTTTCTGTCTTTTTCTAGTGGGGCAGGGCTCCAGAGAGGTTGGGTTCCAGGGTACATTGGTGAGGTCATCTGCCCAGTGAAGTCAGGTTGGCATGATGATAGCATTTGCAACTTGGTCTCTGAAAAAACATTTAAGATATAAAGCACAACAAATTGTTTAATACTTAGGAACCTAAATGCAAGAGTATAGCAGATGAGATTTGAGGTCTCCATTTTGGCAAAAGCTAGTAGGTCTATCTTAGTTATATTCCAAAGGGCCTACCACTTTACTAATTTTTAAATTTTTAATAATTTTTATTTATAAAAAGGAAACACCGACAAAAACCATAGGATAAGAGGGGTACAACCGGGAGTCGGGCTGTAGCACAGCGGGTTAAGCGCAGGTGGCGCAAAGCACAAGGACCGGCATAAGGATCCCGGTTCGAACCCCGGCTCCCCACCTGCAGGGGAGTCGCTTCATAGGCGGTGAAGCAGGTCTGCAGGTGTCTATCTTTCTCTCCTCCTATCTTCCCCTCCTCTCTCCATTTCTCTCTGTCCTATCCAACAACGACGACAACAACAATAATAACTACAACAATAAAACAACAAGGGCAACAAAACAGAATAAATAAATAAAATAAATATTTAAAAAAAAAAAAAAAGAGGGGTACAACCCCACAAAATTCCCACCACCAGAACTCTGTATCCCATCCCCTCCCCTGATAACTTTCCTATTCTTTATCCCACTGGGAATATGGACCCAGAGTCATTATGGGATGCAGAAGGAAGAAGATCTGGCTTCTGTAATTGCTTCCCCGCTGAACATGGGCGTTGACAGGTTGATCCATACTCCCAGCCTGTCTTTCTTTTTCATTGGTGGGGTGGGGCTCTGGGGAATCGGGCTGCAGGACACATTGGTGGGCTCGTCTGTCCAGGGAAGTCTGGTTGAATCAAGGTAGCATCTGGAACCTGGTGGCTGAAAGGAGACCTAACATATAAAGCAGAACAAATTGTTGACTAATCATGAACCTAAAGGCTGGAATAGTGCAGATGAAGAGTTGGGGGTCTCTGTTTTGTAGTTAGTAGGCCTATATTAGTTATATTCCAAAGGGCCCTTGACTATACTTTTTTTTTTTTCTTTTTCTGAGCCTGACATCTGATATGCAGGTGGATCCAAGTTATTGTCTGGAAGATGATGCCATGGCTGGAAAAAGGACCAGAAAGTTGGATCAGGGAAGAAAGTAGCTCCCAAATATAGGAAAGGTATATAGATATTGTTGACTGTAAACCCCATTGATTTGATGTGATTTGGGGGCCCATATTCAGCCTAGGAGCCTATGTGACCTCTGCATCCCTCTAGATCTGAGCTCACATTCTGTGGTCATAAGTAGGAACATTCCAAGCTGCCCCAATTTCAGAACCCATCTTTTTTTCAGGTGGAAGATAGAGTATGTTGTCCAGCCTCCCTTCGGAGGATGGAACATTCTCTACCTTTGTTGATCCATGTTGAGGGCAAGGTCCTATGGGGGCCCACACAGGGGTCTATTGTGTTGTTCTTGATAGAGATGACTGGTAACAATGGAGAGAGGGATTTTTTTTTTTTGAGGTCTAGGCCCATCATGTCTGTTTGGGAATCTCAGGACTTCCCGACTAGGGCCAACTAGCTGATGGGGTGGCCTGATAGTGACTGAAGAGTCATAGTTAAAGTATGCCAGTCTCTTTCCCTTATTCAGCTTTTGCAGTCTTTACTTTGATAAGGTTAGCTTTGGAGTGACTGAGGGAAGTATAAGAGGAAGTAGGTGAGGAGAGCATCTATGTCTAAGTAGACACTATTTCATTAGGAACTTTATGGTGTCTTTTTAGGTCTTTCTGCTTGCTTGCTACATATATTGACTCACTGAAGACTATTGTGCATTATTGCTTTCAGGTATAAATTTTGCCCTAATTTATGGATACATGTGAACATATACCCTATCTCATGGGACCTGGTCTATTTCTAGGTTTTGCGACCTTGTTAGGAAGTGAACTACCTGAAATAGAAGACTTTCCTAATTTTTGCCTGTGCCCGACAGCTAGCATGCAGGTGGACCAAAGGTATTGTCTGGGAGGATGGTGTCAGATTTGGAAATAGGACTAGAAAGCTGGATTAGTATAGAGTATAGTTCCCAAATATGGGAAAAGTATATAGATACAATTAACTGTAAATCCCATTGATTTGATCTGGGGCCTATATTCAGTGCAGGAGCCTGTGTAACCTCTGCATCCCTGTAGATCTGAGATTGCATTCTGTGGTCATAGCTAGGAACATTCTAGGCTGCACCCATTGCTAGACCCATCTTCCTCAAGTGGTAGAGTATTTTGGCCTAACCTCCCTTCAGGGAAGTCCCTACCATTATTGATCCACATTGAGGGCAAGGCCCAGTAGGGGACCAGAAAGGGGTCCTGATGGAGATGACTAGTGACAGTGGAGAAAGCGATCTACTAGAGGTCTAGGCCCATCACTTCTGTGTGGGAACCCCAGATTCTTTGGCTAGGGCCTTGGGAGAGGAAGTGGCCTAGTAGTAACCAAAAGAGCCATAATTAAAGTATGCTACCCACCAACATTTCTTTCCTTTGATCCATGGTGTAGTCTTTGAATCATTCAATTATTCTCATTGGATGCTCATAAATAGACTGGAATAAGATATAAACTTGTACGTTGTTCCAGCTATAGGTACTTTCGACATATATATAACAGATGACCAAATAGCTTGTACTGGATTTGAGAAGGAGTTAACACAAGAATCTAAGAGAAAATAGTACTGTCATACCTTGGCCTTTGTTGACTTTGAAACTCATAATTTTGTATCAAGTGCATTTTACTGATGCAAATTTTCAGCACTGAACACTTGTTTGTCACTCATGGCAGTTTCTAAAATCTGTATGAGTCAAGATGTTGCACCACATCTCCTCTCTCTAGACAAACAAGACAGGATTTTGGTACTCATTTTAGATACCTATTTACTTTCCCAACAGTAGCTCATATTCAGTGCTGAGTCCCACATACTTTTGCAATGTCCTTTCTTGTCTTTTTTCATATTTATTTATTTTTGTTATTTTTTCTTAAATACTTATTCCCTTTTGTTGCCCTTATTGTTTTATTGTTGTTGTTATTGATTTTGTTGTTGGATAGGACAGAGAGAAATGGAGAGAGGAAGGGAAGACAGAGAGGGGGAGAAAAAGATAGACACCTGCAGACCTGCTTCATCGCTTGTGAAGCAGCTTTCCTTCTGGTGGGGAGCCAGGGGGTTGAACCAGGATCTTTATGCAAGTCCTTGTGCTTACCTGCACTTAACCCCCTGCGCTACCCTGACTCCTTTATTTTTGTTCTTAAAAGTCATCAAGACTTTGAAAGTTAGTGATGCTGCTCAGCAGAAAATTAATGAGAACCATGACAGAACAGAAAACAAGCAAACAAAAAGATAATAACTAAGTATGAGTCTAGTAGCTATGTGTGTGATTTTGCAACTAAACACAAAATGCCTAGAACAATGATCTATGACAGTGAGAAATAAAGTGTTAAAGGAACCAGTGGTAACAGAGATGTGAAAGTTGTTATTAACCAAAGACCATAGACATTGGAAGAAGTAGAGCAGTTGTACATTTGGGTTAAGTTAAAGAACAAAGGTGATAATATTTTCAGAGCAATAATTTGTGAGAAGGGAAAAACAATTGCCACTCTGTTAAAAGATAAGCATAGAACAAATGGTGAGACCAGTCAAGTGTTTAAAGGTATTCATGGATGGTTTGATACATTTAAAAGGAGAGCTGGCTCTTATAGTTTGTGTGGTGAGTCATGATGAGGCAACCAGTAGCAACAAAGAAACTTTAGGTGAGTTTAGTTAGTGTGTAGATGCTGAGGGTTTTATTGTTCAACAAATCTTCAGTTGTGACAAGATTTGTTTTATAATAAAAGGCAATTTAAATGTAATATGAAGGGTGAACAGCAAAACCTGGATAGCCAGCTAGTTTTTCATTGAATGGATTAATTGAGTGATTGGTCCCACTGTGAAAAGATATTTGCAGGAAACGTAACTAATTCTGAGAACTCTTTTAATAACAGAACAGTTGCTCTTGCTCACCTTACAGGTGTTGAGGATGACTTACTGGAGGAGTTTAATTTTGTCACATTCTTGTCCCTAACACAGCTTCTCTTTCTCTTTTGCCTCTAGACCATCCCATTAGGCCATTACCTCCTCTCAGTACAGATAAAGTGAAGCTGAATTTTATTTTTTATTGATTTAAAAATAAAAAATATATTTATTTTTCCTTTTGTTGCCCTTGTTTTATTGTTGTAGTTATTGTTTTGTTATTGATGTCGTCATTGTTGGATAGGATTGAGAGAAATGGAGAGAGGAGGGGAAGACAGAGAGAGGGAGGTAAAGAGAGACACTTGCAGACCTGCTTCACTGCCTGTGAAGCGACTCCCCTGCAGGTAGGGAGCCAGGGGATCGAACCAGGATCCTTACGCCAGTTCTTGCGCTTTGCACCACGTGCACTTAACCCACTGAGCTACCACCTGACTTCCTAAATTTTATTTTTTATTTTTAATGAACTGACAGATCATGTCAAACTTTAAAAAATTATATAGGGTATGGGAAATAGCATAATAGTTATGCAAAAAGACCCTCAGGACCATTTCAGTATTCTTGACTGTCATTCTGATAGTTAAGACCTATCATGCAGTATCTTAAAAGACCATTGTTTTTGCCTACAGGAAATTTCAGCCACAAACTAACTTGTACAGTCTTGGACTTTGAAGCCTCTAAGGCTAAACCTAGTCTAAAAATGGGGACATGATGCCTCTGGGCATGTCCAAGGGCCCAGAGGTTATAGATGAAGACATTAAAGAGTTAGTAGAGGAGCACAGAGAAAAACTCAGCACTAAGAAGCTGTAAGAACTTAAAAACTGTAAGAACAGCTCACTGTTCTTTCAGTTTGCTTTGGTGGGTGGAAATTATAAGTTACTGGTGAAGAAATTTTTGTACATAGATATCCTGGCAGAATGGTAAAGAAAAGGGTACTTAGTTGTTGTTTTCAGTATCTCTCAATCTTTTTTTAAAATTTTTTTTTTAGCTTTTTCGTTTTACTTCTTAGTTTTCTCTAATTTATCCTCAGTCTAGCTAATTCTGTTGTCTACTCCTGCTCTTCTTTCTCTCAACTTCCTTCTTCAGTTCAGCTATTTTTTTTTTCTCCTGCTTAGTTATAGTATTAGTTTGTTCTGCTAGCTGGCTTTTTAGTTCAGCTATTTCAGCTTTCAGTTCTCTAATTACCTCCAAATAGCTTGTGTTTTATTTCAGGTTCTCATTTGTTATTTCCCTATTTCTGACAGTATTTTCTTCAAAAGCTTTCCTCACTCCTGTGATTAATGCTTCAATTAATTTTTAGATACTTTCCTCATTCTTAGTTGCTTTTGGCATGCTTGGATTTTTTTCTGGGCTCCTGTCCTGGTTCATTGTTGTAGTTGATTTTTTTTTTTTTGATTTAACCATTTATTGGTGTTTTTGTATTTTGTGTCCTGGCTATGACAGTTCAGCTATTGTGTGGTGTGACCTCTCGTCTGTTAGTTCTGAGACAATTGAAATGAGTCACCTTGTGGTCTGATCCAGGAGTTTCTGGGGCTGATTTTCTAATGTATACCACTCTTACTGCCTTTGGAAGATGAGAAGAAGATTATACAAATATGCAAAAAAAAAAAAAAAGAAAAAGAAAAAGAAAGCAAAGAAAAAGGTACTTAGAAGAACATTGTTAGAAGAAAATCCTTTCCCGTTAGAAGAACAACTCCTTCATGGCCCCTACTCCCCTGCTTGCTTGGTTCAGTCTCTGAATCATAAGCTGTATGACTTTCAGTGTGAATATGGTACTATGATTAGGCACCATGTGGTATTGTTGGCTGGAATGGGTTATCATTTAATCAAAAAGTTATTGATTTTATTTGATAAAAATGAAGAGAAATTGAGATGGAAGGTATATATATATATATATATATATATATATATATATATATATATATATAGAGAGAGAGAGAGAGAGAGAGAGAGAGAGAGAGAAAGAGAGAGAGACCTGCAGCACTGTTACACCATTTAAGAAGCGTCCCCCTACAGGTGGAAAATGGGTACTTAGACCCAGGTCTTTGTGCAGGTAACATATGCACTCAACTAGGTGTGGCAGCACCCCATCCCCAGTCCTTATTTCCTATAAGTGAGATCATTTGCTGTTTGTACTCTTTTTGGCTTATCTCACTTAATTTGATGTCTACAAGTTCCATCCAAGACAAGGCAAAGGAGGTGATTTCATTTTAATAGCTGAGTAGTATTTCATTGTATAGCTGTACAATTAAAAAAATTTTTTTTTAGCTACTCATCTGTTGTTGGATATCTGGGTTGCTTCCAGGTGTGGGCTATTATACATTGTGCTGTGCTGATATGAACATAGGTGTACATAGATCTTTTCTGATAGGCATTTTTGTTTCTTTTGGGTAAATCCCCAGGAATGAGATTGCTGAGTCATACTACTTTAAAATTTTCCTAGTCACACATATCTTTTTGAAATGTGACTTTCTGTTCTTCTTATGTAATTCTTATAATATTTGCATAGATTTACAACCTTTAGTTTTTTTTTGATATTTATTTATTCCCTTTTGTTACCCTTGTTTTTTATTGTTGTAGTTATTATTGTTGTCATTGTTGGATAGGACAGAGAGAAATGGAGAGAAGAGGGGAAGACTGAGAGGGGGAGAGAAAGACAGACACCTGCAGACCTGCTTCACCATTTGTGAAGTGGCCCCCCTGCAGGATCCTTACACTGGAGCTTGGTGCCACCTGCGCTTAACCCACTGTGCTACCGCTCGACTCCCAACCTTGTATTTTATGGAGACTATAGAGACATAGAAATTACCATTTTATTCATTACTTTTTAATTAACTAGTACTAGGAAGTTGAATTTTATTTATTAATTAATTTATTTAAAAATACTTTCCTTGGGGCCCTATTCTGGGAGTCCTGAGATTCCCAAACAGACATGATGGGCTTAGACCTTGAATAAATCCCTCTCTCCATTGTTACCAGTTATCTCTATCAGGAACAACACAATAGACCCCTGTGTGGGCCCCCATAGGACCTTGCCCTCAACTTGAATCAACAATAGTAGAGAATGTTCCATCCTCCAAAGGGAGGCTGGACAATATACTCTATGCTACACCTGAGGAAGATGTGTCCTGATACTGGGGCAGCTTGGAGTGTTCCTACTTATGACCACAGAATGTGAGCTCAGATTTAGAGGGATGCAGGGGTCACATAGGCTCCTAAGCTGAATATGGGCCCCAAAACACATCAAATCGATGGGGTTTACAGTCAACAATATTTATACACCTTTCCCATATTTGGGAGCTACTTTCTTTCCTGATCCAGCTTTCTGGTCCTTTTTCCAGCCATGACATCATCTCCCCAGACAATAACTTGGATCTACCTGCATATCAGATTTCAGGCTCAGGGCAAAACAAAACAAAACAAAACAAACAAAACCCACCCCCCAAAAACTAGTCTAGCCACAGGCCCTTTGGAATATAAAAAAATAAGTCTACTAGCTATCTACAAAATGAAGAACCCCTCCCCCAACTCTTCATCTGCACTATTCCAGCCTTTAGGTTCATGATTAGTCAACAATTTGTTTGGCTTTATATATTAACTCTCTTTTCAGCCACCAGGTTCCAGATGCTAGTATGATGCCAACCAGACTTCCCTGGACAGACAATCCCACCAATGTGTCCTGGAGCTCTGATTTCCCAGAACCCCTTCCCACTAGGGAAAGAGAGAGGCAGGCTGGGAGTATGGATCAACCTGTCAATGCCCATGTTCAGCGGGGAAGCAATTACAGAAGCTAGACCTGAAAGTCTTCTGCATCCTACAATGACCTTGGAACCTCTCAGAGGTTTAAAGAATAGTAAAGCTATCAAGGGAGGGGATGGGATATGGAGTTCTGGTGGTGGGAATTGTGTGGAGTTGTACCCCTCTTATCCTATGGTTTTGTCAGTGTTACCTTTTTATAAATAAAAAAAGAAACATTATCCTTTTGTTACCAGAGTTATGCTGAAGTTCCGAGCCTGCATAATTCCACTGATGCTGGTAGACTTTTTTTCCCCCCTTCCTGCATATAGGGTTAGAGATGGGGTGGGGGTGCGAGAGATAGAGAGAGATAGAGAGAGAGAGGGAGAGAGAGAGATAGTACCTCTTCACTGGCCATGAAGCTTCCTTGTGCAGGTGCCCCTATGTAGTCTTCAAAAACTTGAAGATAGGTCCTTGCACATAGTAAACTTTATGCTCTACCAGGTGACCCATCTCCCAGCCCCTGAAGTGGCATTTAAAAACACTTAGACTTGTCGCCTGGTGGTGGTTCACTGGTTACTTTGTGCAAGGATCCAGGTTCAAGCCCATGTCCCACCAGCAGGAAGGAAACTTCATTAGTGGTAGAGCAGTGCTATAGATTTCTTTCCATTTTTTTTTTCTCTCTCTCAATTTCCTCCTCTCTACCAAATAAATAAAAAATAAAAATAAAATAAGTACCAAAAATGCAGAGTAATGTAGGCACCAAGCCCAGCAATAACCCTGGTGGCAAAAGTAATAAATAAGTAAACAAACAATAATAACAACAAAAAGCTTCTATGCTTAGATATTTTTTAATTTTATTTATAAAAAGGATCCAATGAAAGAATCAGGCTGCAACAACAGCTTTCTACATTTTGCTTGTAAGCTCACTGATCTTTATAGTGTTTTATTAGTAAGCCAGATAGTAGATTAATAGATGAATAATTTAATGTGCAGTTTTTTTTGTTTTCTTTTGTTGATTGATTGAGTGATTGATTTACTAGTGACCAACAAGACTATAGGATATAAGGGGTACAATTCCACATAATCCCCACCAGTAGAGTTCTGTATCCCATCCTCTGCCTTGAAAGCTTTCCTATTCTTTATATCTCTGGGAGTATGGACCCAGGATCATTATGGGGTACAGAAGGTGAGTGGTCTGACTTCTGTGATTGCTTCTCTGCTTGATATGGGTGTTGGCAGGTTGATCCATAAACTCAGCCTGTTTCTATCTTTTCCTAGTGGGGCAGGGCTCTGAAGAGATGGATTTCCAGGTTATATTAGTGAGGTCATCTTCCCAGTAAAGTCAAGTTGGCATCATGGTAGCATCTGTAACTTGGTGTCTGAAAAAAACATTAAGATATAAAGCAGAAAAAATTGTTTAGTAATAAGAAATCTAAAGGTAAGACTATTGCCAGTGGGATTTAGGGTCTCCATTTTGGCAAAAGCTAGAAGGTCTATTTTAGGTATATTCCCAGAAACCCATGACTTTACTATTTTTGCCCATGCCCAAAAGTTAACATGCAGGTGAACCAAAGGTATTGTTTGGGGAGATGATGTCAGAGTTGGAATTAGGACTAGAAAGCTGGATCAGTGCAGAGAGTAGCTCCCAAATATGGGAAAAACATACAAATACTGTTAATTGTAAACCCCATTGATTTGATCTGGGGCCCATAGTCAGCATCCCAATAGATCAGTGCTTGCATTCTGTGGTCATAGTTAGGAATATTCTAGGCTGTACTCATTGCAGTACCTGTCTTCTTTGAGTGGCAGTTTGTTGACCCAGCCTCCCTTCATAAGGTGGGACACTCCCTACCAGTGTTGACCTACATTGAGGGCAAGGTCCTGTAGAGGCCCACAAGAGGGTCCATTATATTGTTCCTGATGGAGATGAGCAGTGATAGTAGAGAGAGGGATCTGTTAGAGGTCTAGACCTAGTATGTCTCTGTGGGAATCCCAGGATTCCCTGCCTAGGGCCCCGATATGCAAGTTTTTTTTTTTGGCATTGTTGGGACTTCACTACTCCAGGCTGACTTTTCCAGAGAGAAGGAGACAAGAGATAGAGCGAGAGAGGGAAAGACCGCACAGTACTGAAACTTCCTCCAAAAAGGCAGGGTCAAGCTTGAACTTGGGTCCTGCATATGGTAAAACATGTGCACAATTCAGATGAACTTCTGTACTGACCTTGCTAATTATACTTTTATATGACCTAAAGAAAAGAATAGCATTTCGAAAATTGTATTTTAGAATACAGATGATGATCGCTGAATTCGAAATAAAATGACATTCTGTAAGGAAAAGAAAATTTTACAGAATCTAGTCTATGAAAAGTTAAGAAGTTATTGATAAGACCTAAGAAAGCTAAGGAAATTTAGGAAAACTTGCATTTGTTACTATTGCCAAGAGGCTGGGTTGTATTCTTTTTTTCTTTTCTTCCTTCCTTTTTCTCTTCCTTCCTTCCTCCCTCCCATTCTTTCTTTCTCTTCTTTCTTTCTTTCTTTCTTTCTTTCTTTCTTTCTTTCTTTCTTTCTTTCTTTCTTCCTCCCTCCCTCCCTCCCTCCCTCCCTCTCTCTCTCTCTCTCTTTCTTTCTTTCTTTCTTTCTTTCTTCCCCACCAGAGCACTGCTCTGCTCTGGTTTATGATGGTGTGAGTGATTGAACCTGGGACTCTGGAGCCTCAGGCATGTCTCTTTGCATAATCACCATGCTGTCTACCCCTCTGCCTAAGGAGTTGCATTTTGAATTGACATTTTGTACTGCATCAGTCTCATGATACAAGAATTTTAAGAGTTTTAAAAAATTTTTTTAAAAATTATTTATTTATTTATTTTATTTTCCCTTTCGTTTCCCTTGTTGTCTTTTTATTGTTGTTTTGGTTATTGTTGTTATTGATGCCTTTGTTGTTAGAGAGGACAGAGAGAAATGGAGAGAGGAGGGGAAGACAGAGAGGGAGAGAGAAAGAAAGGCTTCACCATCTGCAGGTGGGGAGCCAGACAGCTCGAACTGGGATCCTTATGCTGGTCCTTGCGCTTTGCTCCACGTGTGCTTTGCTCCACGTGCGCTTAACCTGCTGAGCTACCACCCGACTCCCAAAATTTATTCATGAGAAAGATAGGCAGAGAGAGAGAAAGAACCAGACATCACTCTGGTACATGTGCTGCTGGGGGTTGAACTTGAGACCTCATGGTTGAGAATCCAATGCTTTATCTACAGCACCACTGCTGGGACCATGAGGTTTTTTTTTTTTTTTTAAACAACAAATTAAACCAATTACTTTCAGAGATTATGATATTCATTGTGGAGGTATTTGTCTTAGAAAAAAAATGTGTTGGTACACACAGGAGGACAGTTTTGTTTTAAAAAGGTATAAGGAGGGGGCCGGGTGGTAGCGCAGTGGGTTAAGCGCATGTGGCGCAAAGCTCAAGGACCGCAGAAAGATCCCTGTTCGAGCCCCCAGCTCCTCACCTGCAGGGCAGTCGCTTCACAGGCAGTGAAGCAGGTCTGCAGGTATCTTGTCTTTCTCTTCCGCTCTCTGTCTTCCCCTTCTCTCTCCATTTCTTTCTGTCCTATCCAACAATGAACGACATCATCAACAACAGTAATAACACAACCTAACCAATGCAACGATTGCCACCTCAACATGCTTCATTTCAGACTGTGTCCAGAGACTTCAGGTGTGGAATGACAACCCTTCAGCTTCATTACTCGGGTGAGACCTTTCCTTTCATAGTATACTCTAATTTCATCTCAGGTGGTTCACTTTCTAACAAAGTCCCAAAACCTAGATATACACCAGTTTCTGTGAGAGAGAGAGCATATGTTCACACGTATCCATAAACTACTGCAAAATATATACCTGAAAGCAGAAGTACACTAGAGTTTGCAGTGAGTATCTCCCTAACACTTCCTCTCCACTATTCCAAGCTTTGGATCCATGATTGCTCAACAATTTGTTTGGCTTCGTATGTTAACTCTCTTTATAGTCATCAGGTTCCAGATGCCATCAACATTTACATTTTCTATGACTTTGTAATCGTTAAAATCTGATTGGAGTGGCTGAGCATAGACTGATATATGTGATGCCCTATGTTTGTTACCTGGTACTGCATATGACAGAGTAGTGTTCTGGTCTCTTTCTCTCTTTCAATAAATAATCAAACAAACAAAAAATAGATGTGAATTCAGAACAAGACAATTATATTTGGCAGGTAACCTCTCTCAGTCTCTTTTCACCAATAGATGTCCATAGGTGTGTGTGTGTGTGTGTGTGTGTGTGTGTATGGTTGTTATTGTTGAAGGAAGTTGTGTAGAGGTTATATTGTTCTGTAGACGTTCATCTATTTTGTCTTATGGTTAGTAGGCTTTATTGATTTTTAGAATATTGTCCTGAATGCTGCAGAATTGTTTTGACTTTCCTGCTGTGTGACATTATGAGGCATATGATGTTTGGGTGCCTTGCCTTCTTATTGTACTAATATTGATGAGTTGCCTCCTATCTTGTCACTTGATGAATCCAGTGTTGAAGCTCCCCAGTGACCTGAGAAGTGGCACAGTAGTTAAGGCATTAGATTTTCAAGCATGAGAACCCAGGTTCATTCTCTAGCAATACAGCTGCCAGAGTGATACCCTGGTTCTCTTTCTCTCTCTCTTTCTTATACACTAATATTAAAGAAAATAAAATTCCTCATTGATGATATTTAGGTTGATCTACCACTTTAAGTGTTTCAAAATGGTGGTGCTCTAAATATCCTTCTGCATTTATTAGCAAGAAATCTCTAGCAAGAAGAACATTAGTTAACTGTGTTTTCAAAAAAAGTATTTTATGACAAATTGGCTTTATGGAAAAGTAGGAAAAAGTTTGACTAATAGATTTTTAGAGTTCTTAAACTTCTGACTTACAATTTTTTGTTTTAAATTTTCATTTGAGAATCTATGGATTTAAGCATATTCTATGTGCTCATACCATCGAAATTTTTCTACTTAATTGATGCTCAGGTTGTCATATCTGGGCCAGTAGGAGGATGTTAACAATTGACATGAAAGATTGTCCTACTGACTCTTGTAGTATTTGAATTGCTGTTTTTTCTTATATTTACATTTTATGCCCCAGACTTCAAAGAACTTATTTCTCCTAGGAGTAGTCAGACTTCTAAGTTCTCAGGTTAAAAAGACAAGAAAGGGAGAGAAGGAAGGAAGAAGGAAAAGAAGAAATGAATGAATTAACTTCAAGAGATTCTCACTGGAAGACAGTCTTTATATTAGTTCCTTTTACAGTTGTCTATTGCTGCCTCTACAGGACTCAGGAGAAATTGCAGCTGCCTTCTCAGCTTCCTGTGCTGATGGTGTTAGCCTTGTGTGGTTTTTGTTAGCCCTGTGTGCTGATTTGGTTAGTGAGACACAAGGAAAGGAAAAGAATAATGGGATCATATTTAGAACTGGTTTGTATTACATTAGTAATAGCTGATGGAGGTGTGCTAGAAATGTATTTAGAAGCAGATTTTAAATGGATATGGTACTTTATTTGCATATTTTGTAGTTTCTGTTTAAAATGAATACATTTAGCTCCTGTTACTATAGTCCAATTCAGGATCCTTTCTCAGATACTTAAAATTGCATGTGCCTCAAGACCAGTTTGGTTGTCCTTATTAAAGATTTCACGGAAAGAAGACAAACCTAAAAGTATCATGGGAAATAAACCCTGGTGACAGCAAATAAGGGAATTCGAACAATACCGACAATGCAGATGCAAAATCTGCATACTTTTTTCTTAGCAATAGAGCAGATAGAGTTTTGACAAGCTCACATGTACAGAAGAAGCTAATAGTTTCTATATCAGATGTATATTCTCTGTAAAGGCTTATCCTTTTAGCCACATTAGTTGTTAGGCATACTGTTGAGAAATGTAGTAGTGAAATGGATGCACAGACACATCAAGTAATTTTACCTTAACTCGTAACTATGTAGTCAGGCTCACTACCATGCTACTTGTTATTATTCTAGTCTTACTACCTAGGTCTCACAGATAAACACACACACACACACACACACACACCTCTCTCCACCCTCTTCTCTCTCACTTTATGGAATGGAAGCATGTTTATTCCCATGTGCTTTTTATCTTAAAGTTTTAAAACACTCTATTGTTTTTCTTAGAAATTAACATTAAAATATATTTGTGACATTAATTCTTGTAATATTTAAAAGAAGAACAGATTAAGGACAACTACTTTTGTGTTTTGTTTTTATGGAATATCTGTAGAAAAGAGTTGATCTTATAGTAAGTACATTAGAAAAGTTACAAGTTTTGTATCATACATGCCTCTGACAGTGAGCAGCTTTTAAAAGATTTGATGTTTCATCATATATTAAAATAAAGAATTTGGTCAGACCTAGGTTGTGTATGTGGCAGTGCGCATAGGTGTTGCTCTGTTAGTTGATCTCAGACTTCTCCCACCTACCTTCTGAGGACATTGTGTCTAGTTGGCAACTTGATTTATTAGAGTTAATATTAAAGATGAAACCAACCTCATAGGACTCAATATTACAATGTAAGGCGGTTTTTTCCTCTCTTTCTGAAATTGTGCTTAGTAAACTATAATTATATCTGAATGTTTACAAAGTGTCTGTGCGGCACTCTATTTTGAGCAGTAAGCTACTCTTCAAAGATTCATGACCTGGAAACAATTTGTGATAATTATGTGAACATATAAAAACAACTGATAGAATCTATAAAAGAGGAAACTGGTATTTTTTGCTGATTAAGAAATTATTTCTGAGTATATAACTTCATAATTAGAATATTTGGGTGCTGTGAGCATTTTGAATATGACTTTAAAAAGCAAGCTATGTTAAATATTTACACTATCTGTAGTTGATTTATCAGTTGAAACATATTTAAAGTATTTCTTATTTGTTACTGACACTTTCATCAAACATGGTAATTATGTAAGTGATGTTAAAAAGACATACAAAGTAGACTAAAATTCAATAAGAAAAATTACTTTGTCTCATAGTTGTGAAAGTTTTACAATGCATTCTCTTAATTTTTGCAATAAAAAGTTTATAGTGTGTCATTGACTACAGATCCTACTTTAAGTGACACTAGTGATTTTGTTAAATCATGAATAAATATATATATGATACTTCTTGTATTATGGAAATTATGGTGTGAGGGAAAATAATTGTTAGCTACATTTTTAGATCAGAAATTGTAAACCATTGTCCATGGGCTAACTTTGATTGCTTTGTTAATAAAGTTTTATTGCAACACAGCTATTTTCCATCCATCAGTTTTGCTTGTAGTTGATTTGGGTAGTTTCCACTGAGGTCATATAATCTTAGAAGCTTAAATACTTTTCGTAGTCAAATTTGCCAACTCTTATTTGATTGTCAAAAATGACAGTAATGGAGATTCTTACTTCTATAGTGTTTGTTTATATTTTTATTAATATATTATCTTTATTTAAATGTATTTGACTTATTGTTTGATTTTTTTTTACCTCTAGTTACTGATGTAGCTCATAAAAATAAGGAGAGCAGTAAAGGAAATGAACAAGTCAGAAAAGATAAAAGAAAGAAGAGGAAAAAAAAAGATTATCAACCTAACTATTTTCTGTCCATTCCAATCACCAACAAAGAGGTAGTATTTGTCTAAAAACTATTTTAACTATAAAACTTTATTGTAAATGACATTTAAAGTATATCAAAGACTTATAAATTCATGGACTATCAGCTTTCAAGAATTTTTGGTGATGTTTTAGTTGGGCCATACAAGGGACACACCTATTTAAATATTAGAATATATTTCAGTGGTTAACTTGAAAACTTAAAATCTCTGCTGGGAAAGTAAATGGGTATCTTCAGACTTTTGTTTTTTTGGGTACTGATTGCTACAGCATAGTTTCTTTAAAAATTAGTCATTGGTGTACCAACTTAATATTGCATGAGAAGCCTGGTAGAAGTTTATTAAAAATTTGAAAAAAATTAATAAAGTATGCATAGTAGGAAATGGAAATGGGACCAGTCAGTTAGCTCATACTGAAAATTCCTTTGTGACTGAGAGAGGAAAAAACAAAACAAAACAAAAAAAAACCCCAAGCAAACAAACGACGCTATCTAATTAAAACTGCTAGCGAAGCGAAGTGAAAAATTAAAATGCCTTAGGAAAGATTATCTCACTTGAAGACGTCTACATCTTAGCTCAATTTAAAAGCCAGATCTGAATTTATGTTTAATTATGGGTGATAATCTTTACAAATATGCATATCAAGTTGATTCTTTATTTAACTAGAATTTTTTTTAGAGAGTGCTGATGAATTAAAAAATTCTTTGGTGAATATTCTGTCTATATCTCTTCTCCACTTTTGGATGGGATTGTTTATTTGATGCTTAGTTTGATGAGCTCTTTATATATTTTGGCTGTTAACTTCTTGCCTGGTATATGGCATAAAATGATCTCCCATCTATAAGGATTCTCTGTTTGGTTGGTGGTTTCTTTTGCTGTGCAGAAGCTTTTTCAATTTGATGTTGTCCCATTGGTTTATTTTTGTTTTCCTTGAAAATGGATTTGAGTCCTTGAAGATGCCTATAAAACTTAGATCAAAAAGAGTTTTCCCAAAATTTTTGTCTAAATATTTGATGGTTTCAAATTTAAATCCTTGATCCATTTGGAGTTTTCTTTTGTTTGTGGTGAGATGAAGTGATTAGGTTTATGTTAAGTGAAATAAGCCAGAAAGAGAAGGGTGAATTTGGAATAATGTCACTCATGGACAGAACTTAAGAAACAAGAACAGAAAGGGGAAACAATGTAAATCTTGGATTGGCTTGGTGTATTGTATGAAAGCAAAGGACTGTGGGAAAGGAGAATAGGAAGGGCCTGGAGGAGGGGGGATTTCAGTCCTGGTACTTATGAGGATGGCCCTAATTTGGGTGTGAGAGTATTTTGCAGACATCTATCTTGGTAAGAAATTGTACCCATGTGCTGACAACTGTACTGTAAACCATTAACCTCCCAATAAGAAAATAAAGAAAAAAATATTTGGAAGACTTTCTTTTAGTTTACAGTTGATACATAAACACATATACCTATCAACATTTGTATCTGTATTACAAGAGAGCAGGAGATGCTTAGCTGAGCAGTCATAGGTCAGGCCCTGAGGAAACTGGGTGTTAAATAGAAGTGACTTCTGTGATTTGTGATTGGAGTAGGGTCTGAGTTTCTTATTTTAATTGTTGCTTAGAGTTTGTTCTACCACAGTGCCTGCCATAGATAACTTAATAAGAACTTCTGTAAGTTGCTTTATTTTCTTTTTTGGGTCCCATGGTAGTCTGCACAGTGGCTATGCATTATCCCCCACACCAACCCTCCCTTCTCTATTTTCAATTTCATTTTTTTTCTTTTTTGTTCTAGTTTCTTACTTCTCCCAGTCTTGGTTGGTAGGGCGATATGGGGGGTGGGGGAGGGTAGGGAAGGGCAACTAGAGGTGAAGGAGAAGGTGACTGAGAGGAAAAGGATTAGAGAACTCCCTTCATTCACTAAGTTAAATTGGGTCACAATGGTGATGGAAGAAAGGGGAATGAGAGAGATTTGTCTGCAGCTCTTGGTTTTTACCTGTAACTGCCATTATTTCTGCTTCTTAGATTCTGGGATATTGTATAGAAAGTGTGAGGAGTATAAGCATCGGAGTTCAATATACCTTGCTAGAATATCAGCTAGGTCATAAAAATCCAGTATAGTTTTAGATCAGTTTTCCTAATTTCTGGAGCTTCAGTTTCTTCAGTTTAAAAATGGATGAGATGGGAGTCGGGCGGTGGCGCAGTGGGTTAAGCGCAAAGCGCAGGGACAGGCATAAGGATCCCGGTTCAAGCCCCCGGCTCCCCACCTGCAGGGGAGTTGCTTAACGGGCGGTGAAGCAGGTCTGCAGGTGTCTATCTTTCTCTCCCCTCTCTCTCTGTCTTCCCCTCCTCTCTCCATTTCTCTCTGTCCTATCCAACAACAAAGCAACATCAACAATGGCAATAATAACCGCAACGAGGCTGCAACAACTAGGGCAACAAAAAGGGGGAAAATGGCCTCCAGGAGCGGTGGATTCATGGTGCAGGCACCGAGCCCAGCAATAACCCTGGAGGAAAAAAAAAATAAATAAAAAATAAAAATAAAAATGGATGAGATAATTGTTTTCTAGGTCTAAATCTGGATATATTACCTACCTGCTTATATACTTCCCTGTTCTCTCACTGATGCTCAAAGACAAGAGTATTTAACATACTTGAAATCCAACACAAGGTTCCACATACTCTGGTTTTCTCTGAGCTCTTACCCTATTTGAGTCCTTCTGGCTCTCTTTGAACTTCTCAGGTTCTGTTTGCCTGGAGGAAGCTCTTTTTATCCCCTCAATCGGAACATTTTCTTCTTTTCTCACCACCAAAACTTTTTAAAAAAATTTTTTTTCCCTTTTTGTTGGCCTTGTTATCGTTGTCGTTGTTGTTATTATTGTTATTGCTGTCATTGTTGGATAGGACAGAGAGAAATTGAGAGAGGAGGGGAAGACAGAGGGGGAGAGAAAGACAGACACCTGCAGACCTGCTTCGCCACCTGTGAGGTGAACCCCCTGCAGGCAGGTGGGGATCTGATGGTCCGCTTTGCACCATGCATGCTTAACCCCGCTGTACCACCGCCTGGCTCCCCCAAAACTTTCTTAACTTCCTTTTGTCACTTGTTATCCTTGTAAAGTGACAGTTGTTATTCATCCTCACAAAAAGTTTCAATTCCTAGAACAACACTTGACCAAGAATTGTCACTACTTCTAACCTCATCTCCTGTTCTTTGTAGTCTCACTCTGTCTCTCTTTCTCTTCAGGGCAAAATACGTGTTTTTAGCATACTAGGTCACAACCAGACTATTTATATTAACTATTATGTTACAAATACTGTTTTATTAATAAGTATAGGTCAACAGCTGGTTAGTTTCAAGGGGGTAGAACAACTTCTAATGGGGGGCAGTTCAGGTTTCAAGTGCCCTTGTAATAAACAAATAATATGGTGTTTCCTTCTTAGGAGGCCTATTTGTAGATAGAAAATTTACATACAAATATGGGGAGGAGAGGTAGAAATAGGACAAAGGTAGAAGACAAATTTTATATGTATTTTTAATGAGTTTCTTTTTTGTTTCTTTATTTTAAAATACCTAAGATGAACAGCCGTTTAAAACTACATGTGAGCTTTTGTTGGAAGGCCTGGGAAAAAAAGCAGCATTTATAAAATTGTTTCAATGGGAGACTGGATTCCAAGTTCCAATTAAGTGACCTGCAAACAAGCTTTGGAAACTAGTGCTCTCACAATGAGTTGCTCTACTTTTGGACTCTTAATAGTTGGCATCTAGTTTTAAAGAAAAAAAGTACCCAGATTTATATGAGACTGATTATTAATCGTGATTTAGGTGTTTGGAATTATTTATTAATGGAAAGTTATGATTTCATGTTTTTAAGAAATAGAGTTGGAAAATGAATGAAAATAACTACATAAAAACAGTCCAATTGTAAGTATATGAAAGTATGTTTATTATCTGCAATTACACTTTAGTTTCTAAAAGTAAAAAATGAAGAAGAAAAAAGTTTAATGGAATTATAATACACCCAAGGTGTTTCTTAAATGGCTAGAATTGTGTAAATACTTTTCCTAGCTGTACTTTCAGATATATGGGTTTAATGTACTTTCTTACAAGAAATAGTAATATTAGGTAAATTCACTTAAAAAATATGTGTGAAGAAATAAAAGCTGATTAAAATGAGGAATGTAGTAATTTTGGGGGAAAGATAATTTTTCTACCCATTGTAAAAAGGTTTTCTTCAGGGATCTTAATAGATACTTATTATATTTAGTACTATAGTTCATAATCTTATAATGTAAAAATTGCTGGTATTATAAAATCTAAAGTTCATTTATATCTTCAGTTTCTGGGAAATGTCATTATAATAGTACTTGAAATTATCATGTATATGTTATTAGTAGAGAAACTGAAAAATCATCTTATTTGAAGATGAATTTTTTTTTTAAATTAGCCAGTCAGGAGAAACAGGTTGAGAGAGGGGACATATAATGATACTGAAATGATTGATTTTCTTTTTCTGTCTTTTTTCTTCCTACCAGGGTTGTTTCTGGGTATTGAGAGCTATACAATTCCACTTTTCCCAGTGGCCATTTTTTATAATGGATGAGAGAGAGGGAGATAGAAACAGAATGAGAGACTCATGTTTCAGTACGGTTCATGAAACTTTCCCTCCACAAGTAGGGACTGGGGCTTGAACTTGTGAGTTTTAAAACTTTTTAATTTTATTTTTTTATTGAGGGATTAATGTTTTACATTTGACAGTAAATACAATAGTCTGTACATGCATATAATATTTCCCAGTTTTCCACATAATACAATCCCCACTGGTTCCTCTGCCATCATGTTCCAGGACCTGAAGATGATTTTTTTAACCTTTACTTCAGTTGTTATATCTTCAGATTTTCAAGTTCTTTCATGGTTGTAGACAGGAAACAAAAATGAGAGCATTCAATTTTAAAAGAGAAGTTAGTAGGAAGTTAGTGTGATAATTCCAGTCAACATTAACAAGGCAGCGAATTTAGGAACAAATGAATCAAAGGCTTAGAAAAATTCCAAAAATAATGTGACAAGATGAGGTCAAGGACATTCTTCTGTGTGTTAAAATATAGTTCTTCTCTTAAATGCAGCAGCACACAAGACATTTTTCTTTGCATCTATGTAAACTTTGAGTCAATTAGAAAAATTAAAATATATAAAAAGAAATTTATTATTATTATTTTTAATTTTAAATGTTTTTCAAAGTGTTCCCTTTATTTTTTAACTTTACTTATTTCATTTGATAGGACAGAGAGAAATTTAGAGGGAAAAGGGCGATAGGGAGGGTGTCAGAGAGACACCTGTGACCTGCTTCACTTCTTGTGAAGCTTTTCCCCTGCAAGTGGAGACTAGGGGCTTGAACCCAGATCCTGTTGCACTGTAATGTATGCACTTAACCAGATGCATCACCACCTGGTCCCTAAAAGGGAATTTTATTGAATTAATTTTAAGCTTGTGGGATATGGCTTAATGGTAAAAATTAGCAGGTGGATATCTAGTTTTATTACCTAAGCACAGAAGGATTACCCAAAGAGTGAAATGCTTAGGATTTCAATAAAGCTTTTACTTTTACAAGTTTCTTTCAATGTAGTTTAAATGTGATTCTTTAGTATTTGACTTTGAATGTGTGTATGCATTGTGTAGTTTTAGCAGCGATGAGATTATGGTAACAGATAAAATGAATGGTTTTATAGAATTTTAAGCAGAAGCTGTAAAAAAATTACTTTCCTTTGCCCTTTAATTATGTTACTACTACTTTTAAAAATCTCATACAGAGAGGAAATACTCTGAAGTATTTCCCTTTTTATCTTTTAAGAATATAATTAGGAATAAAACACCCTTAAGAATATCTTAAGATGATAATCAAGAAATACATAAATTACTATTGGTATCATCAAAGCATACTTAGAAACATTACTTGATTAGATTAATAAGAATTTGTATAGGTTTGAGGTTAATCCTTCATTATAAGTACTATACAGCTTCAGAGAAATAGTCTTAACAGTATTAACAATTTTTTTTAATTTGCAGTTTTATGAGCCACTGGAAAATTCAAAGATATGAGTGATTTCAAACTATTTTCAACTGCAGGGCATTGCACTAAAATGCCAAATATATGAATGGGTGGAGTTTTTGAAATCTTGTGCCAAATTTATATGTAATTAGTATTTAAGAATGAAGACTGAGTTTTCATGTAAATGCAAATATTCTTTCTACTAAGTAGCAGTCCCCTACAAAACAAAACAAAACAAAGCAGAACAGAGTAAAACCAAACCAAACCAAACCAAACCAAACAAAAATGTGTCTTCTGAGAGAAAGAATTGCCCAGTGTTGAGAACTACAGGATTTATTGATATTGTTAATATTTCATACTTTGTATTGGGCAAATGGTATAGAATTTATAAAGCACTTTTATGAAAATTGTCAACTATAACCTTTAACATAGTTCCGAAAGTTTGGCGATGCAGACATTATTATACCTACTTTATATTTGAAGAAATCAAGGTTCAGTGAAAATTGTGTAGATCACCTGGAATTGTAGCAGGCCTGGAGTTAAAAATCAGTATCTGTAACCTAGTGACTACATAACACAGGTGAATTTGCTGTTGTTTAAGTATTGTTTTTGCTATTATTGACCAGGCACTATGAAGAGGTACCAGAGTAAAAGAAATAGACTTTGTTCTTGAAGGGTTTACAATTTTGTCTTCCCTTTTATGGAGAAGCAAAAATATAGACTCTATGACATTTTTGTGGACTGTTATATTTGGAGCATTTTAATCTGTCAGGCCATCAATATTGTTTTATTACGTTTCATAGCAGTGACATCTTGTCTTGGGAAATATTATGTTAGCTGTTATTGCATCATTTCCTAATAGAAAAAAATCAGAGTTTCCTGTGTGACTTTCTTCCAGACAGTGAGGAATTAAATGCTGATGTTCTTTATTTGTAAATATATTTAGTACTGCACTAGCTGAAAGAAAGAAAAGCTAAAAATAATCTTATAGTTTAACAATAGTGAATTGCTAAGTTGGAGTAGGCTTATAAATGAATTTCTATAAAAACGATTAAATATAGTTTTCAAAGACTGGATACAGAGAATTATTGATAAAGTAATATTAAGTGTCCAGAACAGAGAATCTTTCCTCAAATATAGTGTTATCCTAATTATGTCTTAAATATGTGGCTTGTATATAACAAAAAAAATCACATTAAAATGTAAACAGTTATCTTTAGAGTGAGGCTAGTGGCTTGTTGTAGATTTGTTTAAGATATGTGAGAAGTCAAATACAAGGACAACATCTCATGATTTGTCCAGTCACATCCCACAGACAATGGAAACATTGTTCTTGATAAGACACTAGCATTAGTATTAGAACAGCCTTCTGTGATCATAATTTAGTTTTTTCTTATCTTTCAAGTCATATTTATGGGTCTTACTTCTATTATCAGTCCCGAACTCCTCCTTTTTCTTTTCTCTGTTATTATTCTATTGCCTTGGGGCTTTTATTCCTATGGACTTCTAATTATTCTCTTTTCGCATGGTATTCCTCAGTGATATTTCGTATTCAAACTATTTTCTTCATTTAATGATTTTCTTATTAATGAGAGAGAATGGGAATTAGAGCATTGCTCTGGCATATGCCATGCTGAGGATTGAACTTGGGACCTCATGTACATAAGCCCACTGTTTTAGCCACTTTGGACATTGATGAGAACTAGATTATATGTGAATGGAGTACAGTGAAGCCTCATCCTTCTTGTTTTAGCACTGATACGGGAAGGCTAATGAGAAATCAGATCAGGGATTTGTCTTGAGTTAATTGACATGGCTTTTATAACATGCACATTTAGAATCCTTTACTATTTTATTTTATTTTTTTAAATTTATTCCCTTTTGTTGCCCTTATTGTTTTATTGTTGTAGTTATTATTGTTGTTGTCATTGTTGGATAGGACAGAGAGAAATGGAGAGAGGAGGGGAAGACAGAGAGGGGGAGAGAAAGATACACACCTGCAGACCTGCTTCACCACCAGTAAAGCCACTCCTCTGCAGGTGGGGAGCCAGGGCTCCAACCAGGATCCTTATGCCGGTCCTTGCACTTTGCGCCACGTGCGCTTAACCCGCTGCGCTACAGCCAGACTCCCTCTCACATGTCTGGAAAAAATAGTCATTCTTATTGCAGTTATTGAAGACTAACTACAAATCTTAAAGTATGTGAAGAATGGGCTCTCTGACACACTTATTTGGGGACAAATAAATATTCTTTCCAACAGGAATGAAATTTTGTTTGTAGATTTTACTGTCTCTGGCAAGAATAAAGCTTTTTCTCTAGGAAAATTATAATGACATAAAATCACAACTGTATACTCAGGAACAAATTTATGAATTTTTTCTTGTTTCACTGCTCTTGAGTCAACTTTTTTTATAGCAAAAATTCTTTTAACTAAAAACAGAAAATAGTAAAGTTTGTGGTGATAAAGATTGTTCTCATTCTAGGATAACAGACTATAAAGCAAGGGCTCTGAAGTTACTCTAGCCTAGGTTAAATCCCATTTTTAACAAGTCTGAACTGTATGAATTAATTTCTTTAAATTTAATTAATTTCTCTAAGCTTCCGTTTTCTCGAAGGAGATACTATATATTTCACTATGATAATATTTTCATAGTGATAATTTAAATGAGATGATGTAAACAAATCTAACAGTGTTAATGATAAATCAGTGTTATATTAAATGTATATTAAGCAATACATAATTGATTCAAGTAAAAATTGTTTACATGTATGTTTATATACATCCACAAATGTTCCACGTATTCACTTACATATTGTAGTAATAATTAAATACATAAAGAGGTCACAAAGCTTTGCAAAAACCTCCAAAGAACCCCATTAAAATGTAGAGAGGGGGAGTGGGGGTGTAGCGCATGGGGTTAAGCGCATGTGGCGCAAAGCACAAGGACCGGCATAAGGATCCGGGTTCAATCCCCTGGCTCCCCACCTCAGGGGAGTTGCTTCACACGTGGTGAAGCAGGTCTGCAGGTGTCTTTCTCTCCCCCTCTCTTCCCCTCCTCTCTCCATTTCTCTCTGTTTTATCCAATAACAACATCAATAACGATAATAACTACAACAATGAAACAATAAGGGCAACAAAAAAGAATAAATAAATAAATTTTTAAAAAATGTAGAGAGGACATGAACAGACTCTTCACCAAAGAGGATATTCACCTGGCCAACAGATATGTGAAAATAGTCTCTAAGTTAATGATTTACAGAGAAATTTATGTCACAACAACGAGATACCATCTTACACTTGTGAAATGGAACATTAAAAAGGACAGAAATAAATTAAGTACTGGTAAGAATGCAAGGAAAAGGATCCCTTCTCACTGTGGTGAAAATGTAAATTGGCTCACTTCCTGTGGAAAACAGCTTGTACATTTCTTAGATCATTAAAAATGGACCTCATATATCAGGCAATTTTTCTTCTTGGAGTCTATCTTAGCCAACTTTCTCAGACAGAATGTGGGAAAGATAGATAGCTGAATGGGGGCCAAGACTGAACTGGGCCAATACAAATGGTACAGCAGGCACACTGTCCAGATGAGCTAATTTGCAGGCCCAAGAGCAAGTTTCTGAAAAGATGCGAGGCCATTGAAAGGTTTTCCAGCTTATAACTCAGTATATAAAATGAGGGTGTTAGAATCAGTGCTTTTCAGATAAACAGGTATTGTGTGCATTTTGTTTTTCACAACCAACCTTCCCTGTCTTCCTTTTTTCCCTCGTTTCCACCTGCCTTCCCTCTTTTTCTTCCTTCCTTCCTTCCTTCCTTCCTTCCTTCCTTCCTTCCTTCCTCCCCATCTCCCTCTCTTTTTTCCTCCCTCCCTTTTTCTCTTACCTCCCCATCTCCTCCCTCCCTTCTTTCTTTTCTTTCTTTTTCTTCTTTCTGGTTTTATTATTTACATGACAGATAGATAGACAGGGCGCCAGAGCATCACTCTGGCACATGCAATTCTGGGAATTGAACTTGGGACCTCTGCTTTTAAGTTCAACATTGTAGACATGACACTACCTCCCAGGCTGTATATTTTTAAAAAAACTTGTATAGCTTATTAAGCACTCCAAATGACCTACTAGGGTATTTGAAAATAGATGACTCATTGTTTTGACAGTTTTAATTTTGGTTATTGCTTTTTTCTTTTTTAAATTTCATTCAGCTGTAAGGTAATTTTATTTACCTAATCTATTGTTTTTTTTTTGTGTATATATGATTAGATTACCACAGGAATTAAGAAGCTGCAAAATGCAATAATAGAACAAGACAAGCGACTTGCAAAAACAATGAGTAGAGATGGTTCTTTTCATATTACCCTGCTAGTGATGCAATTATTAAATGAAGATGAAGTAAACATGTGAGTAGTAAATTCTTACCGAATATTGCTTTTGAAATGATTACTTTAATATGAATAAATAAAATGGCATTTAAGGAGGCATTGAAATTCTACAGAAATATTTAAGTTGTTTCAGTTAATACTAAAATTAGTTACACAAATAGTCTTCCTAATCTTGATTTTTAACTTTTTTTGTTATCAAATGGGAGCCCTTGGTTATACAGTTGTTTTAGTTAAATTAATTATGGTCAAATACTCTGGAGTCAGATAATTTAAGACTCTAGATAAAGATAGTTTATGAATCTAGGTAATGATTCTGGAATTATGGCCAAACTGTCTCTTTTATTAGTTATCTGATTTTAGGCAAAATTTTTATGTTCTAAGTAGAGAAAATAATAGTATACATGCCAGAATTTTATTATTTATTTATTTATTTATTGTTGTCACCAGGGTTTATTGCTTGGGCTAGGTGTCTACATGATGAATCCATTACTCCTAGTGTTCATAGTTTCTTACTGTTCAGTTTTTCTTTATTTTTAACTTGTTGGTAGAGATAGAAAGACAGATACCTGCAGCATTGCTTCACTACTCATGAAGCTTGTGCATGGTAACTATATGCCCCTAAACTGGGTGTGCCACCTCCTGGCTCCCATGCCAGAACTTAGTTTCCCCCCTAACTTTTTTATTGGAAGTTAATGGTTTACTATACAGTTGTTGCCAACATGGGTACAGTTTCGCATCTCACCAAGAGAGGTATCTGCAAAACACTGTCATTCCCAAATTACGTCTACAACCATGAACCAGGACCTGAAAGCTTCCCTGTCTGCTAGCCCCCTCTGTTCTCCTTCTTCAGAGATCTTTGCTTTGATGTAATATACCACCAATCCTAGTTTTACTTTATGTTTCCCCTTTCTGTTCTTGTTTCTTAAGTTCTGCCCATGAGTGAGATCATTTTATATTCATTTTTATTTCTTTCTGGCTTATCTCATTTAATATGATTCCTTTAAGCTCCATCCAAGTTGAGGTGAAGAAGGTGACTTCATCATTCTTTTTCTCTCTCTTTTTTTTAAACTCCATCTTTCATAATAGCTGAGTATTACTCATATATATATATATATATATATATATATATATATATATATATATATATATACCACAACTTTCTTAGCCACTCATCTGTTGTTGGACACTTGGGTTACTTCCAAATTTTGGTTATAACCAAGTATGCTGCTATGAACATAGGTATACACAGATCTCTTTGGATGGATGTGTTTGTTTCCTTAGGATTTATCCCCATGAGAAGAATTGCTAGGTCATAGGGTAGGTCCGTTTCTAGCCTTCTGAGAGTTCTCCAGACTGATCTTCCACAAAGGCTGGACCAACTTACGTTCCCACCAACAGTATAGAAGGGTTCCTTTATCCCTGCAGCCTCTCCAGTATTTGTTACTACTATTCTTTCTGTTGTATGACATTCTCACAGGAGTGAAGTAGTATCTCATTGTTGTTTATTTGCATTTCTCTGACAATCAGTGACTAGAAGTAGTTTTTCATATGTTTGCTGGCCCTTTGGATCTTTTTTTGCCCTTTGGTAAATATTCTGTTCATATATTCTCTCTACTTTTGAATAGTACTTCTGTTATTTTTAAATTTTCTTTATTGGGGGATTAATATTTTATAGTCAACATTAAATACAATAGTTGGTACATGCATAACATCTCCCCGTTTTCCACATAACAATACAACCCCCACTAGGTTCTCTGCCATCATGTTCCAGGACTTGAAGTGTTTGTTTGTTTTTGACTGAATTTTGTGAGCTCTTTGTGTGTTTTGGTTATTAGTCTTTTGTCTTATATATGGCAAAAAAAAAAAAAATTCTCCTACTTCTTAAGGAGTCTCTGTATTTGGGTGATAGTTTCTTTTTTCTGTGCAGAAGCTTTTCAGTTTGATGTTGTCCCACTGGTTTATTTTTGTGTTCCTTGTAAATGGGTTTGAGTCAGTGATGATGACTATAAAACTTAGATTGAATAGAATTTTGCCAATGTTTTCCTCTAAATATTTTATTATTCCAGGTTTAACATCCAAATACTTGATCCATTTGGAGTTTACTTTTGTTTGTGGTGAGATGATGTATTTCAGTTTCATTCTTCTGCATCTTCAACTCAATTTTCCCAACATCATTTGGTGAAAAAACTTCCCTTTCCATCAGACACTGGGGCACAATAGTCACTTGATATTAGTTATTAGAGCTGCTAATTCATTAGGACAGAGGACAATTTATATTTTATCTCAGTCATTATTAGAGTACCTGTACACGCCCCAACCCCAATTCCATGATTGTGCCATAAAAGTAATTTACTACTGCTTTTCTTTTCTTTTTGTTATTGTTGTTGGGCTTTCACTGTTCTGAACTGCCTTTTTCAAAACAGAGACAGACACATACGACAGCACCGAAGTTTTCCCTGGGACTGTGTGCACTGGGCTCAGTCTTGGGATGTACACAGTGTGAAACAGACACACTCCTGAGTGAATTCTCCTCAGTTAGTGGTGAGATTCAAAATATGACCCCATTTTGGTCAGCTATTAGATTGAAACTGATGGAGTTTTCTGACATTGCATGTATGAGAAATGTCTCAAGTACTTGTCTCTCAAATTTTAATTTTCATCTTCTAGTGTATAATGGTCTAGACATTATGTGAGAAGTTTCTTTTTCTATATTCTTTCTGCTCAAAGTCTAGTGTCATATTTCAGGTATTTTAATAACGTATTGATCAGTGGATTAACTATGGAGTGTGAAGAGACTTTTAAAATTAAGAATTTAATCAGGTAGCTGTTATATTAGTTTATTTTTGTATTCTCATAATATAAAAGAATAGTAATGTATTAAGACATATCAGATTGATGATTTGAAGGCAAATGCTAGAAGAAGAAGATGATTTGAAGATAGCTGTCATGAATTAATTTGTAATACAAACTCTGGGTCTGAATTCAAGTTTTAAAATTTCATTTTCTACATGCATATACACTGAAAAAAATCAATTTATTATAAAGTCTTTTTAAAAAACTTTTTAAAATTACTTATTTATTATTGAATAGAGACAGAGAGAAATTTAGAGGAAAGGGGAAGATAGGGAAAGAGACAGAGAGACACCTCTAGCCCTGTTTCACCACTTGTGAAACTTTCCACCAGCATGTGGGGACCAGGAGGCTTGAACCTGGATCCTTTCACACTGTAAAATGTGTGCTTAACCAGGCGTGCCACCACCTGGCCCCTATTATAAAGTCTTTCCATAAATTATTTTTCAAAAAGAATTTTACTTGAGAGAAATTGAAACAGTTACAATGACTCTTTGACTCATTCTGTGGTCCATGACGGTTCATTAGGACAAATCTGTTGATTTCTGCTACTGGAAAATTAAAAAGATTAGACTAAGTTTAGATAATCTATATTTACTTTTTAAAAATTTTACTATCTTTATTTATTGGCTAGAGACAGTCAGAAATCAAGAGGGAAGGGGCTGGTAGAGGGAGAGAGACAGAGAGACACCTGCAATACTGCTTCATCACTTGCAAAGCTTTACCCCTGTGGGTGGGGACCTGGGGCTTGAACCTGGGTCCTGTATTATAACAAGTGTGCTTAACCAGGTGTGCCACAACCTGGCCCAGATCATCTATATTTCTTTGCAGAAAAGAAAATATGTTATAGAATTCACTTTCTGTAACCTTGATTAAGACTTCAAAATATAGTTTCATTTGAAACAATTGTTTAAATTCCATCAATTTAGATGGATCTGTAGTAGCTGTCCTGTTTTTACATATTTTCATCTCCTAACATTCCTTTGAAGGGCAGTGTCACAGTAGAAGTGTCTATATTATGTATTTTTGTATGAACATAAATGTAGTTAGGTGATAAAAGTTGACATTTCTAAAGCTCTTTCGAGGTATTATACAATTCTTATGATGATGAAAGGAGTTTTGATATAAAAACTGTAGGGAAAAATCAGTTAAAACTTTATCTGATGACTAATTAAAAATATGAATGATCTAGGTACTGGATGGTGATGCATCTGGTTGAGCGCACCCATTACAGTGCACAAGGATCTGGGTTCAAGCCTCCAGTCCTCACCTCACTCAAGATTCATAAGTGGTGAAACAGTTTTGTGGGTGTCCCTTTCTCTCTCCCTCTCTATCACCTCCTTCCCTCTCAATTTCTCCCTGTCTCTATCCAAAGTAAATAAGTAAAATAACAAAAGGAAAATCTAAAAAAATTAAAAAATGGTATGAACGATATAGAAAAATGCCTAATTAAAAATACATTTGACGTAGTGAGCAAATCACTGACCAGGATAATTTGAATTAATAATGGTTGACCAGAAAGATGTTTCGATAGCTCTCTCCCTAATGTAAGAATGTACTTAGTTCTTTTTTGAGCAATTGCTGCCCTCTAGTGAGATTTTATTTTTTTTCTCCCAATAAAATAGAATTCTCTTTATGATAGAATTTGGAAATGATGCTAATTTTTCAAACACTGTACATTTAGTAATGCCTAATCTATTAATACAGCAGGCATTTACCTTCATATAAAATATAGCTCATCTTAGCACATAGTAGCCGTGTGCTAAGCAACTATAACAAATACATTCTCTTATAATAAGACTTCTATATTTTAAGAGATACTAGGTTTTAAAATAAAGCTTATGAAAAGTAAGCAATGTGTGGGCATGTGTATATATATTTAAATATTTTTTTTATTGTTCCCTTTTGTTGCCCTTGTTGTTTTATTGTTGTAGTTATTTATGTCGTTTTTGGATAGGACAGAGAGAAATAGAGGAGGGGAAGACAGAGAGAGGAGAGAAAGACAGACACCTGCAGACCTGCTTCACTGCTTGTGAAGTGACCCCCTGCAGGTGGGGAGCTGGGGTCTCCAACTGGGATCCTTACTCTGGTCCTTGAGCTTTGCACCATGTGCACTTAACCCGCCGCGCTACCATGCAACTCCCGGCTTTTTTGCCTTCAGGGTTATGGTGTCTACTCCTGGAGGCCATTTTCCCCATTTTTATCATTGTTGTTGTTATTGCTGTCATTGTTGTTGGGTAGGACAGAGAGAAATCGAGAGAGGATGGGAAGACAGAGACGGGAGAGAAAGATAGACACCTGCAGACATGCTTCACCACCTGTGAAGCAGCCCCCCCTCCCCCATGAGGTAGGAGCCCCGGGGCTCAAACCAGGATCCTTACGCTGGTCCTTGCACTTTGCATCATGTGTGCTTAACCCACTGCACTACCGCCGGGCCCCCAGGTATGAATATTTTAAACAAGGACCTAGAGCTTTCATTATAATCTAGTATAACTCTTGAAGATCCTTTATTTTTTGGTAGTATGTTATCAGTTTTTTTTTTCTTTTTTTCCCTTTGGTATCACAAGACCACACAGATACGATTTTACTGCTCCAGGCGAATTCTTTCAGATAGTTTCTTCTAGCGTTTGCCCTTCTTCCGTAGCCAGTCAACAGCGTCAGGTTGAGCCTGATGTAAAGTTTCGAGACCTCCTTTGAATCTGGAGAGGTGGCAGTCGTTGACTATGTGGGTCATAGTCTGTCTGGAGCCGCAGGGGCAGTTCGGGTCGTCTCTGGCTCCCCAGCAATGGAACATAGCGGCGCACCGGCCATGGCCTGTTCGATAGCGATTGAGGAGGGCCCCATCATAACGTGCTAGGTCAAAGCCGGGTTGACGCTTGCAGGGGTCTGTGATGAGGTGTTTGTTCTTGACCTCAGCTGACTGCCAACTCTGTTTCCAAGAGTCTGGAACAGAGAAGTTCAGTGTAGGCGTAGGGGACCAGATTGGGTGACAAGACGTCAAGTGTTGGACAGGGTGGGCGAAGATATCCGAGTATATTGGCAGGTCCGGTCGAGCGTAGACGTGGGAAATGAACTTAGATGATGCCGCATCCCAACGAATATCTGGCGGGGCGATGTTGCTAAGAACTGGCAGCCATGGAACCGGGGTGGAACGGATGGTTCCAGAAATTATCCTCATGGAGGAATATAATTGGAATCGACCAAGTGGACATGGGGGCTACGGAACCATACTGGGGCACAGTATTCTGCAGTGGAATAACATAATGCCAGAGATGATGATCGTAGTGTGGAAGCGCTCGCACCCCATCAGGAGCTGGCCAGTCTTGCAATGATGTTATTCCTCGCTGCAGTTTTTATGAGATGTTCGTGAAATGACAGAGTGCGATCGAGAGTAACGCCAAGATAGACTGGCTGGGCTTCATGCCGGATTCTCGTATCGCCAAACTGCACATTAAGCTCACGCGAGGCCGAGGCATGATGTAGATGGAAAACAGATGATACCGTTTTTGCAGTGCTAGGGATTAGTCGCCATTTTTTACAGTAATCAGATATCAGTAAGACAAGCAGACACACACACAGAGGATGAGATGCCATAGGATTAAAACTTCCCCTAGGGTTGTGGCATTTTCATCTGGCGCCAAGGTTCAAATCTGGGCAGCATGCATGGCAGGACAGATTCCCTGCTAGGTATAATATCATTTTGGCCCGGCAAATTTATTTATTTATTTATTTTAGTTCTATATAGACCTTATCCTTGCTTCAGATCCTCTTGCTGGACTATTGATATGAAGTAGCATTTTCTTTTTTTTTTTAATTTAATTTATTTATGATTGTATAGAGACAGAGAAATTGAGAGGAGGAAGAGCTAGAGAGTGAGAGAGACAGAGAGACACCTGCAGCCCTGCTTCACCACTGGTAAAGTTTTCCTCCTGTAGGTGGGGACCAGGGGCTTGAACCCAGGTCCTTGCTCACTATGGAGTGTGCACTTAAGCAGGTGCGCCACCAGTTGGCTCCTAAGTAGTCTTTTCTTTAATGTCCTTGATGTAATATAAATCATAGTTAAATAGTTTTATTTTAATCATTTAAAACTAGATTTTGAAGACATTTTTAACTTTAATCAGTAAAATGATCACCTTTAATTTATCTTTGTAGAACTGATTACTTTGTTTCTTGTTTGGTTTTGTTATTTTATTACTTAGTAAATTCCTGAAAATCATATTATCTCTTACTAGTGGGATTGATACTCTTTTGGAGTTGAAACCACTCATAGAAGAAATCCTTCAAGGAAAACATTTGACTTTGCCCTTTCAAGGGGTTGACACTTTTGAAAGTCAAGTTGGATTTGTGAAGCTGGAAGAAGGAGATCACATAAAACAACTTTTGGAGATAGCAGGTAAAACAAACAGCAACACTCGTGAAATTTCACTTCTTGTAGAAGCAGTTTTTCTGTAATTATTGTAAAAGATTTGACATCCTTTAACCTTGAGAAGCCAGTATCATCTCATTTTATAAGAGCTGCTTTGGAATTTGCTGTGTAAGTAACCACAATAAAATACATTAGAAGTAATCTCAATTATTTTTTTTAAGTGGTCTATTCTTTTTAAAAATAGTTTATTTATTGGATAGATACTGAGAATAATTTAAAGGGAATTGGAGATAGAGAAGGAGAGAGAGAGAGAAAAAGTGAAAAAGAGAGAGAGACAGATTTACAGCACTGTTCTACTGCTCATGAAGCTTGCCCCCTACAGGTAGGGACTATGGGCTTGAATTGGAGTCCTTGCACATTGTATGTAACACGTACATGTATGTAACTGGGTGTGTACCTGCCTGGTCCCTGTCTTAATTTTGAACCTAAGGAACATGTTGATTTAGGGACTGTTTGAAATGTTATGCACTGATCTCAAAGTAATTTTTAGGACTGTTCTAATTGTAAATTTGTTGTATTTTTTTGTGTGTGTCGTGGCACTGGGGAATGAATCCAAGGCTTTTTGTGCATGTTCCATCATTCATGGAGCACCCCCTAGGTACTTAATGTGGTGGTGTCAAGACTTGAACTTAGGACATCAAGCACAGCAAAGTATATGTTCTACTAATGACCTCCCATTCAGCTGCCTAATCATAATTTTGAATGGTACTAGTGGTTATTATGGCATTTGGCATAAGTTAGCATTTAGTGTTACATAATGAATAAGAATCACCTGCTTATTTAGAGATATGTGGGGATTATCATTCCTTTTCAAGAGAATTGTAGAAGAATAAACAACTTTTCTCTGTGTTACTTATTTTCCCTTCCCATTTCAGTATTGTTCTATACTTTTTTTTTTTTTACATTGAAGATCTCCACATCCACTGGAGAACATCTTATTTTGTTAGTACAGTTGAAAGTGTTAGGGGAGCAGAAACAGAAAAAGCCTAATGAGTGACTTTTGAATTTGATCTGGAAATCATAGGTTAGGTGTTAACCTACATGCTATAAATGGTTTTTATCTCCGTTTTCTTTTATACTGTGTCATGCCATTTAATGACTTCTCATGTCAGATTAAAATTTTGACTCATAACAGTGTTATCATTGGTCCATGCTTGGTTATTTTTGTCTGTCTAATAATACTATAATAATTGCCTAAGAAAGCGAGGTGTGGTAGTAATCTGACCATATTGTCTTTTTTCTTTGATCTATGCCTTAGCCTTCCTTCAAGTAGCCATAATTGTGAAGTCCATATTTAATATTACTTCTGTTTTTTAGCTTTGCATTTTTATTATCACTTCTACTACCCTCATAGTATATCTTTATATACTTTAACTTTATAGAGAGTTAACATATTATGTGGAATCTTTTGATGCCTGTTTTTGTCTCTTAATATTGTTTTATCTTTATGCAGTTTCATAGTAGACTGTTCAGAAGTACAAGTCCCTTTTGGGTGGGAGACAGGAGGATCATGTCTCATCTTCTTGTCCACTAAGTTTTATTTTTGTAGAGCAAACTATGTATAAATGAACATGCAGAAAATAAACCTCACCATTTATCGCTCAAGTAGGACTTCAGATTTGGCCAAGGAGCTGGAAACTCTTAACAGTTTTGATGGCAAATCATTTGTGAACTGATTTGGCTAGAGTTCACTAACTTAATTTTTTTTTTTTTTTAATGATTGTTCTGGCAAAAAAAAAACAAACTAGAATTAAGTCTTTCATTTCTTAGGAAATAATCTTACACTCAAGAAATGAGCTCAAGAAAGACTTTTTAATAAATCATGCACTGACTATTCTTATAAATACCCCAGTATTTTCCTGCAACACCGAGAATTCTACCCACTTTTAGTAAATATTTTCCCTAAATTACTTTTCCAACATTGATGAAAGATTTGATATGTGCTTAAGAATGTGAAATCTCATCTGTTAGTGATACTCTGATGGTATGTTGGTTTGTCATTTTTTAGAAAAGGCCATTATCTCTGGTATTTATTATCACTATTACTATTTTAAAATTATCTTTATTTATTGGATAGAGACAGCCAGAAGTTGAGAGTGAAGGGGGTGATACATAAGGGAGAGAGATAGAGAGATATCTGCCACAGTGCTTCACCAGTTGCAAAGCTTTCCCCATGCAGGTGAGGACTGGGGGTTCAAACCCTTTTGATCTCAGCTCTGCTTATCTTCACTTGCTTTTGCTTGTTTCCTTACTTGCTCCATAGGAGAGATCATTCATTGTTTTAATTTTATATATGTCCCTTTAGTATTTTTGTAAGGGGAAGATAATGTTAATGAATTTCTGTAACTTTTGTTTGTCTGAATAGCTCATCATTCCTTCACATGAGATTGATAATCTAGCTGAATAGAGTATTCCTAGGAGGCTGACTTCTTCATTCAACACTTATGTTCCTCCAGTACCTTCTAACTGGTACCTTATTTTTAAAAGAATGCCTTAGGGTTAGGTAACATAATTTAAAATTTGTATCATATTTTAATAAGTATTTATTCAATAGATATATTTTAACTTTCTATAGAATATATTCCATTAGCCAGGATACTATGAAAACCATGAACTCAAAGGTTACCTGACAAGGCCCAGAGGGATATAGTAACCTGATATTGATAAATTGAGTTTGACAAAAGATAACTCACTGTTTCCAGAAGCTATTTTGTAGAAGGTAGTCAATATCTTAAAAGTGAAGTTTTTTTAAAAAAATAATTTAAAAAATATTGTTTATTTATTATTGGATAAAGACAGAGAGAAATTGGAGGGGTGGGGGAGATAGAGAGGGAGAGAGACACTTAACAGTTCTACTTCAGCACTCATGAAGCTTTCCCTTTGCAGGTGGGGACCAGGGGCTTGAACCTTGGTCCTTTTGCACTGCAGTGTATGCACTTAAACAGATGTGCCACTGCCTGGCCTCTAAAAATGCATTTTCAAAGAAAGAACAATATAAACTTATCCCCTTTGCCTTTTGCCTTTAGGGCAAACAGTAGAGTTTAAAACCTGTTATACTGGGGTCAACTAGGAATACCAAAGGAGATCATCTGGGGCCACAACAAGGCAGGACTAGAGTGCAAATACGTGTGGCTCGTGGACAGAGAGGAGCCTAAGGAGAGATTAAGTGGCTGGTAACAGTCTGGCAGTTTATCAGTTGAGGCAACACCTTCAGTCTGTTTCACCAACAAAAAGACAGCTGAAGGGAAGAGAGGACTCCCTCCCCTAGGAAGAAATCAAAATGTTTCAAGAGTTCAATGAAAATGAAGACACAAGCTATCAAAATTTTTGGGACACAGCTAAGGCAGTACTGAGAGGGAAGTTCATAGCCATATAGGCACACATTAGGAAACAAGAAAAAGCACAAATAAACAGCCTGATTGCACATTTTAAAGACCTAGAAGAAGAAGAACAAAGGAACCCTAAAGCAACCGAAAGACAGAAATCACTAAAGTTAGGACAGAAATAAATAATTTGAAAATATGAAAACCATACAAAAGATCAATGAAAGTAAATGTTGGTTCTTCGAAAGAGTGAACAAAATCGACAAACCTTTATCCAGAGTCACAAAACAAAAAGGGAAAAGACCCAAATAAATCAGACTGTAAATGATAAAGGAGATATCACAACAGACACCATAGAAACTCAGCATATTATGCGAGACTTCTATGAACAACTATATGTCACCAAGCTAGAGAACCTGGAAGAAATGGATGATTTCCTAGATGCCTACTAACTTCCAAAATTAAATAAAGAGGCACTAGATAACATGAACAGGCCCATCAGAGCTGGTGAAATTGAAAGAGTTATCAAAAACCTTGCCAAGAATAAAAGTCCTGAACCAGATGGCTTTACAAATGAATTCTACAAAACCTTCAAATAACAACTAATACCTCTACTTCTAAAAGTCTTCCAGAAGATTGAAGGCACTGGAATACTCCTTTCCAGCTTCTATGAAGCCAATATCACTCTGATACCAAAAGCAGACAGGGACACAACCAAAAAAGAAAACCACAGACCAATATCTTTGATGAACGTAGATGCTAAAATATTGAACAAAATTCTAGCCAACTGGATATAGCAGTATATTAAAAAGATTGTTCATCATGACCAAGTGGGGTTTATCCCAGGGATGCAAGGTTGGTTTAATATATGTACATCAGTCAGCATAATCCACCACATCAATAAAATCAAGACCAAAAACCACATGGTCATATCCATAGATGCAGAGAAAGCCTTTAACAAAATCCAACATCCCTTTATGATCAAAACACTACAAAAAATGGGAATAGATGGAAAACTCCTGAAAATACTGGAGTCTCTATATAGCAAACCTACAGCCAACATCATACTTAATGGTGGAAAATTGGAAGCATTTCCACTCAGATCAGATAGTAGACAGGGCTGTCCACTATCACCATTACTACTCAACATAGTGTTGGAAGTTCTTGCCATAGCAATGAGGCAGGAGCAAGGAATTAAAAGCATACAGATTGGAAGAGTCAAACTCTCCTTATTTGTAGATGACATGATAATATAACATAGAAAAATCAAAGGAATCCAGCAAGAAGCCTTTGGAAATCATCAGGCAATACAGTAAGGTGTCAGGCTACAAAATTAACATTCAAAAGTCAGTGGCATTCCTCTATGCAAACTCTAAGTTGGAAGAAGTTGAAATCCAGAAATCAATTCCTTTTACTATAGCAACAAAACAATAAAATTTCTAGCAATAAACCTAACCAAAGAAGTGAAAGGCTTGTATACTGAAAATTATGAGTCATTACTCATGGAAATTGAAAAAGATACAAAGAAGTGGAAAGATATTCCATGTTCATGGGTTGGAAGAATTAACATCATCAAAATGAATATACTACTCAGAGCCATCTACAAATTTAATGCTATCCCCATCAAGATCCCAACCACATTTTTTAGAATAGAACAAATGTACAAATGTTTATCTGGAACCAGAAAAGACCTAGAATTGCCAAAACAATCTTGAGAAAAAAGAACAGAACCGGAGGCATCACACTCCCAGATCTCAAACTGTATTATAGGGCCATTGTCATCAAAACTGCTTGATACTGGAACATGAACAGACACACTGACCAGTGGAATAGAATTGAGAGCCCAGAAATGAGGCCCCACACGTATGGACATCTAATCTTTGACAAAGGGGCCCAGACTATTACATGGGCAAAGCAGAGTCTCTTCAACAAATGGTGTTGGAAACAATGGGTTGAAACATGCCGAAGAATGAAATTGAATCACTGTATTTCACCAAATACAAAAGTAAATTCCAAGTGGATCAAGGACTTGGATGTTAGACCAGAAACTATCAGGTACTTAGAGGAAAATATTGGCAGAACTCTTTTCCACATAAATTTTAAAGACATCCCCATGAAATTTATCCAGTTACAAAGAAGACTAAGGCAAGTATAAACCTATGGGACTACATCAAATTAAAAAGCTTCTGCACAGCAAAAGAAACCAAAGAGACCCCTCACAGAATGGAAGAAAATCTTTACATGTCATACATCACACAAGATGCTAATAACCAGAATATATAAAGAGCTTGCCAAACTCAACCACAAGAAAACAAATGACCCTGTCAAAAAATGGGGAGAGAACATGGACAGATATTCAGCACAGAAGAGATCCAAAAGGCCAAGCAACACATGAAAAAAAAAATGCTCCAAGTCTCTGATTGTCAGAGAAATGCAAATAAAGACAACAATGAGATACCACTTCATTCATGTGAGAATGTTATACTTCAGAAAAGGTAGCAGCAACAAATGCTGTAGAGGTTGTGGAGACAAGGGAACCCTCCTGCACTAATGTCAATTGGTCCAACCTCTGTGGAGAACAGTCTGGAGAACTCTAAAAAGGCTAGAAATGGAACTGTCCTATGATCCTGCAATTCTTCTCCTGGGGATATATCTTAAGGAACACAACACACCCATCCAAAAAGATCTGTGTACGCATATGTTCTTAGCAGCACAATTTGTAATAACCGAAATCTGGAAGCAACCCAGGTGTCCAACAACAGATGAGTGGTTGAGCAAGTTGTGGTATATATACACAATGGAATACTACTTAGCTATTAAAAATGGTGACTTCACTGTTTTCTGCCGATCTTGGATGGAGCTTGAAAAAAATCATGTTAAGTGAAGTAAGTCAGAAACAGAAGGATGAATATGGGATGATCTATCTCTCAGGCAGAAGTTGAAAAACATCAGAAGAGAAAACCAAGTAGAACCTGAACTGGAGTTGGTGTATTGCACCAAAGTAAAAGACTCTGGGGGTAGGTGTGGGGGTGGAGAGAATACAAGTTCAAAAACGATGACAGAGGACCTAGTGGGTGTTGTATTCTTATATGGAAAACTGGGAAATGTTATGCATGTAAAAACTATGTACTGTCTAGTGTAATAAATAAAGGAAATTTGCCAAGAGTATTTACTGAATTGAAAGATTAATAAATAAAAATTTTCATGTAAAAAACAAAACTGATTAAACAACTGATAAAACTCTACTTGTTAACTTTAAAGTTCACGCTTTCAAAAGTTCCTTTGAATAGCAAAATTTCTCTCTCTATATATATTTTTTGTAATATAATCTTGGAGATTGGTCTTTGGGCTACGCTCAGCCATTTCTCTGACTCAATTAATATATATTTTTAATAAGACCATAAGGTAGTGACAGAGAAATATACAGAGACAGATAGGTAGATAGATATATAGATATGAAAGAAGCAAGTAGTGTTTTACATTCATGGTGTTCTACTACAGTTTTTGTTGCTCTAATGTCATTTGGGGGGTGGAACCCACCTCAAGGTCACAAGCTTGCAAGATTAGCACTCTCCTTGCTAGCACCTCCTTGGCTCCTGAAAAATATTTTAAAGATAATATTTTCTAGGCAGTCTGTGCTTTTTTCTTAAGATGTGAAGCAAGTATATTTATGAAGCATTTGTAGCAGACTTCTGAGGGATATCTGAATATCTGTTGTGTGATTGTCAATCTAGTGCTTGAAGAAATGTCTGTAGTATTAACAGTAATTGAATAATCTCTTAAATTACTCATAAGCTCCCCTAGAATATAAGAAGTTATTATACATGAAAAATAATGTGTGATTTTCACACTAGCAAACACTTTTATGAAAAGTGATTTCTATAATTATTAATCAGTGTTCTAGTTAGGCAATAGTCTATATTAGGAATATAAAATCAATACTAGGATATACTTTTTCAAAAGAAAGTGGCACTTTCCTTTTCCCTTCATTTATGCACAAAACATATGATACTGGAAAAAACACATTAATAAAAATATCAAGTGATTTGTGGCAAATATTATTTAAAATAGTAAAGATTTCAGGCTTATTGAATAATTGTTAGTTCAGTTGCTATGCCAAAATTTGGTGTCACTTTAACCAGTAAATTGAAAAACATCTTTTAGGAATCACTTGACATTAAGTTGTTATATCAAAGAAGTTGTATGTATAAACTAATGCAGAGGGGGCTGGGTGGTGCCGCACTGGGTTAAGCACACATAGTACAAAGCACAGGGACCCACGCAAGGATCCTGGTTGGAACCTCTGGCTTTTCCAGCAGGCGGGTCGCTTCACAAGTGGTAAAGCAGATCTGTAGGTGCTTTTCTCTCTCCCCCTCTATCTCCTCCTCCTCTCTCAATTTCTCTCTGTCCTATCCAATAAAATGGAAAAAATGGCCACCAGGAACAGTGGATTTGTAATGTTGGCACTGAGCCCCAGTGATAACCATGGAGGCAGAAACAAAACTAATGCAGATAGTCTAGAAAAATACAATTATCTATTATTTGTTTTTTTGTTGACAAAAGTTCTTTATTTATAGTGTTTAATAATTCTAGACATTAGCCCTATATACATATTTTTTTATTTAAGAAAGGATAAATTAACAAAACCATAGGGTAGGAGGGGTACAACTCCACACAATTCCCACCACCCAATCTCCATAGCCCACCCCCTTCCCTGATAGCTTTCCCACTCTCTATCCCTCTGGGAGCATGGACCCAGGGTCATTGTGGGTTGTAGAAGGTGGAAGGTCTGGCTTCTGTAATTGCTTCCCCGCTGAACATGGGCGTTGACTGGTTGGTCCATACTCCCAGTCTGCCTCTCTCTTTCCCTAGTAGGGTGGGTCTCTGGGGAAGCTGAGCTCCAGGACACATTGGTGGGGTCTTCAGTCCAGGGAAGCCTGGCCGGCATCCTGATGACATCTGGAACCTGGTGACTGAAAAGAGAGTTAACATACAAAGCCAAACAAATTGTTGAGCAATCATGGACTCAAAGCTTAGACTAGTGGAGAGGAAGTGTTAGGGGGATACTCACTGCAAACTCTAGTGTACTTCTGCTTTCAGGTATATATTTTGCAGTAGTTTATGGATACGTGTGAACATATGCTCTCTCTCACAGAAACTGGTGTATATCTAGGTTATGGGACTTTGTTAGAAAGTGAACCACCTGGGATGGAATTAGAGTATACTATGAAAGGAAAGGTCTCATCCGAGTAATGAAGCTGAAGGGTTGTCATTCCACACGTGTAGTCTCTGGACACAGTCTGAAGTGAAGTATGTTAAGGTGGCAATCGTTGTGTTGGTTAGGTTGTGATCGGCAGATGCAATATTATTTGATATGGATTGGGAGAGGCATACAGGAAAGTGGGCCCTATCCAAGGGTTCCAGGGCTGGGGGAAGTAGAGGCTCTATAGTGGAGATGTGAGGTTCCTGCTGTAATTTGGTCAGGTCCTGCTTTTAGTTTCCCTTTCAGATCTTCTTACTCAACTTCTGTTGATGAGTGGGATCATCCCATACTCATCTTTATCTTTCTGACTTAGCTCACTTAGCATCATTCCTTCTAGCTCTGTCCAAGATGGGTCAGAGAAGGTGGGTTCATTGTTCTTGATAGCTGCATAGTATTCCATTGTGTATATATACCACAGCTTTCTCAGCCACTCATCTATTGTTGATTAGCCCTATATTTTAAAATTAAAACTATTTTATGGAGGGAGGGAGAGAGAGAGAAAGAGAGAGAGAGAGAGAGAGAGAGAAGGAGAGAGAGAGAGAGAGAGAGAGAGAGAGAGAGAGAGACTGACCAGAGCATTGCTCTGTATCACGGGATGCCAGGGAAAGGATCTCACACATAAGAAATGTGCTGTGCCAATTATCAACCTCTTTGACCCCCCTTTTATTGAATTGAAATATGTCCTCTGAGACTATAAACTGCACAAATCTGTCTCACCAGTCAATGCTATGCCTACATTGAACACAGGAAATATTCAATATATTTTTGCTTTCACGCCTTCATGTATTTTCTGAATTGCTGAGCTGTCTCATACTTATGTGATAATGCTTTAGTACTTGAAGACATAAAAAATTTGTCCTAATTCTTTCAGTCAAATATTTCTTTTAGTTTTCTACTTTAAAAAAAAAAGGAGGGCCAGGTGGTTGTGCACCTGGTTGAATGCACATGTTACAATGCACAAGGACCCAGGTTGGATCCCCTGTTTCCCACTTGCAGGGGGAAAGCTTCACAAGTGGTAAAGCAGGGCTGCAGGTGTCTCTCTGGCTCTTTCCCTCCCTATCATCACCTTCCCTCTCGATTTCTACCTGTCTCCAATATATAAATAAAGATAATTAAAAAATAAATAAAAAATAAAAATTGAACATATATTATTACCTAGCTGTCACATCTTATAATAGTTGGCATATGGAAAACAAATCAGTGCTAATATAACTATTTTTGATTTATAAAGTGATAGTTTTGGGTGGTTCATCCTAATTTTTTAACTGTAGGTACACAGAGAACAGTGGCAAATATACAAAATAGAGAGGAACAAAGTTGGTTATGACAGGGTAGCTGAGAAAAGATTTACTTGCTTGTAATTTTTATGAGTTAAATGTTGATACGTTAATGATAATAGTGATCATTATGAGTGCACACTCATGTTTTAAAACATACTCATATTGTACTGTTGTCTCTTTCTCTTTCTTTCTTTCTTTCTTTCTTTCTTTCTTTCTTTCTTTCTCTCTCTTTCTTTTTTTGCCTCCAGGGTTATTGCTGGGGCTCAGTGCCTGCACTACGAATTCACTGCTCCTGGAGGTTAATCCCCCCCCTTTGCTGCCCTTGTTGTTTATCATCATTAAAAATATATATTTATTTATTCCCTTTTGTTGCCCTTGTTGTAGTTATTATTGTTGTTATTATTGATGTAATTGTTGGATAGGACAGAGAGAAATGGAGAGAGGTGGGGAAGACAGAGAGGGGGAGAGAAAGACGCCTGCAGATCTGTTTCACTGCTTGTGAAGCGATTCCCCTACAGGTGGGGATCCGGGGCTTGAATCGGAATCCTTATGCGGGTCCTTGCGCTTTGCACCATGTGTGCTTAACCCGCTGCGCTACCCCCCAACTCCCTATCATCATTTTTGCTGTTATTATTATGTTGTTGTCATTGTTGTTGGACAGGACTGAGAGAAATTGAGAGAGGAGGGGAAGACTGAGAAGGGGAGGGAAAGATAAACACCTGCAGACTTACTTCACCGCTGGTGAAGCGACCCCCTTGCAGGTGGGGGGCTGGCTGGTCAAACCGGGATCCTTGTGCTGGTCCTTGTGCTTCGCACCATGTGTGCTTAACCCACTGCGCTACCTCTCGACAACCTGTTTTTTTTTTTTTTTTTTTTTTGATTACGCAGCATATGAAATTTTCTGTGTCTTTCTGTGTTAGATTTCATGATTTCACGGACTCCTTTGCTGCTAGAGTGGAGTAAACATGAAGTTGTGTTCCAGGCTTTGAGAAGCTGGTAACTTTCATTTTATCTTATTTTTATTTTTGCAAAGCAAACTAGCAACTTGAACAACAACAACAACAACAAAAAGACTTTACAGAATCCATTTGGGAGTCTGTTATGTCATATTAATAGTATAACGCAGGTAGCAGGAGTTCTAGCCCTTTGCTGTTCATAGTTTCAGTAATGCTAGCTGTTTATGATTTCTGTAATGTCACTACATCTATTCTCACCATAGCTTTGAACATCTCCTTGTCGACATAACCTTATAACCTGGCGCTCTAGTCCTTTCAGTGCTCCAATTCCATCAGGACCCAGTGAGAGAAAAGGGGAGGGGGAAAAAAGGGGGAGGATACTCAGAAGTGGTAGGTGTGACTTAGACAGGAAGAGAAGGATGGATCATAGAAAAAATTAATATATATGTATATTTATGTATATATAATAGTCAGTATTTGTGATTTTGGGAGAATGAAGGAGGGATTTTGGAGGGAATGGGGATACAGAACTCTCATGGTGGGTACTGTGTGGAATTATACCCCTGTTGTCTTATAATTTGGTGAATCAATATTAAGTTACTAATAAAAAAGTCTTGTTTATTATGTGAAGAAAAGGAGGGGGAGGATGCAAGGGGTCTATAACATTGCTCAACTCTAGTGGGAGATGGTGCTGTAGATTGGACCTGTGGCTTTTGAGGGCTCAGCCGTGTAACTTTTGGGTGCTACACTATACTAAACTGTCTTCCTGGCCTGTGTGTGTGTGTGTTTAAGGAAAATAAGATTCCGGGTGCATCTGGGTGACAAGTCTAGCAGATGGAGACTTGTCTCAAGTGGCCTCCCCCAGGGCTCTGTTCTGGCTCCTACGCTATTTAATATTTACATCAATGACCTCCCAGAAACTTCTTCAAGGAAGTTCATCTACGCCGATGACATCTGCTGTGCAACTCAGGCATCCAAGTTTGACATCCTCGAGGAAACACTCACGAAAGACATGTCTCTGATATCTGATTACTGTAAAAAATGGCGACTAATCCCTAGCACTGCAAAAACGGTATAATCTGTTTTCCATCTACACCATGCCCCGGCCTCGCGTGAGCTTAATGTGCAGCTTGGCGATACGAGAATCCGGCATGAAGCCCAGCCAGTCTATCTTGGCGTTACTCTCGATCGCACTCTGTCATTTCATGAACATCTCATAAAAACTGCAGCAAAGGTGGGCGCAAGGAATAACATCATTGCAAGACTGGCCAGCTCCTGATGGGGCGCGAGTGCTTCCACACTACGATCATCCTCTCTGGCATTATGCTATTCCACTGCAGAATACTGTGCCCCAGTATGGTTCCGTAGCCCCCATGTCCACTTGGTCGATTCCAATTATATTCCTCCATGAGGATAATTTCTGGAACCATCCTTTCCACCCCAGTTCCATGGCTGCCAGTTCTTAGCAACATCGCCCCGCCAGATATTCGTCGGGATGCGGCATCATCTAAGTTCATTTCCCACGTCTACGCTCGACCGGACCTGCCAGTATACGCGGATATCTTCGCCCACCCTGTCCAACGCTTGACGTCTCATCACTCAATCTGGTCCCCTACGCCTACACTGAACTTCTCTGTTCCAGACTCTTGGAAACAGAGTTGGCAGTCAGCTGAGGTCAAGAACAAACACCTCATCACAGACCCCTGCAAGCGTCAACCCGGCTTTGACCTAGCACGTTATGATTGGGCCCTCCTCAATCGCTATCGAACAGGCCATGGCCGGTGCACCGCTGGGCGATGTTCCATCGCTGGGGAGACAGAGATGACCCGAACTGCCCCTGTGGCTCCAGACAGACTGTGACCCACATAGTCAACGACTGCCACCTCTCCAGATTCAAAGGAGGTCTCGAAACTTTACATCAGGCTCAACCTGATGCTGTTGACTGGCTATGGAAGAAGGGTAAACGCTAGAAGAAGAAGAAGGAAAATAATATTTTAAATAGATGTATAATGTAACCTTTATTGTAAATTTTTCTTTAAATCATTCTTTTTAGAATTAATGACAGCTATGTGTTATAGTAACATTTTTGCATTTTTTAAAATTATTTTTCAGAAGTTGCAAAAAGAACATTTCAAGAAAAAGGCATCTTGGCTGGAGAAGACAGAAGTTATAACCCTCATTTGACCTTTATGAAATTGTCGAAAGCATCATGGTTGAGGAAGAAGGTTAGTGGACATTTACCATAAGCCTGGTTTTCCTGGCCAAGTGAATTTAAAGTGTAGTTGAGGCGTGAGTGGCACTGTAGCAGATACCCTCGCTGATCCTGGGATTCCAGGCTAGTTTGGCTCTAATTCCTAGGAAGCTATGTCGGCTCACACGCTTTCATGGAGGCTCTTCAGCTATGCCATCCTTTGCCAGTGTGGCTCTGGGCTACATACCTGCCGACATCTACTTTTACTTTATCTGCTGCCACATCTGTTTCATTTCTTGAAGAGCCTCAGGATGGTTCCAAAGTTCTCTTTTGTTGCTTGCTTTGCTTTAGGTTGTTTGCTTACTGCCTTTTCTCACAGCTTCTTCCTCTGGCCTTTATACTGGGTGCCGCTTACTGCGTCTAAGTTTTTGAAGGCCCAACATTTTTTTAAAAAAAAATATGGTGCTCACCCTGATCTATATGTAGCTCTTTAGTGGTTTTCTAAAAATTACTATCTTTGATAATGTTCCCCCATTGAGGTTCTTGAAGCAAGTTTTGCAGGGAGTAGGCAGTAGGGTAACTGAGTCCTCTTTCAGGGACTTCAAGGCACTTTCCTATTAAGTTGGTTAAGTAACACAAACCAAGAGACATGCCTTTTAGTTCCTCCTATCTTTTAAAAAAAGAAATTATTATTTTTTTTTTTACTTGATAGAGACAGGGAAATCAAGAGGGAAGTGGGAGATAGAGAACGAGAGAGAGAGAGAGACACCCAAGCACTGCCTCACCACTCTTGAAGTTTTCCTGCAGTTGGCAAGGACAGGGGCCATGCACATTGTAACATGTGTGCTCTCAATTGGGTATGCCAGTGCCCAGCCCCTAGCTTCTGCAATCTGAGGGTGATTTTATGCCTTTTTGGCCTACTTTCTTCTTTCAGAAATTGGAATAACTTTTGACTTTGTCTACATTAATGAGCATTTAAAAAAACCATTTTATTTATTTATTTGGGGGAGACAGAATGAGCAGTGGGGAGATAGAAGTGGAGAGAGACAGAGAGACACCTGCAGCACTGCTTCATCACTTGAGAAGCTTCCCCCTTGCATGTGGGGGCCAGGGACTTGAACCGGAGTCCTTGTGCATTGTAGCATGTACACTCAACCAGGTGTGCCACCACCTGGCCCCTCATGAGCATTTCTACTGGAATCCTAAAGGCATCTTTTATTGTGTTCCCCATTTCAGCCTAGAGAGTTCTCATGTATATGAAGACAGTTGCTAACTTACTCTGGATATTCAGATTTTTGACATGCTGATTACTACTTGCTCCTATTTTCCATGATCCTTTGCTGTAATTATGAGTAATTTACCGCTCTGTAAACGAAAGTCACATTTATTAGTAGATTATTAAAAAGAAATAAACTCATTTTTAAAAAATATTTTATTCATTTATGAGAAAGATAGGAGGAGAGAGAGAAAGAGCCAGGCATCACTCTGGTACATGTGCTGCCGGGATTGAACTCAGGACCTCATGCTTGAGAGTCCAATGCTTTATCCACTGCGTCACCTCCTGGACCACGAAATAGACTCATTTTATGTTTCATGTTTCAGTGCTCAGAAAGTCATTTTTTGGTGCTATTTAACATGATTTTGGGTGATTGACCATCTAGTTACTATGAACTTTTTTTTTTTTTGCAATCCACTCTATCCTCAGATATTGCTTGTACTTTTTGTTTCTATCATCATGCAATAAACTCAATAATTATATTGTTATCCTACAATATTTATGTAAAACTAAAAAAAACCTGGGTTTTGAAATTGGAAGTGATAGAAACTGGCAAAACTTATAGACTGACAGTTTCCTTTCTTTCTTTTTTTTTGTTTTTTGTTTTTTTACTCACTATCTTCCTTGTTTTGCTTTCATTTGGATTGTCTTCTTCCCAGTGGCTTCAAACTTAACCAGAGAATGACAAATCAGTGAAGGTAATATTCACACTTCAAAATGTTTCTTTGTTTTCACAATATTAACTTTGAAATGAGAGTACCCAGAGTCATTTAACAAAGGTATTTTTATACACTCTAATTTCTGATTAAAACATTTTAGACTACATTTAAATGATTCCTTGACAGTTAATTTCACAGATTCCATTCTCTCATGCTATAAAAAAGGGAGATGAGACTTTGAAAGGTTAAATGACTGAAAAGAGCTTACATTCTCAAAATATAACTCTGCCTAAAATTCATCTTAAATCTCATCCTCGGGGAGTCGGGCGGTAGCGCAGTGGATAAAGCACACGTGGCGTAAAGCACCTGGTGCAGGGATCCCAGTTCGAGCCCCCGGGTCCCCAGCTGCAGGGGCGTCGCTTCACTGGTGGTGAAGCAGGTCTGCAGGTGTCTGTCTTTCCCTCCCCCTCTCTGTCTTCCCCTCCTCTCTCCATTTCTTTCTGTCCTAACAATGATGACATCAATAACAACAACAACAATTATAACTACAACAATGAAAAACAAGAGCAACAAAAGGGAAAATAAGTAAATATATATATAAATCTTATCCTTGGTCTCATATTCTTCCCTCACTGTCCAGTTCATATAACTTAATTTCTGTGTATGAGAATCTTCCTGGACAAAATCATATTCTCTCAATAAATATTTACTGACTACCAACTATGTTGGAGGCACTGGGTCCTGGGATACCTCAGAGATTTGTCAAGTTTCTCTTTTTCTCTTTCTTCCTCTTCTTTCCTCCCTCCCTCCCTCCCTCCCTTCCTTCCTTCCTTCTTTCTTTCTTTCATTTTTTAAAATTCATTCCAGGTAATTTTGATTCAAATGACCTATTGGTATAGTGTACTCAGGGAATTGCAGGTTTCAGTAAATATACAAAATTTTTATGCACTGAGTCATTGATCATACACTAAGAATTAAAACACATACAAAATGATGGTATACATAGAAGCAGATTTTCATTATGTATTGTGGTTTGGAGTGCAGTTTATTTGAAAATATGTGACTCTTCAGTCTCATCTTAGCTTTTCAACATTTTATTTATATAGATGTATAATTTTTATTTATAAAAAGGAAAGACTGGCAAAAAACATAGGATAAGAGGGGTACAACTCCACACAATTTCCACCACCAGAACTCCGTATCCCATTCCCTCCCCTGATAGCTTTCCTATTCTTTATCCCTCTGGGAGCATGGACCCAGGGTCATTATGGGGTGCAGAAGATAGAAGGTCTGGCTTATGTAACTACTTCCCCACTGAACATGGGCATTGGCAGGTTGACCCATACTTCTAGCCTGTCTCTCTCTCTTTCCCTGGTGGGTCAAGGCTCTGGGGAAGCGGGGCTCCAGGATACATTGGTGGGGTTGTCTACCCAGGAAAGTCCAGTTGGCATCATGGTGGCATCTGGTGGCTGAAAGAAGAGTTAACATATAAAGCCAAACAAATTGTTTACTAATCATGAAACTAAAGGCTGGAATATTGCAGCTGAATATTTGGGGGTCTCCCTTTTATAGATAGTAGGCATATTTTAGTTATATTCCAAAGGGCCCATGACTATATTAGTGTTTTTTTTTTCTTCTGAGCCTGACATCTGACTGCAGGTGGCCATAAAGTTCCTAATGAAATAGTGTCTACTTAGACTTAGATACCGTCCTCACCTACTTCCTGTTATACTTCCCTCAGTCACTCCAAAGCTAACCTTATCAAAGTAAGGACTACAAAAGCTGAATAAAGGGCAAGAGACTGGCATACTTTAAGAATGACTCTTTAGTCACTATCAGGCCATCCCATCAGCTGGAGCCCTATTTGGGGAGTCCTGAGATTCCCAAACAGACATGATGAGCCTAGACCTCAAATAAGTCCTTCTCGCTATTATTACTGGTTATCTCTATCAGGAAAAACACAATAGACCCCTGTGTGGGCTCCCATAGGACCTTGCCCTCAACATGGATCGACAAGGGTAGAGAATTTTCCATCCTCTGAAGAGAAGCTGGACAACACATTCTATCCTCCACATAAGGAAGATGGGTTCTGAAATTGGGGCAGCTTGGAATGTTCCTATTCATGACTATGGAATATGAGCTCAGATCTACAGGGATGCAGAGATCACATAGGCTCCTAAGCTGAATATGGGCCCCAGATCAGATCAAATCAATGGGGTGTACAGTCAACAATATTTATACCCCTTCCCCAAACTAGGGAGCTACTCTCTTCCCTGATCCAGTTTTCAACATTTTCAACTGCTGCTGCTCCCTCTCCACAGTAATTCTCTCCTGGGTCTTTACTTTTGTAAGAGAATGGCCTTTGAAAAAGCAGTAATATGTCAATAATATTATTAGCTTCCAGATTTCAAAGAGATTGATAGTGGGGTGTTGGACATAAGGCAGCCCCCCCTGCCATTGATCTATCTCTTTTCTATCTCGAGACCTGCCCTGCCTGCAGGGTAACATTAATCCCACCAATTAAAACCATCACAACAGTTGCTAAGGAAGTTCCCAGTGTGCGTTTTTCCTTTCTCCACCCTCTTTAACTAGCCATTTCTGTTTCCGACTTGCCATTTCCGATTTTACCCTATAAAGCCACTTCTGTTTCTGGTTCCTCTCTCTTCTTCTCTTTCCCTCTCATTCTGTGTTCCAGCCTGGAGGAGGGCAGGCGTGCAGACAGGGAGGCGGATGCTGGCCATTGTGGTTTGGTGCCATATGGCTTAACCCGCTGTGCTCATACCTAACTCTGGGGCTTCCGCATGAATAAAGAATTGTATTACCACACCACCAGAAGTTTCTGGTCTCTCTCCAGCGAAGCTAGCCTGGCAGTGGGGGGTGGAAGTTTGTCACACACTCAGTAGAGCACATATATTACAACATACAAGGTCCGGAGTTCAAGCCTCTGGTTCCCCCCATGCAGGGAGAAAGCTTCATTGAGTAGGGAAGCAGTCCCATAAGTATCTTGTTGTCTCCTTTCCTCCCTATAGCCCCATTTCCTTTCAATTTCTCTGTCTCTCCAGTAAATAAATAAAGTACCTTGTAGAAGTTAATAGTGAAATAAATAGTCACAGGAACTATTTTCACTCATATATTGTATCTTTTGCCACATTCCAGGTAATTATTTTTATATTTTAAGTGTGATTTTTATTATGACAGTACTAATTGAATGTATGCTCACTGTAAACAATCTAGATATAAGCGAAGATATAGAGTGAATTTATTTTAAAATTCCTCCCTTATTATCATCCTTTCACTTTCTCCCTTCCAAAATAATTTCTTCTTCATAGGTAACTGATAACTAGTTATCCTCCTGACCTTTTAAATGCATCATTTATATGTGTGTATAATATGTACATATATATGCACATATATGCATGTGCGTGCATTTAGTTCCTTTATAAAAGTGATAGGGTCATAATTTTGATCAAATCTAAGTATTTTTCACTTGATTGAGTTGATTCCTGTTTCTTTATTAATACAAACAGTGCTACAGTGAACATGCCTGTTCAGTTTTTCTTTGATATAGCAGTATCTTAAATAACCAATTCCTTAAATGTAGAATCCCAAGGTTGAAAGGTATGTGCTCTTCTAAGATACTGTAAAATACTTTGAAAAATATTTGTGACAATTCATAATTCCAATCATGTCTTATCCTAGAATATACTGCTTCACTTGACATCCTCAAAATTGAGTAGTTGTGGGCTTGTTAGGGATCAGAAGAACTTAAGGATGATGGGAAAACCACAAGACACAGAAAACATGAAGGCTTTTCTTTGAGAAAAGTATTTTCTCAGAGTATTTCTAGAGAGGTATTCTTTGAATCTTTGTTATGAGAGTCTAGAAAAGAACTAATCTTATCTCACACCAACATGCTCTCTTTTGAAGCTTGATGTCAGTTGGCATACTTTTTTACATTTCAAGTCCATCTACTGAAAGCATGTGTGGAAATCATTAGTGTAGTGATTAAATATGGAGGTATTCCTTGAGGTATCAATGATAATGATCAATAGTCAGGTAAAAAGGAAAGTTCTTGACAGAGGAATACTTATTATCATAAGCACATTCTGAAATAGTAAGGTAGATGGTGTACTCATTATTTTCTATAATTATAGATACAATTGATATATAATAATGTAAATAACTGTTTTCTAGTAACATCTCAATTGCTATAATCAGAATAGTTCTTAACTGTCTAAAAGGCAGTTATACTGGCATTTGAGAAAAAGATTTAAAGCTAAAGCCGTACTTGTCTGTTCAGGAAGGTTAAGTATCTTATTGACATAAAAGATAGAAACAGATGTCTTGTGCATGGGATGAGAGTATACAACACTAGTATGGTTGTAAATATTTTTTAATTAATGATTTAATAGTTATTTACAAAATTACAGGATAATAGGGTACAATCCACACTGTTCACACCACCAGAGTTCTAGATCCCAGTCCCTCCATTGTAAGCTATAGCAGATCTCCCAAGGTTGCAGATATGGGTCAACTATTATTGCTTATGGTTGTGAATATTTAGTGGAAGGATTTTTCTGGATTTTTTTTTGTTTAGTTTAATATATGTATTTATGATGTGGAGAGAGGGGGCCAGAGCTTGGGACCTCATGCTTATTTTATTTTATTTTATTTTATTTGATAGGACAGAGAGAATTTTGGAAGGGAGGAGGAGGTGAAGAAGGAAAGAGACAGAAACATGCAGGACCCCACAGGTGGGGACTGGGGGCTTGAATCCAGGTCTATGGTGATGTGTGTACTCAACCAGGTATGCTATCACCTGGCCTCCTCACGCTTTTTATAAAAATATCTTATTTTTAAAATTATCTATCTATATCTATCTCTAGAAAGAGAGACTAGAGCTTTTCAACTCTGGTTTATGGTGGTGCTGGGGATTGGAACCTGGGACCTTTGGTGCCTCTGGCAAGTAACTCTTTTATATAACCATGACGCTATCTCTCAGCCCTTCTTAGTGGTGTTCAATATTTGCTGCAGAAGGTTTGGGGTTTCTGGGGTCACCCTCTCGTAGCCATCAGTATGCAGTAGGAGCTACTAAAAGTCCTGTGTGGTAACAAAAACTTATTTTAATTATGGTTAGAATTTTGAAAATATACCCTCCCCTCAAATTTCCTGATGAAGAATTCTTTTTGCAGGGCTGGGTGGTGTGGCACATCTGGTTGAACGTACACGTTAACAATGTGCAAGGATTAACAATGTGCAATGTGCAATGTTCAAGCCCTCCGTCCCTACCTGCAGGGGGAAAAGCTTTTGCGAGTGGTGAAAGAGTGCTGTAGGTATCACTTTCCTCTCTCTGGGTTTCTGACTGTCTCTATCCAGTAAATAAGTAAAGATAATAATTTTAAAAAAATTGTTAAACAAAAAGAATTCCTTTTGCCACAGCATGCACTTTAGTTCCCACATGGGTTAATTGATCTAACTCATATTCTGGAAGTCATAAGACTTTTTCTTTGCAATCACACATTTTTCTCACACCAGAGACAGTTAACATGTTAGTTTTGTATATTCATTTTTAAAAAATTTAAAAAAATATTTATTCCCTTTTGTTGCCCTTGTTGTAGTTATTGTTGTTGTTATTGATGTCATCGTTGTTGGATAGGACAGAGAGAAATGGAGAGTGGAGGGGAAGACAGAGGGGGGGAGAGAAAAACACCTATAGACCTGCTCAAACCGGGATCCTTATGCCGGTCCTTGCGCTTTGTGCCACCTGCACTTAACCTGCTGCACTACCGCCCAACTTCCAGTTTTGTATATTCTTAGTTTCATAACATTCTAGTGGGAAATACTATATTAGAGGGTATTTCCTTAGTATATATTTGTTTCACATACTTAGTCTTGTGCTTGTTCAGGTCCATATTTTCTTTTTTTTTTTAAGTACATTCTTTTGGATTTATTTTTTTTACTGAGTGAAATTATGTTTTTGTGATTTAAACAATACAGAAATTGGTTGGTCAGGAGTATGTGCTAACACTTGGTGGCAGAAGATAACCAGTTTCAAATCAAACAAGCTTCTTATTATAGGCCTACTTTCCTCAAGAAGTAAATGTGATCTTACATGAATAGATCATTGCTTTTAATTATTAGTTATTTTCTGATCTTCTTCAATATCTTTCCTGATTTATGATTCTTTCAAATTGTCAACATAGGACTTAATTATCAACACTATGTTTTATTTATTGACAACAACTTTTCACAGAGTAAGAATTTGTGAGAAATTTAGATGAAAAGAAATTATTCTTAGCTACTTATTTAGACTAGCTTGTTTGAGTGCCGAGTTTGATATGCACATAACTGAGTGGAAGGGGTAGTTATTGAATTATGTGATGATGGGCTGAGGTGAAAAAGTGATAGAGCTGTCATCAGTCAGAGTGACAGTGGAAATTGAAAAAGAGCAAATGGATGAAAATTCTTGGAGAGGGTACAGTTAGGGGGAAATCTGGGTCCTGGATTATTTGGTGTTTGGATATTTAAGACCAAAATTATAGCTAAATATTTCATTGTTTCATGTAAGTACATATTTCCATCTGCATTTAACAGAGAAGGTTGTATAATCTGTTTCCAGGATGGAATACAAGGAGGGGCATTGAATATTTTGAATATTATATTTGAGTATTATATAATGTATGTCAGCACTATTTATTACCTTAGAAGTAATGATGAAATTCTCTTCATACCTTGTATTATTTATACCTAGCAAAATATAGTTTAGGAAATGCTAACCTTGATAATTTAGAGTTAACAATATTTTTATTTCAAACATTCAGACATAGAATACTTTTTTCTGGTATTTGTATTCATAGATACAGATCTGATGTACATAGGATTTTAGAATTGATATTAGGGCACACAGTATGAAGTATTCATATTAATTATAATTGTATTTATTTGCATTTCTTAATTAAAGCATAATTTTTTATGCATTTCAACTATTTCCATTAATGATAGGAATTTTTCCCTCAAATTAATTTTAGATACTTTGAAACCCAATTTTCCTTGTCAAAGGCAGAATGGAGCATCATACTAAAAACCTGGCATGCTAGATAGTGGATTATAATAAAAGACAAAATTGAATAGAAAATTAAAGTACAGAACAATTTTTATTCCAAAATAATGTTAATACAGAATTAATTTGCTTAATAAGTCAAAGTAGCTAATTCCTGATCTACCTCAATCAATCAAATAAAGGTCAGCCAACTAACATTATTTGGATATCAGCAGGATTTTCTTTACTTTTTTAAAAAAATGTATTAGTGATTTAATACTGATTTACAAAATTACATGTCAACAGGAGTATAAATCTACTCCATTCTTACCCAAGCCACCACAGTCCCCCTAAGGTTGTAGACATGGACTAACTATCTGTCCACATTTATACATAATTGCCCCATTTTTCTTCCTGATCCAGTCCTCTTTTCCCCTCCAAACTAGTCATGACAACATTGCTACCTCCATATGTCCCTCTCCTTTTCCTCCTCTCTCTCTGGATGCTGATGGAGCTGGAGTTCAAAGCCTTTATATCTTCTTTCTCCTATCACTTCTCCACCACTGGGAGTATGGATCAGGGTTGTTTTGGGGGTGCAGAAGGTAGGAGTTCTGGCTTCTGTAATTACTTCTGTAATTACTTCTTCTGGACGTGAGCACTGACAGGTTGATCCATACCCCCCAGACTTCTACAGGATTTTCTTAATCAGTGGAAACGGTAAGTATGCTTACTGATAAATCAGTTGTTGTTAATTACAGCATTATTTATAATTAATAATAATGATAACTTAATAAAAACAAAAAGAAGGAAGTATGTATTTTTTTCTGAGAGCCACTTAAATTTGAGGGTAAGTGACAGTAGTGGCCCAAAACCCTGATTAATTGATTATGGAATTATACTTTAGTTTCTGAAAAGGAACTGATTTATTTATTTTGATCTTTCATTAGAATCCTGATCTCTCAAGATCAGACACCTGAAAAATAGAATAGTACTAGTTTTTTTTTAAATTATTGAACTGCTGAGTTCTTTTTTTTTTTATTACTCCAGTGAATTATAGGAAAATATTATTGGCCTCCTTTCCAGGACCAAACTTCACTTTATTTTCAGTCGACGCCCTAAGAAAACTTTCTCATATCAACCCTTGGACTGTGATGGCTCCAATTTTGTTGCTGCAATAAGTATTATTTCTCTGAAACATACCTCAAACATTTTAAATTATTGACAAAGTCTGTGACACTATTTTGGAGAACCATCTTTAAGCTTTTTTAAATAAAATCGTATCTTTACAATGTTATGCTGATGGCTAAGGTATAAAATTATGTCTCTTCTTTGTGGTCTGGGAGATGACTCAGTGGAGCACTGAACTCTTAAGCATGAGGTCCTGAGTTCAAGCCCCAGTTGCACATGTACCAGGGTGATATCTGTTTCTTTCTCTCTCCTATCTTTCTCATTAATAAACAAAATCTTTAAAATAAAATAAAATTATGTCTCTTCTTTCCATGGCTACTGCTTTTCCCATAACTGAATTAGGGTACAATAGTTTTTTACATACCTTTAGACTAGAAGACATATTTCAGAATAATTTCATGCTTGGTCTTGTAATAGTACTGTGAGGTTTCAATCAGTTATTATCTCGGACAAATTCAATGTCCCCCCCCCAGCCATCTTGCACATTTAGCAGCAACCTCTCTCTATGTCATTTTTCATTAGATGGTGTTATTGAACTCTACCTTGCTCTTCACTTTCTCTCACCTTCCTTGATAGTCAGAAAATGGCAAATAGAGCACTTTATGCTCTTGAACTTTTTAGTACAAATATATCTAGAATTTAGTTCACTGGAATTAAATGGAGGAGGTAGTCACTTGGGCATAAACTGAATAACATGAGAGTTATGTGAATCATACTTCTCAAGAGGATTTAATTTTCTGTCACACATGCTCCTACACAGGTGTCTAAAATATATGAGTAGGGAGTTAGGGGTTGGTGCAGCGGGTTAAGCGCACATGGTGCAAAGCTCAAGGACAGGCTTAAGGATCCCGGTTCGAGCCCCTGGCTCCCCACCTGCAGGGGAGTCGCTTCACAAGCGGTGAAGCAGGTCTGCGGGTGTCTGTCTTTCTCTCCCCCTCTCTGTCTTCCTCTCCTCTCTCCATTTCTCTCTGTCCTATCCAACAACAATGACATCAATAACCACAACAATGTTAAACAACAAGGGCAACAAAAGGGAAAATAAATAAATAAATATAAAAAATAAAACATATGAGTAGAATGAATATGGAGGAGATGTTGGCTGGTCTAATTTTACTGGGGCCCTGCCAAATATGATAGTATGTATTGGTATAGCAAAAGAGAAAATGGCACTGTTTGTAATTTTTGCAGAATATTATCCTAAGATACTGATTTCTTGCATATTGTTACCTATTATATTTTTAATATTTTGCTATCAAGCTGACTGGTATTAGTATTTGAATTGCTTCTAGAAATTTTGAAAAGATTGTTATGACATCTCTAAAAAAATGCTGTGTGAAAATTATCAAATAGTTTGAAATCTTTTTTATTATACATTTGGGGTTGAAATGTGTAATATAATATGGATATATATGAATTGATTTTGAGTTCATTAGAAAAACTAATCCCTTGGTGTACTGCACCAAAGTAAATGATTCTGGGGACCGGGGAGGCTTTTAGGTCCTGGTGCATGATGATGGAGGAGGACCTGACTTGAGGGTGATTGTGTTATATGCAGACAACTGAGAAATTTCTGTGTGATTCTGTATTTCAATAGTGTATCAAGGAGGAAAATGTATAATTAAATATTTGAGATTGACATGAAGAAATTCAAATGTTCCTGGAATCAAATGAAAATGAAGACACAAGCTATCAAAATATTTGGGACACAGCTAAAGAAGTACTTAGAGGGAAACTCATAGCCATACAGGCACACAGTAGGAAACAAGAAAAAGCTCAAGTAAATAGCCTGTCTGTATGCCTTAAAGAGTAGAAAAGGAACAAAGGAACTCTAAAGTAACCAGATGAACTGAGATCACTAAAATTAGGACAAAAATAAACAACATCAATAATAATAATAATAGAACCATACAAAGGATCAATTAAACCAAATGTTGATTCTTTGAAAAAGTAAACAAAATTGACAAACCCTTAGCCAGAATCACCAAAATGATGATAATAATAATAAATAAAAATAAAAGAAGACTCAAATAAGAAGGATTGTAAATGAAAGTTGACATATCACAACAGACACCACAGAAATCCAAAATATCATGTGAAGCTTCTGCACACAACTATATGCCACCAAGCTAGAAAATCTGGAAGAAATGGAAGAATTCCTAGAAACATATAACCTTCCAAAACTGACCAGAAAGAACTATAAAACATAAATGGACCAAACACAGACAAAGAAATGGAAACAGTTACCTTCCTAACAGTAAAAGTCTAGGACCAGATGGCTTTACAAATGAATTCTACAAAACCTTCAGGAAACAGTTAACACCTCTACTTTAAAAAAAAAAATTTATTCCCTTTTTGTTGCTCTTGTTGTTTTTATTGTTGTAGTTATTATTGCTGTTGTTATTGATGTCATTGTCATTGAATAGGACAGAGAGAAATGGAGAGAGGAGGGGAAGACAGAGAGGAGGAGAGAAAGACAGACACCTGCAGACCAGATTCACTGCTTGTGAAGCGACTTCTCTGCAGGCGGGGAGCAGGTGACTTGAACAGGGATCCTTATGCTGGTCCTTGTGCTTTGCACCATGTGCGCTTAACCCATTGCACTACTTCTGGACTCACAACACCTCTACTTTTAAAGCTTTTCCTTGTGCTTCATGCCATGTGCACTTAACCCTGTGTGCCACCATCTTCCCCCCCACCCCCCAAAAAAAAAAGCTTTTCCAAAAGATTGAAGACACAGGAATGCTCCCTTCCACTTTCTATGAAGCCAATGTCACTTTGATACCAAAAGCAGATAGGGACACAACAAAAGGGGAAAACTACAGACCAATATCTCTGATGAACACAGATGCTAAAATACTGTAAACCCTAGTCAACCAGATATAGCAGTATATTTTTAAAAAAATGTTCATTATGATCATGTGGGATTTATCCCAGGAAGGCAAGTCTGGTTCAATATATGTAAATCAATCAATGTGATACACCACATCAATCAAAGCAAAAACAAAACCCACACACGATTATCTCAGTAGATGCAGAGAAAGCCTTTGACAAAAATCCAACATCTGTTCATGATTAAGTTTGCTAGGTTAAAGTTTCATATAAGTCTCTTCCCAATTGCAGCTTTTTTTTTTTTTTCTTTTATGTTATACTGGGGAAAATAAGCTATTTCTTTTAGGAGAGTGACTCTCTGCTGCCTGGATGGTGATATTTGTCCTTTGCTATGAAAACCTACTTAGTATCAAAGTCTGTTTCTGTACAGGATTCCCCTGTATCATTGTGGTTTTCTGTTGATATGAAAGAAGGAAAACATATATTCTCTCTATTTTTCTATCTTGTCCCCACCCCCAAAACAAGCATTTTGAAACTGGTTTATGGACTCCACATGATTTCTCCCAGGTTATGTGTTTAATGACTTTTTTTTTTTCTACTGAACCATCATTATTATAGTATCTAGGGAATGTTTTATTTTTATCTTTATTTTTTAAATTTATTTACTTATTTAAGAAAGGAGACAACAAAATCATAGGATGGGGGGTACAATCCACACAATTCCTGCCACCCAATCTCCATAGCCCATCCCCTCCCCAATAGCTTTCCCATTCTCTATCCCTCTGGGAACATGGACCCAGGGTTGCAGAAGGTGGAAGCTGTAATTGCTTCCCCGTTGAACATGGGCATTGACTGGTCGATCCATACTTAGGGAATGTATTTTAACCAAATAAAATGAAAAGGTAATTATTTAGCTTCTCTTTTTTCTTTTGTATTTACTAATTTAGAATATCTTTGTGTAAATCTTAGCATTATTATTTCTTTCCCACTTTTTATATACTTATTGAATGTCCCTTTTTAGACTTTTTTTTTGGGGGGGGTTGAGCCTTTTGTTATAAGAGGTGTGCAGGAAGTACACCCAGGCATTTGAAAGAGGATGAGTTAAATGAAATGTGTTGCTCTATTCAGATTGGATAGATGGGAAGGGGAAGAGTGATTATTAACTCCATCCCGGGAGCTATGGTATTGATTAGTTCATAAAGAAAGTCAGAAAAGAAGCACGTACTAGAAGCACAGGAGCAGGATAAACTGCAAAAATCCTCTAGGTAGCTATTTGCTTAATACTACAAAGTTATAATTAGTTATATCTATGAATATATGAGAAACACTGATCCTTTCTATACTGTCTAGGTATTTCTAACTCTCATTTGGATTGAATCTGAGATTATGGTTAGGGGTAAGGTCTTGTTTACAGATCATCTAGTTTAACTAATTGGCTTCATACTTTTTTTTTTTGCCTCTAGGGTTATCACTGGGGCTCAATGCCAACCAAATCCACTGCTCCTGGAGGCTATTTTGTTGCCCTTGTGGTTGTTATTGTTGTTGTAGCTGTTGTTAGATAAGACAGAGAGAAATGGAGAGGAGGGGAAGACAGGAGGAGGGAAAGATAGACACCTGCAGACCTGCTTCACCACTTGTGTGGCGACCCTTCCCCCTTGCAGGTGGGGAGCCGGGGGCTTGAACCGGGATACTTACTCCAGTCCTTGTGCTGGTCCTTGCGCTTCACTCCATGTGTGCTTAACTTGCTGCGCTACCGCCTAGCCCTAGCTTCATATTTTTAGTTTGTAGGCTGTAAAAAAAGAACACAATGACTCTTTAATTAATTAATTAATTAATCTATGACTAATAGATAAATAGACTAATAGGGTATAGTTTCACACAGAAGCCAGCACCAAAGCTCTTGACCTCCCAATGGCAACCATTACCGTTCTCACAGAATCTTAGAGACAGTTATTTACTTCTATTTTTTTTCAAGTTCACAAACACATTCAATCATAATATTATTTGTAGTATGTTGGTTATTGTCCTAGGGCAAGTTAAAACTATTAGGATTTTTCTTCAGACTTATTTTTTAATAAGTTTATTTTATTCTTTTAAAACATTTTAAAAAAGATTTCTTTCTTTTTTTTCTTTTAAACATTTTATTTATTTTAATGAGAAAAAGTAAATACAGAAGGAAAGATTCCATGAGAGAGGAAGAGACCAGAACACTGCTCAGTTCTGGCTTATGGTGGTGTTGGGGATTGAACCACGGACCTCAGAGCCTCAGGCATGCAAGGTTTTTGCATAACCATTATGCTGTCTCCCCAGCCCTAATTTATTTCTTAGTGAAAGGGGTAGGGAGGGAGAAGAGAAGAGAAGAGAAGAGAAGAGAAGAGAAGAGAAGAGAAGAGAAGAGAAGAGAAGAGAAGAGAAGAGCAAGGAAGAGAAGAGAAATCAGAAATCACTCTAGTGGCAGTATGCTGCCGGGGATCAAACTCAGAATCTCATGCTTGAGAGCCATAACACTTTATCTACTGTGCCACTGCCTGGACCACTTCAGCCTTATTTTTGAATAATGGTTAAGGCAATGAGTTCAAGAGAATATATTATCTGTTCCAAAAAACAAAGCACTAGTAAAACAGATGTGCTCAAGAGGAGTAGGTGGTGGATTGTTTACATTTGAATGGTCATAAGATTGTGTCTAGCAAGAACACAGCTGAAAATTGATCAAGGGGAATTGATAGTGCAGCTGAGACTGAGCTGAACAGGAATTATTCTTGTATGCATACTCAAAACTTAGATAATGTTATCCTGTAGATTTGTTTTAGTTGAACAAACAAGTATAAATGATTACTATTACCATGTCATGGCCCAAATGACAGGCCAGTTTAGTTGACTTTTTTTAATTGAGGGATTAATAGTTTATAGTAAATACAGTGGTTGGTACATGTATAAAATTTCTGAGTTTCTGCAAAAACGCTCTCACTCCCAGCCTATGTCTTCCTGGTTTCACTTCTCAAAAGAAATGTTTAATTTTGGGTGGGGGAGACAGCATAATGGTTATGCAAACAGACTCTCATGCCTGAGGCTCCTAAGTCCCAGGTTCAATCCCCCGCACCACCATAAGCCAGAGCTGAGCAGTGCTCTAGTGTTTCTCTCTGTGTGTGTTTCTCTCTCTCTTCATCTCTCTCAAAAATAAAGTAAAAATTAAAAAATATATTAAAAAAAGAAATGTTTAATTTTGAAATATCTTCTGTGTGACAGGAATATACTATAGAAAAATGGCAGGATGCTAAAATATCAAGTGTATCACCAGCAGAACAAAGACTTTTTTGTTGTTGTTTGATAAATAGCCTGTGTAAATTTTTGATGATGGGAATGTGATTATAGGATATATAACAATAAAAATTATCTTCTGTTACAAAAAGTAGAGCTTCCTAATAAAAGCTACCTTGCATTTTTCTTTAATTATAATAGCTTTGGCATAGAAAGTAAAGATAAATATATATTATAAATTCTAGAGCCTTAAGTAAATTATTTTCATATTCAGTTTATTGACTAATAAGAATTTTTACATTTTGTAGCTCTGTTTATTTTCTTTTTTTAATTTTATTTAAGAAAAGATTAATTAACAAAACCATAGGGTAGGAGGGGTACAACACCACACAATTTCCACCACCCAATCTCCATATCCCACCCCCTCCCCTGATAGCTTTCCCATTCTCTATCCCTCTGGGAGCATGGACCCAGGGTCATTGTGGGTTGCAGAAGGTAGAAGGTCTGGCTTCTGTAATTGCTTCCCCAGCTCTGTTTATTTTCTATATTGAAAATAAAGTTGGATGTATAGTAATGCAGCTGTCAGCCCTCTTTGGAACATTTTAAATTATATACATCATTTAGCTAAGTATAAATGATTTGTTGAGTGCTTTGCGAATAAATAATTTCCATTACTTATTAGATGTAGCCACCAGATTCTAAAAACACTAGGCTCTCATTGGCACTTTTTTTTAGTGTTGGTTTTTTGGATCTAAAGTTACAGTCAAGAATGAAATTCCCTCAGGATTTCATGCTACATTGTATCAAAGGTTACCAAAGTGACCTTGAACATGACTGAGAATTTTCCTTAAGCTATAACTGAAACAAGGCTAGAGGGAAAATAAAACTCCCATCCTTAATGATGATTCATTAAGCAGCCTTGAAAAGTGGTGTTTCTATTTGATGTTTTTTGCCATTAATTTATTATATCAAAGTCTGATATCCTGTACTTGACTTCCTATAGTTTTCTTTGTTTTTATGATACACAGTTGATATATAAACCTATGTTGGATATATTTATAAATATGAAATTCTTTTTTAAAAAATTATCTTTATTTGTTGGATAGAACCAGTCAGAAATCAAGAGGGGGAAGATAGAGAAGGAGAGAGACAGAGAGATACTTGCTTCATCACTTGCAAAGCTTTCCCCCTGCAGGTGGGGACTGGGGGCTCGAACCTAGGTCCTTATGTGTTGTAATATATGCACTCAACCAGGTATGCCACCACCCGGCCCCTACATATAAAATTCTTAAAAGTATGCCTTGACCCTGTTTGGTTCAAGGCCAGCGAAGGTAGTAGTAGACTGACACTCAGGACATACAAAATCCCAGGCCTACAATTAGTCTTACCAGTTTTGTTGATGATACCAGACATACTGCTTCTGTACTTTAGAATAACTCTCAGCTCTTTCTACAAGTCAATTTTCTTGGCTTTAACAAATTTTGTAGTTTTCTTTGAATTCTTCAGACATACTTCCATCAATCTCTAAATGACAGCGTGGTTCAGAAAGACTCTTAACTCTGAAGAAGAAAAACAGAATAATTTGGGGAAAATTAAACAGGGATATCTCAGAGAAAGCAGCAAGAGACCTGATGAGAACAAATATATTTTGAAGGTAGAGCCAACATGATTAGATTGGATATGGGGCTGAGAGAAAGATGGAAGATCGGAAGCATTATTACTCACTTTAGTAAACTACAGAGGTACAAAGATATCCCATAGCAATTGTTCAACAGCTAGTTCTCTTCTTGCTATAAAAGAACATTTGGGGAGTAAGGCATTGGTAGAGGAAGAATTTGGAAATTTCATTGTCCTGTCCTGCCTCTGACTCATTGATATCTCATTTAAATTTGATGTTCTTTGTTGTTTCTGAAACTTAAAATATGTAAAGTTTTGAATGCTACTGGATTTAAAACCAACACTCTTTAATGCCTTAAAAAGAGGAGGGGAGGGGAAGAAAGAAAAGGAAAACAAGCTCTAGGCAGGGAGACTTTAAAATAACTTTATAAGAATTCAGAGGTAACCATTTTCAAATGCCAGTAAATAATTTTTATACCAAATTGCGATACCAAATTCTAAGCCTATAAGGTAAATATAAACTGGCTGCCTAGATGAAGTGATTGATGTAATTCTGTTTTGTTGTTTGCAGGGAGTGAAAAAAATAAATCCTAAATTGTATGAAAAATTTATCAATCACAGATTTGGAGAAGAAATGGTATATCGTATAGATCTTTGCTCCATGCTGAAGGAAAAGCAGAGTAATGGTTATTATCACTGTGACTCTTCAGTTGTGATTGGTAAGTACCATTTAAAGATTCTATCCTTTTTGTTTCTTTAGCTTTAGTTTTATTTTGGCAAGTACTTAGAGTCATCTGTATATGCTTTTCTCTATGGCCTTTTCTCCAAATATTATGTTTTGGCATTACTGTTTTGAAATGTTTGTAGAAAATATATTTACATTTAGCAGTCAAATTTTGGTACTTGTAGTTTTTATACTTATGTGCTTTAAATATTGAAATTCACAATGTTGATTCATGATGCATTTCAGTTTGATTATATTTTGTAACTATGGAGAAACCACTTTCTCTAGTGAAATGACCATACAATTTGACACCAAATATGTTTCTTAGTTGGGAATAGAATGTCTGAGGTCAGGAAATTTCACTCCGAGAAGAGAAAAATCTTTATAGGTGACCTGTAAAGATTGAAAACTTAGCCTCCAATCTCTTTCTTTGTTTTGAAAGGAGACAGAGATTCACACATAAATGCTTCTATCATCCTATGAGGAATATGGCATGTGAGGAGAGAGACTTACACACAGTTATATTTCCAAGTGAAAAGAATATGTATCAAATGGCGATTAAACAAAGCACTATTCCTGCCATTTGCAATGTGAATATATTTCAAAGAAGTCTGATCTGATTTGATTTTTTTTTTTAAACTTCAAGCCAGATCCAATTATAAAGTATGAACTTTAAGCCTAGATTGTATACTCTGGAAGTAGCATGAAAGTATACTCAAAGAAGATAAATGCATAATGTAAATATTTCAGGGTCTTCAACTGAGATAATTTCTTTTTTTAAAATTTTTAAAATTATCTTTATTTATTTGATAGAGGCAGCCAGAATACAAGAAGGGAGGGAATGATAGAGAGGGAGAGAGAGACAGAGAGATACCTGTAACACTGCTTCACCACTTGCAAAGCTTTCCCCCTGCAGGTGGGGACTGGGGGCTTGAACCTGTGTCCTTGTGCATTGTAACATGTGTACTCAACCAGGTACACCACCACCCGGCCCCCCTCAACTGAGATAATTTCTCTCCACATCAACTTGAAGAAAACCTATGGAAATAATACATCAAGAAAAAAAAAAAACTCAGTAGTACAGTTTTTGAATGTATTGCTTTTATACTTTTCTATGTAATGGCAGGAATTGAACCCAAGGTCTCCTGCCTGCAAGACATACATGCTGCCTCTAGGCCATCTCCCCAGCCCTGTGAAAGTAATTTTAAAATGTTTAGAAAATAGAGCTTTATTTTCAAAGTCTCACTGTTAATTTTCAGAAAAGCGATCATTATGCCTTCCAAAGGCTTTAGACATCTTAAGTCAATGACATACAATATGTCATTTGAAGTTCATTTTGAAAATTTCAAGGAAAATATTTTATATTTTCAGAATATCTACAAGAAAATCTACCATCATAGTTTTGATGAGGGACAAGCTTTTTTGTTTATGTGCATTGTAAAGGGCAAATTCAAATCCTGCCTGTAGAATATAGACTTTGGTTAACTTCTTATATTTTCCCTATAGTTATTTTAGATCATCCTTAAAAGAGAACTCAATGTTTCATTGCCTTTTCAATTCCCATTGTCAAATAAACAAGTAAAAACTGAACAATATGTATATTTTTCTGAAGATATTGGCAGACTGGCTTTATATAACTTGTAACATGTAGCTTCTAGAAGCCACTAGACAATTCTGTTCAGCTCACCCCAAATCACTATGCATGAACCACACATTTTTCTTATTTTGCTCTTTTCTAGCTTAAAATTGCTTATTCCAGGCAATTTCTTTAGAGCTTCCTCTAGGACTTACTTATAATCTTATCTACTAATTCATTGCTATTTAAATAGCCTCTTTCAAACTCTGCCAGCCTCATAATATAATTTGAATTACAGATACTCTATTTTGTATCTCACATTTGATAATTCCAATATGAGGTTTAAAATAGTATCTGCACATAAATGATAATTATCTGTGTTATAACTAATGTATATTAATATGTGCAGTATATCTTTTTAATTTGTTTATAGATAATTGCTGGTTTTCTGTATTTGCTGAGTTTTAAAATATTTTATTTATTTTGTATAATAATAAAAATACATATCAATATCTCCAAGACTTCCAACTGAATCATTTTCATTTTTTTCCTGTTGTATTTGTCATTTCACAAATGTTATTGCTTAATCTATTTTTTTCAGGGTTTCATTATAGTTAAATTTTAATCTTTCATAGTTTTTTGAGTATGAATTCTTCTATATTTTGTATCTTTTGCAACTCTTCACTTTTCTGGTTTTATTGAGAATTTATCTTATTATGCATCCCCTGTAGTAGCCCCTTATTTGATTTTGCAGTTTTCACAGTGCTAAGCCCACAAGGTGTCTTGCTTTTAAGTTGGCCAGAAACTTAGCATCAGAAAACCCTCCTTATCTATAGACATCTTCTTTTTGAAATTTTATTTATTTATTCCTTTTTGTTGCCCTTGTTTAATTGTTGTACTTATTATTGTTGTTGTTATTGATGCTGTTGTTGCTGGATAGGACAGAGAGAAATGCAGAGAGGAGGGGAAGACAGAGGGGGAGAGAAAGATAGACACCTGCAGACCTGCCTCACCACCTGTGAAGCGATTCCCTTGCAGGTGGGGAGCTGGAGGCTCAAACTGGGACCCTTAAGCTGGTCCTTGCACTTTACACCACCTGCGTTTAACCTACTGTGCTACAGCCCAACTTCCAATAGACATATTCCTTTTATTCTTATGTCTATTCTTGTGTCTCTTATCAATTGTGACTTTTAAAAAAAAAGATATCTATCTCTTTGCCTTGGTTGTTTTAGGTATTTACCAGGTTAGCTGGGGAGGTATCTCATTAGTCAAGCCCAGGGTTTGCATGTATGAGGTCCCAGGTTAGTCGCTGCCACTATATATGCTAGAACAGTGTGGTGTTCTGGTCTCTCTCTTGCTCATAAAGAGAACATCCCTGACATGGAAGCTACCCAGATGCCCAATGACAGATGAATGGCTAAGGAAGTTGTGGTACATATACACAGTAGAGTACTGTGCAGCTGTTAAAAATGATGAGGTCATCTTCTCTACAATATTCTGGTAGGAATGTGAAGACATCATATTGCATAAGACAAGCCAGAAAGAGAAAGACCAATACCAAATGATTTTACTTATAGGTAGAACTTTGGAATAAAGAATAGTTAAGGAAAACATAAGGTGAAACTTGGACTGGGTGCATTGTATTGTATCAATGCAAAGGACTCTGGAGAAGAAAGAAAAGGGGGATAGGATGAAGGGATATTGGCATCCTGTTGTGTCTCTTAGAAACCAATCAAGGGGAGAAGAGAGGTTGTGCCTGTATGTTAATCTCTCTCTCTCTCTTTCTATATATATATATATGTTTTAAAAGTCCTAAAAATGTACATATATTTTCTAGGATTTATTGTGTACTTAATTTTGTTCATAAGCTATTTTCCACATCAAATGTTTTTATTTTTGTTGAATTATATATAAAATGTGGTTTCTAATAATTATGACTAGAGACATCTCCAAATCAAAGATCTGCTACATATTGATTTATATTTTCTTCTAGTTTTTTAAATTGTTGTTGCTTTTATATTTGATCTTTTAATTATCTACTATGATCATTAACATATATATTCAGATATAGAGGATTCACAGAGTAATCTAGTGTTTAAAAGTTGCTGTGAAGTAGAGACTTAATTTTAAGAATTTATTTTGTTAGATTTGCCATACTCTACTAAACTTGCTGAAGACCACAATTTTTTCTAAATCATCTTTATTTATTTATTGAGTACAGAGCCAGGAACTGAGAGGGTAGGGGGAGATAGAGAAGGAGAGAGACAGAGAGATACCTGCAGCCCTGCTTCATCACTTGCAAAGCTTTCCCCCTGCAGGTGGGGACCAGGGGTTTGAACCCAGGTCCTTGCACATTGTAACATGTGCGCTCCACCAGGTGTGCTACCACCTAGTCTGCAAGCTGAGCATTTTTCTCTTCATCTTCTGTCATTGTATGCTGTTAATTGGAGTGTTTCTTAGGATATGAAGCAACATACTTATTTTCACATATCAGCAAGATATAGCACTTTAATTCTTTCATAATTGAAACTTGGGTTGATATTACACATATTCTTGACAGGCCTAACTGCATATATCATCAGCTAAAACTCACTAGCAACAAAACGTCGGGAATGGTATATAGCTCATCTGGTAGAGCACACACTTTATCATGTGTCAGATGCTGGATTTGAGCCCCTGGTACTGTAAGGGAGCACTGAGGAGCAAAATAAACTTCCTAAAGGGTATAAGCACCTCCCTCCCTCTCTCCCACTTCCCCTCCCTTCTCCCTCCCTCCTTGTCTCTCCCTGAAAATGTAAAAGGTTAAAACAAACAAAATAATAATAATAATAATAATAATAATAATAACCCTCTGGGAGCAGTGGAATTTTGAAGGTGTGAAGTGAAACCTCAGCACCTAAATAAATAAATACATAAATAAATAAATAAATGTAAGAAAAACCACACCTTTCTGGTGAAACCAGGAATTTAATGTGGTCAGATCTCCTAAAATGGTGAAGCTTATTCTCTGTGAGCTACTTACTAGAGCTGGTTGAATTAATTTTCCACAGGCAGCAATGTTCCATTTATATTTCCATAGGGAAAAATGTCGACTAAATGACACCCTTTGTAAGAGTGATGAGCAATTTAGTTCTTGCAAAGACCAGATTACTTTCAGCTGTCAGGTCTTACAGGCAGTAGTGGGGAATTTAGAAAGGTCTACAATTTTTTTTTTGTAGGACATTGGATTTCTTTATACTATCTATAAACAAAAGTAAAATGATTTTCTAGGAACCTCAATTTTTTCCCATTATAATTGTCATTTAACTGATAATGAGTATGCACATTTTGTGTAATCTTCTCTTGAATATGATAAGAAACAGAAGCTACAAATATGCTCCTCAAGAGAGATAGAGACTGAGCAGTTAAGACAGCGCCTGAGAAAAGGAAAGAAACATAGATGAATAGATAAATAGGACATTCATGAATAGATGAATGGGATTTTTTTAATATATGTGTTTATAACAATAATGGGATTTAATAGGACAAAATGGGAGGAGCTTAAAATTTCACCTTCTATGGGAGGGTGGGATGAGGAATGACAGAAGCTGGAATAATAAGATCATAGTGTGGATTAGACAGAAGACTAGTAGAGAGGGTAATTTCCACAAATAATTGATAGGGTGGGAGGGAAGTAATAGACTGGGACATAGGGTGGTGGCAGTATTAATGACAGGAGATATCTTGTTTGAACCTATGTTCTCACTAGCTGAGGAGGTCTATGGAGGGGATAACTGCTTTTTATTTTATTTTGTTTTATTTTATTATGTATGTGAGGAGTTGGTGAGGAAGGAAGTGGCTCCAGTTTTATATACTAAGACAGTGAATGTGTGATAAAGGAGATTGAGTAGATAATTGTAGGATAAAAAGAGTGAGGACAAAATTGAGTATTTGACAGAGTGACCCAGGATTGGGTCCTAAAGGATAAGGTCTTCAATTAGTTCCAGACAGAGGCAAGGTGTTAAAGTTGAACTACATGTAGGCTCATATAGAAACTAATAGGTCTGTATAGATATGTTGTTAAGAGACAGTAAGAGTCTAGCAAGGGTAGTTAGAACCATCATAGTTATAAATAGGCAGTCTATACCCAGTGTGAAAAAAGGTAAGACCAAACAAAATACCAGGTTTGGACTCTCTGGGCTAAAGCACTATAGAGAATGGTGAGAGAATTAGGCCAGTGACTTTTTTTTTCAAGTTTTTTTTTCTTTATTGGGTGGATTAATGGTTTACGGACAACATTAAAATACAGTAATTTGTACATATGTAACACTTTTCAGTTTTCCTCATAACAATCTAACACCCCCACCCCAGGTCTTCCCCTGCCATCTTGTTCCAGGACCTGGCCCTTTCTACCACTCCAGGGTCTTTTACTTTGATGCAATACACCAACTCCAGTCCAAGTTCTGTTTTGTGTTAGTAAATTTATTTTATCTAGATGTTCCTGCTTTTTGAAAATCTTACTTAAGTGGCGTGCCACTCTTCAAAGATTTGTGGTCTTCCAATGCTTTCTCAGTAGTTTTTTAGCCAAAGGAAAAAGACTTTTTTTTTTGGCTTGGATTTGATATAATCCTGAGTTTGAAGTCTAGTGTCCAAATCTTCAGTACTCCTTTACATTTAGGAATTAAGGAAAAGCTGCCAAAGCATTGAATTGTCATGTCTGGATCATGATCAGTTAAATAAGAATGCATGGAAATTATCTTTATGGAAAATAATACTGTAGTTGCCACCGATACACTGGTTAATGTTACTGGAAGGCAGGGAGTGAGAAGGAAAGACACAGTTTGCCTTCGTTGGCTGAAAGGTATAATTAGAACAAAGTCCTAGAGCTTCCTAGTAGTCTTAACTTTTTACCTTATCATATCAATGATAAATGATACATTTTAAAATGCTTAATTTTTCCTGAACACTATATGCTCATTTAAAAGTCCAATTAGTGGGGAATGCAGGGTATTGGCAGTGTACATGTACTTAAATGGCTGCTCATTTCATGTGAATAATTTACTTTTTGCAGTAGAAAAATGTGCTCTATAGTGCTTATCTGATGAATGGTTTCATTAATAATTTATAAGGCTGTACTTTTGCTGTGTTTAGCATTTAAAAAATTGTATTTTAGTTCATTACTTTTCAAAGTTTATTCCATGAATCTTTAGAGATTCCTGAGGTAATTTTAGGGCTTCTCTGAGGGTAAACCTATTTTTATATTAATACTGACATCCCACTTGCCTTCTCTTCCTGGGTTGGCATTTACACTCATGATATAAAAGTAACAGTAGGTAAAACTGTATGTGGTCAGTGTGAGTCAAGGCATTGCCAATAAAAACAACAGTTTTTATGTCTGAATGATTTTCTAAGTAGTAAAAATTGCTGACTGCATTTCATTTCACATTTTGAGACTGTGTCTTTAATATTCTATGTTACACAAATGGAAAGTGTGCATAAAGTAGTTTTGATGAATATTGAAGTAGGAAGTTGACTCAAGTTGAAGCACTTGATTATTTAAGCTACAAATTAAAGTAACCACCTTCATAGAAAACTGTGTGATCTGTCTGACCTAAAGCTGTAGTTGATTTAGATGTTTACATAGCTACATTTGCATATATATTTTTAGAGCTCCATGAACAATTTAATCCCATTATCAAAATTTGATCATCTTGCAAATCTAAGGTATTAAATGTTTAGGCAAAAGCTATTTGTGCTTAGGGCTAGGGTCTAGGCAGTTAGGGAACTTGAAATATTAAATCTATTTCCCCTCCCCCGTGACAGTCATATTACTAGTGATAGGACTAAAATTTCAAATCTTCCCCACCACCGAAAAGTCTGTGCCCTCCCCCCCCCAGGTAACCACTATAGTTTTCCAATTTAAATATGGGCTGTGTTGTGTCTGGTGGTTTATTTTAAGTATATGTGTTCATTTCTATAAATTCCACATATGAGTGAAACCATCCTGTGGCTTTCCTTTACCTCTTTGCTTATTTCACTAAGCATAATGTTCTTGAGTTCCATCCATTTTATCCCAAAGGATATAAAATCATCTTTTATTATTATTATTATTGCTACATTGAGTATATGTCCCATAATTTTTTTATCCAGTCATCAGTCAAGGGACATTTTGGTTGCTTCCAAAGTTTTGCTATTGTGGACAATGTGGCTATGAACATGGGGGTAGATAGATCCCTTTGAATTAGTGATTATTATGGCTATGATAACATCACCCCAGAACTCATTCTTAACTTGGGCCCCGCGGCAAAGAAGTGGCTCACTTCATTCCTGTCCCACATCTTGGAATCTGAATCTATGCCCAAAATTTGGCGTCGTGCGAAGATAATAGCAGTTTTGAAACCAAAGAAAGACTCAACACTGGCCGCCAGCTATAGACCAATTTCTCTCCTCTCCGTGTGTTACAAACTCCTTGAGAGGCTGCTTCTGTCACGTATTTCTCCTCTTACAGAGAAATTCTTATCACCCGCCCAAGCTGGTTTCCGCCCAGGAAGATCTACCTGCGAACAAGCCCTGGCCCTCTCAACTTACATTGAAAATGGATTCCAGAAGAATTTTAAGACGGGTGCTGTCTTTGTTGATCTCACAGCAGCCTATGACACGGTCTGGCACCGTGGTCTCCTAGTCAAGATCTCAAGATGCCTGCCTCCATGGGTGGCCAACACTATATAGTTTCTTCTCCAAAACAGAAGATTCCGGGTGCATCTGGGTGACAAGTCTAGCAGATGGAGACTTGTCTCAAGTGGCCTCCCCCAGGGCTCTGTTCTGGCTCCTACGCTATTTAATATTTACATCAATGACCTCCCAGAAACTTCTTCAAGGAAGTTCATCTACGCCGATGACATCTGCCGTGCAACTCAGGCATCAAAATTCGACATCCTCGAGGAAACACTCATGAAAGACATGTCTCTGATATCTGATTACTATAAAAAATGGCGACTAATCCCTAGCACTGCAAAAACGGTATCATCTGTTTTCCGTCTACACCATGCTTTGGCCTCGCGTGAGCTTAATGTGCAGCTTGGCGGTACGAGAATCCGGCATGAAGCCCAGCCAGTCTATCTTGGCGTTACTCTTGATCGCACTCTGTCATTTCACAAACATCTCATAAAAACTGCAGCAAAGGTGGGCGCGAGGAATCACATCATTGCAAGACTGACCAGCTCCTCATGGGGTGCGAACGCTTCCACACTACGATCATCATCTCTGGCATTATGCTATTCCACTGCAGAATACTGTGCCCCAGTATGGTTCCGTAGCCCCCACGTCCACTTGGTCGATTCCAAATTATATTCCTCCATGAGGATAATTTCTGGAACCATCCGTTCCACCCCGGTTCCATGGCTGCCAGTTCTTAGCAACATCGCCCCGCCAGATATTCGTCGGGATGCGGCATCATCTAAGTTCATTTCCCACGTCTACGCTCGACCGGACCTGCCAGTATACGCGGATATCTTCACCCACCCTGTCCAACGCTTGACGTCTTGTCACCCAATCTGGTCCCCTACGTCTACACTGAACTTCTCTGTTCCAGACTCTTGGAAACAGAGTTGGCAGTCAGCTGAGGTCAAGAACAAACACCTCATCACAGACCCCTGCAAGCGTCAACCCGGCTTTGACCTAGCACGTTACAATTGGGCCCTCCTCAATCGCTATGGAACAGGCCATGGCCGGTGCGCCGCTATGTTCCATCGCTGGGGAGCCAGAGACTACCCGAACTGCCCCTGCGGCTACAGACAGACTATGACCCACATAGTCAACGACTGCCACCTCTCCAGATTCAAAGGAGGTCTCGAAACTTTACATCAGGCTCAACCTGACACTGTTGACTGGCTACAGAAGAAGGGCAAACGCTAGAAGAAGAAGTGATTATTATCAGCTGCTAGAGTGTAGGACTTGTCTGCTTGATATTCCAGCTCAACCCCCACCACCACGTGTACTAGAACAATACTCTTGCTTCTCTCTCGTATGTAACTCTTTCAACACACATGATTTAAATTAAAAGTGAAGGACAGTATATATGATAGTGGTTGTATTTTTTAAATTATATTTTATTAGGGAATAATGGTTTAAAAGACACTTGTGGTAACATGAATACGATTTTTTATCCTTCTTTGATATGTGTCTGCATATCAGATTCCACAACTAACTTGGGTCCTCTGCCACCACTGTATATGGAGTTCCTAATGTCCAACTGATATATGTTTATGCTACATAAATAAATAAATTTTGTCTTGTTCCTAATGCAAAAATTTATAGTATAATTCTCAAAAATTCTTAGTTGGCACAGACTATAGGAAAGCTGTTGTTGTGACTTCATTCTGTGACTTTTTTAGATGGATGGATAGATGGATGGATAGATAGATAGATAGATAGATAGAGGGAAGGACACCATAGCACCAAAGCATCCTCCAGTGCAGTGGAAGCTGGGCTGAAATATTCATGGTGTACGTGGCAGAATTATCTTGCCGGTGCTTCAGATAAATTTTAATAGTAAAGAGGTATAGTCAGAAACATTTAAGAACTGCTGTTGTATATTAGTTCCGTGGTTCAAGAAAACCATGAAAAAATACAATTCTTAGACTGCTCTCCAAACTGAATTTTGACCAATGTTTCTACCTTTTCATCTAACAAATTAATTTTGATGATTACGTAGTTCCCACCCCCTCTCTCTAAGATATGAATTGGTTTCCATTTAAGCATTCTGTGTTGAAAATTTAACAAATGCAGAAATGACAGAAACCGACAACTGAACATTAAAAAAAACTTTATTTTATTTGTTAGAACATAGAGAAATTGAGAGGGAGGGGAAGATAGGGAGAGACAGAGAGACATCTGTAGTCCTGCTTCACCACTCACGAAGCATCCTTTCTGCAGGTGGGGGACTTGGGACATGTGCATGGCGTTATGTACATTTAACCAGGTGTGTTGTGCCATCATCCAGCCCTGGTTATTTCTTTACACTTCCTTGAGTTAGAGGAAGCATTGGGAGAATTAAATGAGAAATTAACCTTTATTAACATAAAGTGGCAACTGTGCCTCAAACTATTTTGAAAAATCTAGCCATCTGTTGCCATGGTTCCCAAATCTTATGATTTATAGTAGTTGTCTCTCAGTCTGACAGCTTATTTCAGGGTTCTCAATTCTATTGAACTGGTCTGTATGCCTGTTTTTGTTTTAGTACCAGGCAGTTTTGATTACAATAGCCCCATAGTATATTTTAATGTTAGAAAGTGTGATGCTTCCATTCTTGATTTTTATTTTCAAAATTGGTCTGACAGTCTTTGGTATTTTCTGGTTTCAGATAAAATTTTGTAGCCTTTGTTCTATTCCTGTAAAGAAATTCATTTGAGGGGTGGGGGTAGATAAGCATAATGGTTATATAAAGAGACTCTCATATCTGAGGCTCCAAAGTGCCAGGTTCAATTGCACTCACCACCATAAGTCAGAGCTGATCTGTGCTCTGGTAAAAACAAAACAACAAAAATAAAACTGAAACTCTCCCCAAAAAGAAAAACAGACATTTGTTTGTACAATATTGGGGATTACATTAAATCTATATATGGTTCAGGATAGGATGGTCATTTGTACAATGTTAATTCTTTTAATCCATAAGCATGGCAAATCTTTCAATTTCTTTGTATCTTTTTCTATTTCTTTGAATAGTGACCCAAAGTGTTCATTATGCAAATCTTTCACCTGCTTTGCCAAGTTTATTCCTAGGTACTTGTTTTGCTACTGTTGTAAATGGAATTGTTATTTTGGATTTCTTTTTCTCTCGCTTATTGTTTATGTAGAGGAACACCCTGGATATATATATATTATATATAAATTATATACATATATATATATATTTTTTTGCCTCCAGGGTTATTGCTGGGCTTGGTACCTGCACCATGAATCTACTGAAACTGGCAGCCATCTTTTTCCATTTGTTGTTGTTGGATAGAACAGAGAGAAACTGAGAGAGGAAAGGAAGACAAAGAGGGCGTAGAAAAAGATGGGGTGACACTTGCGAAGCAACCTCCCAACTGTGGGGAACCAGGGCTCACACCAGGATCCTTGAGTCAGTCCTTGCACTTCCTACTATGTGTGCTTAACCCGCTGCACTACTGCCCTCCCCCCACACCCTAGATTTTTATATGCTAATTTTGTAGCTTGTCACTTTACTGTATTGCTTAACAATTTGCAGGAGGTGTTTTTTTAACTGTATTTTTAAAAAAAATTATGTGTATTCTCATATTACTTGCAAATCATGACGGTTTTACTTTTCTTCCAATCTGTTACTTTAATTCCTTTCCCTTACCTAATTACTATGGCTAGGAACCAAATATATTGACAGGGGTATTTCTTTTCTTTTTTTAAAGACTTTTAAAAAATATTTATTTATTCATTTTCCCTTTTTGTTGCCCTTTTTTTTTTATTGTTGTAATTATTATTGTTGTTGTTATGGATGTCTTCATTGTTGGATAGGACAGAGAGAAATGGAGAGAGGAGGAGAAGACTGAGAGGAGGAAAGATAGACACCTGCAGACCAGCTTCACCGCTTGTGAAGCGACTCCCTTGCAGGTGGGGAGCCGGGAGCTTGAACCTGGGTTCTTGGCTTTGTGCCACCTGCGCTTAACCGCTGCACTACCGCCCGACTCCCGGTGGGTATTTCTATCTAACAAATCTAACACTTTTTTTTTTGTTGTTGTCCTCAGGGCTTCACCTCTCAAACCAGTCTTTTTCATATGGAAAGAAAAAGACATGAGGGATAGAGGGAAGGAAACCATAGTGCAGAAGCTTCTTTGCTAAATGTGGTGAAGGCTGAACTTGGGTCTCGTGCATGACATAGCATTGCATTATTCAAGAGATGTGTTTTATTGGTCCTTAATGTAACTTTCTGACAGTTATATCACTAACATCACTGCTAGTACTTATTATTTATGTGCAAAGTCCTCAATTTTTTAGAAAGCATAAAAGTAAATATTATATTTCAAATGAAAAGAAGTTGGGTGGGGGAGGGGAAAGAGACTCAACTGGTAAAAAACAAGCAAGCAAAAAAGCAGAAAAAAAAAAAGCTATTTTCTGTTTGGTCTGGCAGGATAGCTAATTTGGATAGAGGCCTTGCTATATCATAGATATGATTCAGATTTCAGTCCAGCCTCCATTGCTATGAGAGAAACTTCAGTGCAGTGATGTCTTTCTACCTGTCTAGCTCTCTCTCTCTCTCTTTTATATTACTTATATATTTATTTACTTTTAACAGAAATAGAATTTGAGAGGCAATGGGGAGCAGCAGTTTTACCTCTTATGAAACGTCCCCTATGCCAATGGAGACTGGGGACTTGAACCTGACTCCTTGAGCACTGTAATGTGTACACTCAACCAGGTGCACCATCACCAAACCCTGTTATCTGTCTTTCTGTCTGAAAAAGGCAGCCTAAAGTAGTGAAGGCTCATTGATGGCAAGAAAGAGTGAAAGAGAGGAAGAGAGGAAGAGGGAGAGAGAAAGGAAGAAAGAAAGAAAAGAAAGGAAGGAAGGAAGGAAGGAAGGAAGGAAGGAAGGGAGGGAAAAGGAGAGACTGTATGAATGAAATTGGTAAATGCAGTGTAGTCAGTCATTAAGATATATGAAATTGGGGGTCGGGCAGTAGCACAGTGGGTTAAGCACACATGGCACAAAGCGCAAGAACTGGTGTAACAATCCGGTTCAAGCCCCCCCCCCCACTCCCCACCTACAGGGGTGTCACTTTACAATCGGTGAAGCAGGTCTGCAGGTGTCCATCTTTGTCTCCTCCTTCCTGTCTTCTCCTCCTCTCTCCATTTCTCTCTGTTCTATCCAACAACAATGACATCAATAACAATAATAACCACAACAATGATAAAACAACAAGGGCAAGAAAAGGGAAAAAATAGCCTCCAGGAACAGTGGATTCGTGGTGCAGGCACTGAGCCCCAGAAATAACCCTGGAGGCAAAAAATCCCCAACAACATATATATGAAATTAGTGTTAGAAGAACCTTCCAGTTGACAGTAATTATGCCTGACTAGTCTATTACATCGTCTAATTGCTTTTGAATACTTTTTTTTTTTTTTTTTTTACCATAGCACTGCTCAGCTCCGGCTTATGCTGGTGCTGGGGATTGAACCTAGGACCTCAGAGCCTCAGGCATATCCATTTTTTTTGTTTGCATATCCATTATGCATATCTGGTTACATATCCATTATGCTATCTTCCCTACCCTGACTACATTTTTTTTGTGTGTCTCTTTAATATTTTTTTTAAGTGCTTAGCACAAGGACTCCTATATAGTCTGATAAAAATGTTAGTTATTAATACCAAGAGAGTATGATCCATGCCAGGATACCTATCATAACAATTAAAAAAAAAATTCCTGACAGTCATTGCAGGTTATTATTGATTCATATCTTCTCTTTTCCAAATCTTTTATTTAGAAAATAATGATTTGTAGATCAGTTACCACATGAGTAAAGTTTATCTCCCTGTGATAGGTGTCAGCATACCATTTCCACTACCAGCTTAAGGCCTGCACCACCATGCACCAGGTCCCCAGTGCTCTCATGCCTCCCCCTCTTAGAGTCCTGGAATCTGCTGAAATAGACCCCATCTACTGATAGTTCAAGTTTCACTCTGTGGTTTCCATTTCTTTCTTTGTTTCTTATGTTCCACCTATGAGAGAGGTAGTCTAATATTCATCCTCCTTCTGGCTTATCTCACTTAACATATTTCCTTTAAATTCCATCCAAGATCTGGCAGAAGAGAATATTCCATCATTTTTTACAGCTGACAAGTCTTCCATTGTGTACATCCACCATAGCTTTCTTAACCACTCATCTCTAGTTAGACATCTCTAGTATTGTTTCCATTTTTGGGATATTACAACGCTGCTTTGGACATAGGTGTATATAGATCTCTAGGTAAATGTTTTTGCGTTTGGTTAAATCCTTAGGAAAGGAATAGTTGTATCATAGAATAGATAGATCCATTTCTTTTTTAAATGCTTTATATTATATCAGTCAGTTAACTAACTGACTTAGTAGATAGACATAGAAAAATTTAAAGGAAAGTAGGAGACAGAAGGAGAGAGAGAGAGAGAAAGGGAAAATGATATCTGTGGCACTGCTTCACCACTCTGGTAGATTCCCCCTGCAAATAGGGACCAGGGACATAACCTAGGTTTCTCACACATTATAATGTGTTCTTTACCAGGTATGCATCTGCCCAGCTTCCTGATAGATGCATTTCTCATGTTCTGAGGAATCTAGACTTTTCCACAAGGGTTGAAGCAATTTACATTTCTACCAACAGTGTAAAAGCGTTACTTTTCACTATCCTTACCACAGCTTGTTGTTTATGCCCTTTTTATTATGCCATTCTCACAGGAGTGAAGTGGTATCTCATTGTTGTCTTTATTTGCATTTTTCTGATAATCAGTGACTTTGAGCATTTCAAAAAAAGTTTGTTGACCCTCTGTACATCTTCTTTGACATTCTGTTTAGACCCTCCATTTTTAAGGGATCTGTTTTAAAAAAAATCACTGAGTTTTGAGAGCTCTGTATAATTTTGTTAGTAGCCCTTTCTCTGACATGTGTTGCTAAACATATTCTATTCAGTAGGCTATCTCTCTGTTTTGATGATGGTTCCTTTTGCTGTGCAGGAGTTTTTCATTTTGAACATTGCCTCATTGGTTTATTTTTGCTTTTGATTTCCTTGCTATTGGAGTCGAGTCTTTGAAGACATTTCTGAAGCAAATGCCATAAAGTGTTCTGCCAATGCTTTCTTCTCTGTGCTTGATGGTTTCTGGTCTCACATCCAAGTCTTTGATCTATTTGGAGTTGACTTTTGTGTACATTGATGTGTGATGATCTTGCTTATTTCTTCTGCACATTTCAACTCAATTTTCCCAGCACCATTTTTTTTTTTTTTTTGCCTCCAAGGTTATTGCTGGGACTCGGTGCCTGCACCACGAACCCACTGTTCCTGGAGGCTATTTTTTCCCCTTTTGTTGCCCTAGTTGTTTTATCATTGTTATGGTTATTGTTGTTATTGACGTCATTGTTGTTGGACAGGACAGAGAAATGGAGAGAAGAAGGGAAGACAAAAAGGGGGAAAGAAAGATACCTGCAAACCTGCTTCACCTCCCGTGAAGCAACCCCCCTGCAGGTGGGGGGGGGAGGGGGGGCTCGAACCCAGTGGTTACTCTGGTCCTTGTGCGCTTTGAGCCATGTGCGCTTAACCCACTGCGCTACCACCTGACCCCCTCTTAACACCATTTATTGAAACACTCTCTGTTGTCTATAATGTTTTGGATACCCTTGTCTTAAATTAACTGTCCATAGGTGTGACATTTGTATTATTTTTAATGCTTTCCTCAGGTACATTAAAAAAAAAAAAAAGCACACCAGCACCTGCCTGAGGCCTTGGTGTCTTTGGATGTCCCAAATGCAATTTAGTGAGGCTTGTGGATTTGATAGTTGTCAGTATTTGTTAGAACTCAGCTATGCCTTCCAGAAGTCCTCACTCCAGAGTTTTGTGTTACTTGCGAATAATGCATCCAGATACACATTACAGATATAATTTAAAAATAAATGTTTATTTTGATAGGATAGAGAGAAATTGAGAGAGAAGGGAGTTAGGAAGGTGGGGGTGGGGAGACACACCCACAGAGAGAGAGAGACAGAGACATCTGGAGCACTGGTTATGAAGCCTTCCCCCTGCAGGTGGGGTCTAGGAGCTTGAACTTGGGTCCTTGCTCATGGTAATACATCCATTTAACCAGGTGCGCTACCACCTCAGATGTGAATTAAGAAACATTTTAACAGAAAATAGATATAGTATTTAATTTGATTTCATGAGTACTTAAACTTTTCTACATTATTATTATAAATATCCAGAAGCAGAAAGAGTATTGTCATAGTGTGTTAGAGCCACATCAACCTGGGGCATGGTAGATGATAAATCCTGAGACCTGCCCAAACCAATCTTGATCTAACTGCAATTCATCTAGCAAAAAAACAACAAAAAAAAGAATTTGCTATTCATTATTTTGGGGATTCACTTTTAATCCTTTAGGCGTTAGAGAAAGAAAAAAAGAAAATCTTTTTTTAAAGGTCTTTTTTAATTAATACTTATTTTCCCTTTTGTTGCTGTTGTTTTTTTATTGTTGTAGTTATTATAGCTTTTTTTTATTGATGTGGAGGGGAAGACAGAGAGGGGGAGAGAAAGACAGACACCTGCAGACCTGCTTCACCGCTTGTGAAGCGACTCCTTTGCAGGTGAGGAGCCAGGGGCTCGAACCGGGATCCTTAGGCTGGTCCTTGCGCTTGGCGCCATGTGCGCTTAACTCGCTGCGCCACCGCCCGACTCCCAGATGTTTTAATTTTTATATTAATTTTTTTTTTTGCGGTTTCATTGTTAGTACTTGCAAAAGCCAGAACAAAAGTAGTAGTTGTATCTGTCTGGATTAAAGGACTGCTAGTGGCCTTGTTTCTCCTATTATGCTGTGCTTTAATTAAACTGTCAAAGAAGATTTACCACTAAGTGAACCCCATGTGGGTCTTTGACCCCCTTAGGCATCAGCTCTCTCTCACCTGCTCTGGCCACACTTCTGACTTATGTGTTAGCTTCAGCTCTGGACCTCATCTGATTACCATGTTAGTATATACTCTGTGTGACTAGAACCAAATCAAGTTGGTAGAAAGCTATAATGTAAATTCAAAGTGTCCAAATAAATGCTATAACTTGTCAACCTTTTGACCACATCCTACTGTCTTTAAATTTGGGCCACATAAACACAGTCAGAAAAGAATTGACTGAATAATAAGCATGGAGGAAGTTTGCAAATTGACACTGCGGGAATGCATCAGCTGAAGTTTAAGAAAGTGCCTTTTTTTTTTTTAGAGATAAGGGACATTTCCATAACTCCAGCTATATGATTGTTTCTTTCTCTTTTCTAACTGTGTGTACGTACTCTCTATATGGTATGTTTTCCTTCTCATGTTTCATAGACATTTTTTTCCATTTGTGTATTAATTTGTATAACATAAGGCAGTTTCAAATGTAAATACACTTTCAGATTAGTAGGAAAACAGAGTTCTGTGATATTATTATAGCCCTGAAAAAATTATTAAAAAGCTAAAGATATTGCACAATAGTAGTTTGCCGGGATAGCCTGAGGGTACTTCTTCCCGAGCTAGTGCTCTCTGGGTTGGAGAGAACTCAACTGGAGCTGATCTAGGCTGCTGCGTGGGAGAGGGATCAGGAACTCGTGCTGCACTAACTTCGCAGGAGATACACTCTGGAACTCTCGGAGCTGGAAAGCAATTTCCAAGTGTCTTTAATCAGAAGAGCAGCTGTTTTTATACTCTCCGAATAGGGTGGAAACAGGATGTGATATAGAGAGAGTGGAGGGAAAAGTGACTGGTGAAAATCAGAGTGTGACAAGGAGGGGGTGGAACAGGCGAGAATCCTATCACTGAACCACCAATGCCCTGGAGGGAGGGTGGTGCTTGTTAACAGTGGTTATGTAAATAGAATTCAGTGGTTATGTAAATAGAATAGTGTTAAGCAGAAGCCAGGGGGAGCTGGCATACTATCCAACAGTAGTTCACTCAGCTTTCATGCTTGAGACATTGAGGTCCCAAATTCTGAGGTCTATAGTCATAAGCGAGATCTGAGCAGACTCTGATCACTCTCTTTCTCATTAAAAATCAAGTAAGTCTTAAAAAGGAAAAAAAAATTAAATATGATTAAATAAGGAGTAATATTGGAGCCAGCTGGTGGTACACCTGGTTAAGTGCACACATTACAATGCTCAAGGACCCTGGTTCAAGCTCCTTGTCCCTACCTGTAGGGAGAAAGCTTTGTGAGTGGTGAAGCAAGTCTGTAGGTATCTCTCTGTCTCTTTCCCTCTCTACCTCCTCTCCCTTCTCAATTTCTCTGTCTCTAGTAAATTAATTAATTTAAAAAAGGAGTAATATTAACACATAAAAAGATTCTTGACTCCCAATTTTCCTGGCTCAAGACTCTACCTTAGTAGTTAAAAATAGACATTAACAATGAGATTTATAGATAATCCATAAAAATTTTGTTATGATATTTAAATTTCTTTTCCTTATAGATAAGACATACCTAAGGAAAACTTTCAAATAACAATATTTAATATAGTTTCAAAAACATGTGGTCTGGCTCTCAAATTACTCTAATGATGCAGATAAATTATGGAAGAATGTTTAGTAGTTCTGAGTGATAGGTATATGCTAAGTTTGGATTAGTTATTCAGAGTTGGAATTCATTTTTACAAAAACATAGTGAAATAAGGGGCTGAGTGGTAGCTAAACTGGTAGAATGCGAACATTCCAAGCTCAAGGACCCAGGTTCAAATCTCCCATTCCCACCTGTGTGTGTGAGGGGTAGCCTCACAAGTAGTGGAGCAGTGCTGCAGGTGTCTCTCCTTTCTGTCTCATTCTCTTTCTCTCTGTCTGTCTGTCTCTCACATTCTTTTTTATTAGTTACTTAATAATAATTAATAAGATTATAAAATAACAGGGGTATAATTCCATACAGTTCCAACCACCAGAGTTCCATGTCCCATGCCCTCATTGGAAGATTCCCTATTCTTTATCCCTCTGGGAGTATGGACCAAAGATCTTTATGGGGTACAGAAGCTTGAAGGTCTGGCTTCTGTAATTGCTTCTCTGTATGGACAGGTTGATCCATACCCCCAACCTATCTCTATCTTTCCCTAGTGGAGCAGGGCTCTGTAGAGGTGAAGGTTCCCGGACACACTGGTGAGGCCATCTGCCCAGGGAAGTCAGGACGGCATCATAGTAGCATATGCAACTTGGTGACTAAAAGGTGGTAATATATAAAACAGGACAAGTTGTTTAATAAACAGGAAACAAAAAGTAGGAATAGAACAGATGAAATTAGGTATATTAATGTGGGAAGAAGCTAGGAATTTTATTTTAGGTATGTCCCAAGAGGCCAATAACTTTAGTAATTTTTGCCTTAGCCTGATAGCTAACATAAGGGTAGACTAAAATATTGACTGAGCCCCTTGGAATATACCTAAAATAGACTTCCTACTCCCTTCTAACATGAAGACCCCAAATCTCATCTGCTATACTTTTACCTATAGGTTGCTGATTATTAAAGAAATTATTCTGCTTTATATTTTAATGCTTTTTAGCCACCAAGTTGCAAATGCTACCATGACACCAACCTGACTTCCCTGGACAGATGACCTCACCAGTGTGTCCTGGAACCCCACCTCCCCAGAGCCCTGCCCTGCTAGGGAAGGATAGGAACAAGCTGGGGGTATGGATTGACCTGTCAACACCAATGTCCAGCAGAGAAACAATTACAGAAGCTAGAACTCCCACCTTCTGCACCCCATATGATCCTGGGTCCATACTCCCAGAGGATTAAAGAATAGGGAATCTTCCAATGGAGGAGAGGGGATATGGAACTTTGGTGGTGGGATTGTAACCCTCTTTTACCACAATCTTGTCACTCATTATTAAATCACTAATAAAAATTAAAAAGTTAATATGAGAATAAAAAAATTGGAAAGATAGTTTCAGAGAAATCTGGATTAGGGCACAGAGTAGCTCCCAAACATGAGGACCATATATAAATACTACTATTTACCCATCGATCTGACCTAGGGCTGTCTCTCACATTCTATTAAAAACTCACTAGGGACATTAGAATCTCTCTGCAGGCAATAATCCTGGTAGTTAAAAAAAAAGGGGGGGGGGTCGGGTGGTAGCACAGCAGGTTAAGTGCACATGGTGCAAAAAAAAAGTGCACATGGTGCAAAGCAAGGACTGGCGTAAGGATCCCGGTTCGAGCCCCGTCTCCCCACCTGCAGGGAAGTCGCTTCACAAGCGGTGAAGCAGGTCTTCAGGTGTCTGTCTTTCTCTCCCCCTCTCTGTCTTTCCCTCCTCTCTAGATTTCTCTCTGTCCTATCCAACAACGACAACAATAATAACCACAACAATAAAAACAACAAGGGCAATGGAAAGGAATAAATAAATATTAAAAAATATATTTAAAAAATAAAAAAGAGGGGGGAGGGAGGAAGAAAAATTTTAAAAAGAATGAAATAAAATGTAGTATTGAGTATTCTTTCCAACCTTCTTGACGTCTATAACAGTTGTCTTGACAGCCCAATATGAACATTAAAAAAAAAAAAACAGCGTATATTTTAAAGCATTGAATTTTTTATAGACTGTTTTTCCAAAAATTGTACTTTTAAAAAAATATTTATTTATCCCCTTTTGTTGCCCTTGTTGTTTTAGTGTTGTAGTTATTATTGTTGTTGTTATTGTTGTCATTGTTGTTGGATAGGACAGAGAGAAATGGAGAGAGGAGGGTAGAGGGGGAGAGACAGACACCTGCAGACCTGCCTCACCACCTGTGAAGCGACTCCCCTGCAGGTGGAGAGTCAGGGGCTCAAACCAGGATCCTTACGTGGGTCCTTGTACTTTGCGCCATGTGTGCTTAACCGGCTGCACTACCGCCCTACTCCCAAAGACCTGAACCCTAAACGCTCATATTGAAAGCCTGATGCTGTGCCAACCAAGCTACTAGGGCCTACTGTGAGTACTTCTTAAACTTACTTATTTGTATTAAGATTTTGACATTTCTTGGTAAAGCAGCTTCCATAAGGGTGTTGCCTGCTGTATAGTGAAATTGTGAAGTGTCTATTTTATGCTTAAAGACATATCTCTTAAAGTGTGACTTCAGAATTTGGAGGGATAAAGCAATTCTTCTGTTTCTTTATATTTCATGATTTCATTTCCCCTTTCTCTCCTTTGAAAAGAAACCTTACTTTTTTTCTCATGTGTTTTCATAAATTATCAAACTCAAATTTCCTTTATTCATTATGAAAGATCTGAGAAAAGTTACAATTTTATGGAGTTAGAATCTTACTATGTGGCATATTCTTATTGCAAGACAGAATTGATGGTAGTGAATTCCTTCAGTTTCTGTATGTTCGAGATATTTTTAGATTTCTTTATACTTGGAGGATAATTTGGATAATTTGGTATCATATATTATTCCTGGCTGGCAGTTTTTACCTTTTTTTTTTTTTCCAAATTGTCACCAGGGTTATTGCTGGGACTTGATGCTGGCACTACAAGTCTAACACTTTATGTTGAAGAAGTTTACTGATCCCAGACTTCCTGATACTTATTATTAGAACTGCTGTTGATTGCTACCTTTGCATCTGTGTTTGCAAAATATATTATTTGTCTAACAGGTACATTCTTCTGACTAATATATACCATGAGGCCTGTATTTCAGGCTCTGTCCCATTATCACAAAATCCTGCTCTAAGGCAAAGTCTGGATATTTCAGAGATTTCTGCCCACAAGCAGTAGAGTGTTGGGATTGCCACAGTGGCCATTTTTCTTTTATTTATTTATTTATTTATTTATTTATTTATTTATTTATTTATTTTTTATTTATTTTTACCAGAGCACTGCTCAGCTCTGGCTTATGGCAGTGTGGGGGATTGAACCTGAGACTTGAGAGCCTCAGGCATGAAAGTCTCTTTGCATAACCATTATGTTATACCCCCACCCCATTTTTTCCTTTTAAAAATTTTTTCTTTCTATTTTGTTTTGATAGGATAGAGAAAAATTAAGAAGGTTGGAAGATATAGATATATAGAGAGATAGAGAGAAAGATAGACAATTGCAAACCTGCTTTACCACTCATGAGGACAATGAAGCATCCTTCCAGCAGGTGAGGAGCAGGGGTTCAAACCCAGGTCTTGCACATGATTATATGTAAGTTTGACCAAATGCATCACCATCCAGCCCCGCAATTTTTACCTTTCAATACTGTGAATATGTCATTCTACTCCATTCTTGCCTTTCGGGTTTGGGATGAGAAATATGATGCAAACCTAGTGGGTCCATCCTCTATATGTCATCCCTGTCCTTTCTCTAGTAGCCTGCAATGTATTTTTCTTTTTCTTGCTTTTGGATAGTTTTACTATGATGTGTCTTGATGTGGGCCATTTTGGATCCAGGAACTTGGGTGTTCTTTCAGTTTCCTGAATGTTTGAAACATTGCCCAGATGTGGACATTTTTCTTCTGTGATTTCTTTGAAAATATTCTCTTCTCTTCTTCTCTGTCCCCAGATATCCTAATAACTCTTAGATTTTTTAATGGAGTCTGCATATTCACAGAGGATAATTTCATTTGTCATGAAGCTTTTTTTTTCTCTGACAGCTTTTCACTCAGAGAATATTGTGTTTGTATCTTCTAGCCTTGATATTCTCTTCTCAAGCTGATTTATTCTACCTACTAAGCCTCTTATGTAAGCCTCAAATGATCCAAAGTGTTCTTCATATCTTGTAGTTCTGTTCAGAGTTTTCCTTGTGCATCTTATTGCTCTTTGTTGACATTATCTCTGAGATCCTGAATTTGTGTCTGTATATTATAGTTAAGTCTTGGATTATCTTCATAATAAGGTTCCTGTGTTCAAACTCAGACATTTTTTCCAAATCTTTGTGAGTTTGAACAGCTGGATATTTTTCTGTTTTGGCTAAGTGTGGTTTCTACTGTACAGCCAGCTGGAGGCTATATTGTTTATATGTCATGATGTGGAGTAGGAGAGGTTCTTCCTATAATCTGGGATATATTTAGACAGAATAAATTCTTGCTGCCTTGTTTCAGACTATACTCTGGCCTGTGGAAGTCCTCTGCCACAGTCTGGGCAGGCCACAGAGTTTTAGTTTCTGTCAAGGTTTTTCCCACCTTCTTAGGCAGAGCCTGTGTTTCACTGTATGTTTGTACCAAATTGGTGCTGCCTGCCAACTGGCTGTTGACTTCCAGTTCAAACTGTTTTTTTTTCTCTTGAAAGTGTGTCCTGTACCCCTTACCATATATGCCTACACTCACTTGTGACTTAGAGAATTCCTTCAAATGTTGTGAGATTCCAGGAATTTCTCTCTCTTTTTTGTTTTGTTCTGTTTTTTAATTTGTTTTGTTTTTTGCTTTATCTAGTTGTTTGAGGACTAGATATTTTGGGTGCTGATATTCTGTGGCTACCCCTCTTTCTAGAAGTGCTAGTATTTATTATTTTTATTGGTTCACAACTGATATGATATTATGCTGGTTTCAGAGGTGCAACATAATAATCTGATATTTATGTCTATGTGAAATGATCACCTCAATATAGTGTTTGTTCTTATTCAACTTCTTGATTGTTTTATGAGATAAGGAGGGGCAAGAAGGGATTTATAACTTATATAGAATAAATTATATATTACTATATTCCCACATAGTTGGATTATAAATGGCTAATTTGTAGGTCTTTGTGAATGGTTAATATTCAAATTTGGGGGAAGGGAGTATAGACTGATAGGAAACATTTTTTTCACCAGTTATTATGATACATTATATATATATATATATATTGGGTTGTGGGTCATGGCACATTTTTGCATAAAAATATGGGGAGAATAAGGTGGAGAACCTTAGCCAGTTGCCAGGGACCAGAGATTAGACACATCCCAGGGTGAAGAGAATGTAACCATAGCCAGTCACTATACAGTTGATCAGAAGAAGTCAGGTGGGAACACACACATATGACATCTCTAGCTAGGACAGTGTCAAGTGTGTCCCCCTCCACCACAAGTTTCAAGGAGTAAAATTTATGTATTACATGACATTGTTCAGACAAAACAATGAGTGGTTATACATTACATAGACAAAGATCAGAATACATTTCTAAGGGAGAAAACAGCAGGGTAAGGGTACTTAAAACTATCATTATCCAAATGTTATTATGTCAGGTATAATCTTTTGATACCATTAGATATTGAGTTTATTCCAGTTATTTCATGCACAGTCTCCAGACCCTTAGATTTATGGGGGATCACTGTGGTAATCCTAAGACTCTGCTGCTTGTGGGCAGAAATCTATGAAATATCCAGGCTTGACCTTAGAGCAAGATTTTGTGATAATGGGACAGAGCCTGAAATACAGGCCTCATACATTAATCAAAAGAATATACCTGGTAGACAAATAATATATTTTGCAAACACAAATACAAAGGTAGCAATCAATAGCATTTCCAATAACAAGTATCAGTAAGTTTGGGATCAGCAAACTTCTTTAACATAAAAAAATAGAAAAATACATCATTATTTTTTGACAGCCCAATAAATATGTATATGAATATATAAATGTATATATGTACGTATATATGGAACATAATTTATTCAAAATAAATGTTCTGATATATAAATTTCTTAGTTGAATATTCATGTATAGAAACACTATGCAGATCTATAAAAATAAAATTGTACTTAACTGTATATCTAATGAGCCAGATTTATTGAAAAAATATCACAATTATGAAACTATGTGATGTCGAGACCACTTTTAGAAAAATTATTTTTATTTTTTTACTGGGGGATTAAGGTTTTACAGTTGACAGTGAATACAATAGTTTGTGCATGCATAACATTATCAATTTTCCCCACAACAATGCCACCCTGTTCCAGGACCTGAACTTTCCCCCTGACCACCCTAGAGTCTTATTTTGCACCAGTCTTATTATACACCAACTCCAGTTCAAGTTCTGCTTAGTGTTTTCTCTTCTGATCTTGTTTTTCAACTTCTGCCTGTGAATAAGATCATCCCATATTCACCCTTCTGTTTCTGACTTAACATCGTTTCTTCAAGCTCCTTCCAAGATGGGCTGAAAATGGTAAAATCACCATTTTTACTCTGAAAATGTCCCATAGTTCTAGTTTATCTATCTCTTCACTTAGCTCACTTGTTTCTTTATTGATTTTCTTCCTGGATGATCTGTCAAGTTGAGAGAGCTGGGTGTTGAAGTCCCCTACTATTACTGTGTTGCTGTTAATATATTGCTGTAGCTCTTTCAGTAGATGTTTGATGTAGTTAGATGGCCTTGAGCTCATATTCTATGGTCATGAGTAGGAACATTCTAAGTTGCACCAATTTCAGGACCCATCTTTCTCAGGTATATGGAATATGTTATCTAGCCTCCATTCAGAGGATGGAACATTCTCTACTGTTGTTGATCTACATTAAGGTCAAGGTCTTATGGAGGCCCACAAAGGGGTCCATTATTTTGTTCCTGATGGAGATGGCCAGTGACAAAGGAGAGAGGGATCTATTCGAGGTCTAGGCCCATCATGTCTGTATGGGAATCCCAGGTCTCCCCGACTAGGACACTATCAGGTCACCCCGGCTGATGGGGTGATCTGATAGTGACTAAGGAGTCATCATTAAGATATGCCAGTCTCTTGCCCTTATTCAGCTTTTGCAGTCCTTACTTTGATAAGGTTAGCTTCGGAGTAACTGAAGGAAGTGTAATAGGAAGTAGGTGAGGAGGGCATCTAGGTCTAAGTAGAAAATATTTCATTAGGTACTTTATGGTGTCTTTTTATGTCTTTCTGCTTTCTTGCTGCATATATTGACTCACTGCAGATTATTGTGCACTTCTGCTTTCAGGTATAAATTATGCCCTAAATTAATGAATATATATATATATATATATATATATATATATATATATATATATATATTCCTATTGCATGGGACCTGGTCTGTATATAGGTTTGGGGGCTTTGTTTGGAAGTGAACCGCCTAAAATGGAATTAAGGAGTACTATGAGAAAGGAAAGGTCTTACCCAAGTAATGAGGCTGAAGGGTTGACATTCCATGCCTGACATCTCTGGACACACTCCGAAGTGAAGCATGCTGAGGTGGTACTTGTTGCTTTGATTAAATTAGGATCAGCAGATGCAGAATCAGTTGGTATGAACTGAGAGAAGCATGCAGGAAAGTGAGCCTCACCCTGGACTGGGGGAAATTGGGCTTTATAGAGGAAGCGGGAGGTTCCTGCTGTTTTAGGGTTAAAGAAAGCGATAGTTATTGCTATAATCAAATTATTTGTCAAGTTGGGTTAATTTTGAATATCCCATTATTAGTATTTGCTGTATCATACAAGACTTCACCATAATTTATGTCCTTTGATGTTATTTATATATAGCTGTATCTTATAAAGTAACACCACTGGTTGCTTCTGTTCTCCCTGATCTAAACTTTTAAGAGAGTCAAGATTTCAAAGAATAAGTCATTATTAGAAATATATTAATAATTTGAGCCCACTGTTAAAATTCAGTCCAATTACCAGTTTGAAGTCTTAAGTGCTTAGATTGAAGGAACATATACTCACCTATGGTCTGTTGCATTAAAATGTTTGAGACATTCAATCAATTTTCCCCCTCATATTAGTTAAATAGTGATTTATGAGAGTACAAGTTAATAGAAGTGTACATTAACACCATTCCCACTACCAAAGGACTGTATCCCCTCCGCCCCCCACTCTCCCAGTGAAGCTGAACATTTACTCTGTCATTTTTTGGATAGAGACAGACACTGAGAGGGAAGGGAAGATAGTGGAGGAGGGAAAAAGACACATGTAGCACTGTTTCACCACTCATGAAGTATGTGGAGTCTAGGGACTTGAACCTGAATCCTTACTCACTATAACATGTACACTCTACCACGTCCATTGCCCAGCCTCCAAATTCCTATCTTGAATTTCCCAGTTGTTTTCTGATCAGTAATGGTTAACTTACTTTTAATGCTTATGAAAAAGTCTCCAACATTACAATATAGTCTTTCTTAGACTACAGAGTATCCTAAGGTAGAGTCTATTAGCTAGTGATTTATTTTACATATTTTATTTATTACTATTTTTAATGTTTTGTTTTTTATTAGAGACTTAATATTGATTTACAAGATTGTAAGGGGAATACTTGTAATATGGGAGTAATTCCATACAGTTTCCATCACCAGGCTTCTGTAATTGCTTCCCTGCTGGACATGGACATTAGCACATCAATCCATACCCCCAGCCTGTTTCTATCTTGCCCTCATGGGGTAGGGCTCTAGAAAGGTGAGATTTCAGGACACATTACCCAGGGAGGTCAGGATGGCATCATAATAGTGCCTGCTACTTAGTGGCTGAAAGGCTGTAAGATATAAAACACGACAAATTGTTTAATAAGCAGGAACCCAATAGAGCAGATAAAATTAGGGGTTTTCAGATGGGGGAGAACTTAGGAATTCTATCTTATGTACATTGCAAGGGGTCCATGACTTCAGTAATTTTTGCCTGAGCCTGATATGCATGCAGGTAAACTAAAAACATTGTCTGCGAAGATGTTGTCAGAGTTTAGAACAGGCCTAGGGAGCTGGATTATGGCAGAGAGTAGCTCCCAAATATGAGGAAAATATATAAATACAAATGACTTTTTACCCGTCTATCTGAGCTAGGGCCTATATCTATTCATATTTAGCACAGGGGCTTGTGTGACCTCTGAGTCCCTGTCAATCTGAGATTGAAGTCCATGGTCACAGATAAGAACATTCTGTGCTGTGCTCTTACAAACATATATATCTGTAAGTTTGTTTTTGCAGTATTTCTGCTTATGCTTCTATTGTGCTGGTTATTGCTGCCCAGCAGGTGGTACTATTGTTGTGATCACTGGGCTTCCCTCTGTATGAGGGGCTGTGGGGTGTGTGGGCTGTGATTATGTTTGTTATTATTTCCTTGAGCTGTATGGTGTGTATATATGGGTTTTTTTGGTATGATTTCAATTTGAAACCAAGCCTCAGGGGGCTGCTATTCAGCAAACGTTGTGTTAAGAGGATGCTGTAATTTTTTAAAAAAATTTATTTATAATAAGGAAACACTGGGCTCACTTTCTAACAAAGTCCCATAACCTAGATATACACCAGTTTCTGTGAGAGAGAGCTTATATTCACACGTATCCATAAACTACTGCAAAATATATACCTGAAAGCAGAAGTACACTAGAGTTTACAGTGAGTACCTCCCTAACACTTCCTCTCCACTATTCCAAGCTTTGGGCCCATGATTGCTCAACAATTTGTTTGGCCTCGTATGTTAACTCTCCTTTCAATCACCAGGTTCCAGATGCCACCAGGATGCTGGCCAGGCTTCCCTGGATTGAAGACCCCACCAATGTGTCCTGGAGCTCAGCTTCCCCAGAGACACACCCTACTAGGGAAAGAGAGAGGCAGACTGGGAGTATGGACCGACCAGTCAACGCCCATGTTCAGCGGGGAAGCAATTACAGAAGCCAGACCTTCTACCTTCTGCAACCCTCAATGACCCTGGGTCCATGCTCCCAGAGGGATAGAGAATGGGAAAGCTATCAGGGAAGGGGGTGGGTTATGGAGATTGGGTGGTGGGAATTGTGTGGAGTTGTACCCCTCCTACCCTATGGTCTTGTTAATTAATCCTTTCTTAAATAAAAAAAAATTAAAAAAAATAAAACCCTAAAAAAAAAAAAAAGGAAACACTGACAAAAACCATATTATAAGAGGGGTACAACTCCACACAATTCCCACCACTAGAACTCCGTATCCCTCCCCCTTCCTTTCCCCTGATATCTTTTCTATTCTTTATCCCTCTGGGAGTATGGACCCAGGGTCATCATGGGGTGCAGAAGGTGGAAGGTCTGGCTTCTGTAATTGCTTCCCCTCTGAACATGGGCATTGACAGGTCAATCCATACTCCCAACCCGTCTCTCTCTTTCCCTAGTTGGGCAGGGTTCTGGGGAAGCAGGGCTCCAGGACACATTGGTGGAGTCCTTTGACCAGGGAATTCTAGTTGGCATCATGGTAGCATCTAGAACCTGGTGTCTAAAAGAAGAGTTAACATATAAAGCCAAACAAATTGTTGACTAATCATGGACCTAAAGGCTAGAATAGCAGATGAAGAGTTGGGGGTCTCTGTTTTGTAGATAGTTAGTAGGCCTATTTTAGTTATATTCCAAAGGGCCCATGACTATACTAGTTTTTTTTTTTTTTTCTTTCCTGAGCCTGACATTTTATGTGCAGGTAGATCCAAGTTGTCTGGGGAGATGATGTCATGGCTGGAAAAAGGACCAGAAAGCTGTATCAGGGAAGAGAATAGCTCCCAAATATGGGAAAGGTATATAATTACTGTTGACTATACACCCCATCAATTTGATCTGATCTGGGGCCCATATACAGCTTAGGAGCCTATGTGATCTCTGTAACTCTCTAGATCTGAGCTCATATTCTGTGGTCATGAGTAGAAACATTCCAAGCTACTCCAGTTTCAGAACCCATCTTCCTCAGATGTAGCATAGGGTATGTTGTCCAGCTTCTCTTCAGAGGATGGAACATTCTCTACCGTTATTTATCCAAGTTGAGGGCAAGGTCTATGGGGGCCCACAAAGGGACTTGTTTTGTTGTTCCTGATGGAGATGACCAGTAACAACGGGTAGAGGGATTTTTTTCAAGGTCTAGGCCCATTATGTCTGTTTAGGAATCTCAGGACTCTCTGAATAGGGCCCCAGCTGATGGGGTGGCCTGATAGTGATTAAAGAGTCATCGTTAAAGTATGCCAGTCTCTTGCCCTTATTCAGCTTTTGCAGTCCTTGCTTTGATGAGGTTAGCTTTGGAGTGAGTGCGAGAACTGTAATAGGAAGTAGGTGAGAAAGGTATCTAAGTCTAAGTAGATACTATTTTATTAGTTACTTTATGGTGTCTTTTTATGTCTTTCTGCTTGCTTGCTGCATATATTGACTCACTGCAGATTATTGTGCACTTTTGCTTTCAGGTATATATTTTGCCCTAACTTATGGATAAATGTGAACATATGTCCTATCATATGGGACCTGGTCTATATCTAGGTTTTAGGACTTTGTTAGGAAGTGAACCACCTGGAATGGAATTAGAGAATCCTCTGAGAAAGTAAAGGTCTCACCCAAGTAATGAGGCTGAAGGGTTGACATTCTACCCCTGACGTCTCTGGACACAGTCTGAAGTGAAGCATGCTTAGGTGGGACTCCTTGCGTTGATTAGGTTGGGGTCAGCAGATGCAATATCATTTGGTATGAATTGAGAGAAGCATGCAGGGAAGTGAGCCCCACCCTAGAGGTTCCAGGACTGGGGGAAATATAGGCTCTATAGAGGAAGCAGGAGGTTCCTGCTCTCTTAGGGTTTAAGAAGACAATATATAGTTATTGCTATAATCAAATTATTTGGTAATTGGGTTCACTCTGAAAATTCCATTGTTAGGATTTGCTGTATCTTACACAACATTACCATAATTTATGTGCTTTGACATTATTTATATATAGCTGTGTCTTATAGAGTAATGCCACCAGTTGTTTCTGTTCTCCCTGGCCTAAGCTTTTAAGAGAGTCAACATTCCAAAGAGTCAGCCTATGGTCTGTAATGCTGTACTTCTGAAGATGTCTCAGCTGTAGTTGGTGAGTTTTGTTAAGATCGTTAATTGTAGATATTTGTTGTTTTCAGTGTGAGTCTGCATTGTCTGCCCTTACTCCATGGCCACACCTCCTAGAGTATCCATATATTTTTTGAATAATAATTTCTTTTTATATCTCTATTTACTTATTTTGGAGAGAGACAGACATTGAGAAGTGAGGGGAAGAGATACTTGCAGCACTCTTGCACTACTCATGAAGTTTCCCTTCTACAGCTGAGGGCAGGGAGTTTGAACCTGGGCCCTTGCACACTGTAATGTGTGCACTCAACCAGAGGTGACACCACTCACCCCCTATTCTTTGTAACTCCCCTTATTTATTTATTTATTTACTTGAGGATTAATGTATAGAATAATTATTTGCACGTGGGTATAGTTCCTCATTTCCATGGAATAGACATCTACAAAACACTCTCATCTCTAATTTAGGTCATGCACCAGAATCCCAAAGTTCCCATAGGCCCCACCCATCCTCTTCTTCCACTGTATTCTTTGCTTCGATAAAGTATCTCATAAGAAAAAATAAAGCATTTTTTAGGATTGCAGTCGGGTGCAGGTTTAAAATAATCAGGGTTTATTACATGGCTATACAGCTGTACAAAATGGTGTATTATAGGTAGAGCAAGATATGCGATTATCAGCAGAGATATAAGTTACTCATTATGGCTGTTGAAGAGAGTTTACCAGCTAGCTCAGTTACATGTGTTCAGTTCCCAGGAGAAGCAGCCATGGCAGGAACCGCGAGTGAGCACACAGCAAAACTGGGAGCTAGGTGAGTGCTGTCCCAGAACTGTGAGGTGGGGGCGGGGGCAGGGGGGAGGAGAAGGGGCCGGATTTCAGGCTACCTGCAAGTTAAATAACTTGGTTTACATAAGTCTGTCAGCCTGATGTCAGCCATATGCTAATTGTGTCCCAATTCCTATTGTGAGCCCCCATGCAGCACCATAACAAAGAATACCAAACCCAGTCTAGCTTTTACTTTGTTTCCCTTTTATGTCCTTGTTTCTTAAATTCCAGCTATGTGTGAGATCATCCAGTTTTCATCTTCCTCTCTCTGGCTTATTTTACTTAAAATACTATCTGTCTCAGTAGTATAACTTCAACCCTGCATATGTATATATATGACACCATACCCACCCACCACCATTCTAATGCCTTTCACCATTAAGAAATTTACTCTCCCCATTACTCTCACCTCCTATCCCTTCTGCCCTGGTAACCATTGTTTCTCAAAGTCTAAGAGTTCACTTTTATTGTATTTGGTGAGTTCATGTCTTTTTTTTTTTCCTCTCCAATTATTTTTCTTAATTGTCTGTATTTAGCAAAAGTGTCAATAAGGAATAATTTATGAAGTGATGTTAGTAGGCCTGGTCACATAATCTTTTAATTTAGGCTTTGCATTTGTGGAAGGGACTATTTTATTTTATTTTATTGGAGGCCACCTGTGCTAGCAATAACTCAAGAAGATGACTAGCAAGACAGGACAATGGAAGAGAAGCAGAGATTGTTAACTAGTGCAGAAAGGACTGAGATACATGAACTCAGCACTCTGAGGCATTGTTTTTCTTGCCTCCCAAATGCTGTCTAGTGTGCAACAGCAAATTGAAACTTGACTGAACTTACCTGATTCCCAGATGAAGATTTCAGAACACTGATGAAGAGGTCAAAGTTTCCTGTTATGACTAACAGATTTGGGCTTATAAACTCTAGCTTCCCACTTTAAAGGTGTTGTCACTGTATAAGTGTTGGTTGGGAAAACAAATCCAGGATTTACCTTTTTTCCTAAATGAAGAGGAAACACTACAAATGCTTTTCTTTAATTTTGAAATTAATGTTTAGGATAAAAAAACGGACAATTCTGATTTCTTTTAATCGTATATGTTTTGTTCAGATGAGTATAAAAATGGGCATACTGTATTTTGAACATTTTTATTATCCAGTGCCCTCTCCTTTGACCTCCTGGTGAACAGATATTCTAGCTAGGAAAAGATAAATAGTTGACCTAGGAAAGAGAAAAGTAAAATAAAAAATTTGGATTTTTGGCATTCAGAGCAGTTTTTCATTCCAACAGTGTCATAAAGCTCCTTATACAAACTAGTAGATTTTGAACAGCTGCACAAAATCAGTTATCTCTAGTTAAGAAGTTAAGAATGTATCGTGTGCATTTATATGTTAAGTGTATATTACTTAGTTTATAGCAGTTAAAATCAGTTTTTTCTGTGGTCAGGAATGGCAGGTGGGTTAGGGAGGTGGAATAAAAAACAGTTATATATTTGATTCTGGGTACTGTACATAACAGAACAATGCTCTGTATCCCTCTGTCTCTTACTGTTTCTGTCTCCTTCTTCCAATAAAGAAAAAAAAATGAAAAATGTAATAGCTTTGCTGATCCTGAATTTTGTTTAGTCACTTTGTGGTTTCATTTAGAAAGATGTCTCTTTTATTTTTTTCTCTGGGGTGCTTAATTTAAGTTGGAAGATTTTTCTGGGCTATTGGTATATTTGATTCCACCGCCTCAAAATTTATACTGTTTATTAATACTTTGATAGGGAAATAGGCTGATTGAGAAAGCAGCTAATAACTTGAAAAACTGTACTCTAAAGGTGGAGGTAGAACCTGATACTCTGTCTCCCCCACTTTCCATGTCATTTCCATTGTCCATGCAGGTTATAAAGTAGCTAGTATACTTCATGCAAGTTGTATTTCTTAATGTCAGGTTTCCTATTTATAAAACAAACGAAGAATGATCTCTTGGGGATTAATAAGAAAAAATGTTTTCCTTTTTAAATAGTGGAAGTAAACAATTTTTTTTCCCTTCTGATTATCTGTGTGTAATTTACTGTAGTTATCTGTTGGAGGAAGTACTCACCCTGGTCTGTTCTTGCTTACTTTCCTTAAAGACACGTACTGATATCCACACCTCTTTAGGCTGAGAGCTCACAGTTGTAGGCAAGGATATGGCTACTTCTTTCACTGACTGCCAGTCCTGGAGCACTTGCTTTCAGAGGAAGAACCAGGAGGTGGAGCCTTTTTGCTCACCGCAGCCAGTTCCCTTCTCCTTTCTCTCTCTGGCTGTGCATTGGTTCCTCCTGCCCCGTGTGCTTCTCCTTTGAGTGAAATAGGCAGGGTGTGCTCGCAGACCGTGGTATAAACTGCAGTTTCTGTTTGGGGTGCCCTGAGAGGAGAACAGCAGGAAGGAAAGACAGTACCAGTGCCATGGGCCAGCTCTGCTGCTTTCCTTTCTCAAGAGATGAGGAAAAAATCTGTAAGTGTGATTTGTACTGTGAGGAATTCTAAGTGCTTGACTATTTTGTGTGGCTGTGTTCTTCTAGAGCTAGTTTTGTATTTTCTCTTATGGGAAAGATAGCAGAATAACGAGTTGTGAAAACAATGGTTTTTAGTAAGTGTGCCTTAAAATGATTGACAAGTGTATAGTTAATAATTAACTGTCAGAGTATAGCAACTTAATAAATAGGCTATGTTAAAAAATACCATTTCAGAAATATAGAAACTCATTTTTTATTTTTATTTTTTGTTGGTCGTCTCATTTTTATCACACCCTCTAGAGTCAGAGTTTAGTTTTGAGTTTCTTTAAATCACTGCATACAATTTGATTAATGCAAGTCAGATGATTTCATCTCTAAAATGAGCATATTTTCATAGCAGTGTTCATTAACAACATACAGAGAAGTAAAAGTGCTTCTGAAATGAAGTATGTTAATCATTGGCAGCTATATTCTTATGTCCTATGCTTTGTTCTTCATGGAGGGGATTCAGGTGTAACTGTGAAATCACTCCAATATTGTGATTCCATTTTCTTTTTCTTTGCATATTTCTAAGTGAATGTTTGGCAGATTCCACATTGCTTCAGACTCAGAAAACAGAACTCAAAGTGATGACATTTGCATTCAAAAATTTTTCCTTACTAGTTTGTGTATTCACTTACATTTTAGCTTTGTTAAATGCAACATTGACACTTTAACTAATGTGCTAAATAGAATTTTACTAATTGTACCCAAATATTGAGTTTTCTCTTATTTTCCAATAAGCTGTTTGCAGGCATGCCTACTAAATTTGCAAGCATGGTTTTGCTGTTAGTGCTTTATTAAAGTAAATTTAAATAGGTCTGTAGATTCTCATGATATCTGGTCCTGATACTCAAATGTCCACAATACATGCTGCTGCTTATTCTTTAAGTTAACCTCCAGAAATAGTAAAATACTACACATTCCCTACTTATTCTTATGGGAAATGAGCTAGGTTTTTTGTTTGTTTGTTTGTTTGTTTTTTACAGGAGATCTTTTGGGAATGCTAGGGGTTCAATGTTAACGTCTCATTGTTAACAAACACTAATAAGCTATGTTCTGTATTTTACTGGAGAAATCAGTTTTCTATACAATATTCAGTGATCCTGATCTTAAAACCTGAGATGACTTCACAACCAAATTATTTACTTCCTAACAACAAGCATTGATATTTGTTTGGCAGCCAAAAACTTTTCAGTTATTTGTCAGCATGATTTATTTGCTGTTCCTGAAGTTTTGGTTGATTGATTCATTTCTTGGGCAACATCAATACCTGGAAAAAAAAATCTTGGTAGGGATATGGGAGGGATAGTTGCTTATTTCCTTCCACTTTTCCACTTCTTATTCCATTGCTCCAGTTTTTCCTGTGGGCACCTGCATGCCTTCTATTCTCTTTCTCTTCTTCCTCTGTCTTATAGCAGTCTTCTTGGCTCTAACTGAGAAAGTCAAGTTCCAAACTGAATAAGGGATTTCTCCTTTCCTGTTTTTCTTATCTGGAATAATTAGACTATAAACTGTTTGGGTTTTTTTTTACCATGAATCCTAAGATTGATGGGAAAACACACACACACACACACACACACACACACACACACACCATTGTCAAGTTTCAAAAATTAAAAGGAAATGAAGATAGGACATTATTTGAAAGTGGTGTTCTGGGGGACCATGTGCAAGGACTTGGGTTTGAGCCTTTGCCCCCTACCAGCTTCACAGGTGGTGAAGCAAGTACTGCAGGTGTCTCTTTGTCTCTTTCCCTCTCTATTTCCTCCTTTCCACTAAATTTCTCTTTGTCCTATCAAATAAAGAAAAAAAAATGGCTGCCAGGAGTAGTGGATTTGTCATGCAGGCACCAAACCTCAGATATAACTCTGGTGACAAAAAAATAAAGAAAAGAAGGAAGGAAGGAAGGGAGGGAGGGAGGGAGGGAGGAAGGAAGGAAGGAAGGAAGAGAAAGAAAAGGAAAAAGAAAAGGAAGAGGTGCTTTATTTCCAAAGTGCAATTTATGGTTTGAATTAATAAACCAACATGCAACTTCTTATTCACCCATGCTAGTCCCTTTGTCTTCCCCAGGCTCTCCTCATCATCCTTCACCGCTTATATTGATTGATTGATTTGATTGATTTGATATGACAGAGAGGAATTGAGAAGGGGGAGAGAGAGAGAGAGAGAGGTACCTACAGCACTGCTTTTCCACCAGTGAAGGTCCTCTACCTCCCTGCAGGTAGGGACTGGAGGCTTGAACCTGGGTCCTTGCATGCTTTATTGTGTAAACTCAACCAGGTGTACCAGTCACTGCCCAGTTCCCATCTCTTTTATTTTGTTGGTAAGTACTGCTATGCTGTTGGTTATGTCAAACCATATAGCATTTTTCAAAAAAGGAGTAGAGAGTTCATAGCCAGCATGCTTCCAGAAACATGTAAATTAGCATTAACTCTAGTTAGCAAGTTCATAAGTCATGACAGTAACATGTACAAGAATCCATGGTAGACATTTGGGAGGGCCTGACATTTTTGTGAACTTGCTACTGGATTGTATACTAACTACAGTGGTCTCATTTGTCTTTTGTGTTCTGCCTACTGGCATTGTTAGCCAGCTTTTAGCCATGTGCTCAGTGAGAACCTAATGGAGCAGAACATTAAGCTTTGACTGTCTCCATCCTTCTAATTCTACTGTGAAGGGTGATGATTCTGCTAGTACCTGCTGAGGGCAGCTGAAATTATAGAGATTGAAATTTAAGTTTTGGTGACAGTTTAAATTTTGGATGTCATTCTCAAAACACAGGTGAGTTGGAAGGCTCGTCCTCTACAGTCTTGCAGAGATACAGAAAGGATATACACAGCTGGCCACGTGGTAAGAGTCCAGTGACCTCTGCCTGCTCCTACTTCAATTTGCTCCTGCTTTCACCCTTTGGTGGTGGTGGTAGATAGAACTCTCATTTAATTATTGTGGGGGGAGGGGCTAATGAATTCCAGCACATTTTTCTATACGTGTATGGTTTCCCAGTTCTGCACCTCTTATTAGTACTGCTGTTTTAATCTACTGCTATCAAACAGAATGATAATTTTTTATTGACTAGCCACACAACACACCGATTAGAGAGTGAGCTGGTGTATAGCCAGAAATATTGACAATAGGGTGAGTAGTCAAATATATTAAAACTCAGTATGGGTTACTTACCATTTAAGGTATCACTGGGCATTTAGACCCTCTTTCTTTCAATTTTAGTTGTGGAACTGTTCCTCTTTTGGCCACAGTCAGTAGAATCTGTTGGATGATAGATGAGTATTTCTTGGAAGATTAAATGAGCTTATCATGTTGCCATACAGGAACATCCTTAGCATTAAACATTGCTAAAGTGCTTTAGAATTAGCAAATATTATAGATATTCTTCAGTGTAGTTTTTGTTGTAATTTTATGTAGCACTTTCTTTTTCTTTGAATTACCCACTTTTTTTTTTCTTTTTTCTTTTCTTTTTCTTTTTTGCCTCCAGGGTTATTGCTGGGGCTTGGTACCTGCACCACGAATCCACTGCTCCAGGAGGATATACTGTCCATGTTTTATCATTGTTGTGGTTATTATTGTTTTTGTTATTGATGTCATTGTTGCTGTTGGATAGGACAGAGAGAAGTGGAGAGAGGAGGGGATGACAGAGGGGGAGAGAAAGATAGACACCTGAAGACCTGCTTCACCACTTGTTAAGCGACCCGTCTACAGGTGGGGACCCAGGGGCATGAACTGGGATCCTTACTCCGGTCCTTGAGCTTTGTACCATGTGCGCTTACCCTCTGCACTACCACCCAACCCTCCAAATTACCCACTTTGTTTTACTGAATGTTTGAAAGGCAATACACGAACAGGAGTGTTAACTGCAGACTTACTGACTACTGCAATTGCCTATTTCATAAAGTAATCCTTAACAGAAAACTCAGTGATGACACAGGCACCCATTGTTATTAATTGCATCTAACTAGAAAACATTTTCCTTGCCTTGCCCTTTCCTCTTGCATGTGTTCCTGTTTAGAAATATATTACCTCTATGGGAAATGAAACAGGTAAATGTCCAAAGATGAATATTATTACCTCAAATGGCACAAACTTTCTGCCACTGGAAGTAGTCAATCATAGTATGAGATATTTTATTTTATTTTATTTTATTGTGGGGAGGTGCTAATGAATTACAGCACATTTGTCTATACATGTGTATGGTTTCCTAGTTCTGCATAACAGCTGCCTGCTACAAACTCTTGTCCTCCCCACTGCCCCCTAATCAAGGACCTCCAGCTTCCTTTCCCCCAACTAGGGATGTTTTAAGGGACAAAGGAACAACATGAATAATGCTCAGTTTTTTTCCAGTTAGCCCTGGTATTCTGTGGTGCTGAAAATAAAAGTGTTAGTATGTATTCTACCAAACCCCATATTTTAACTTTTACAAGTATGTATTTTAATAATACCCACATTTTACTATTTAATATAAAGATATATTTTTCCTTTCCCATTTGTTGCATTTATTTAGATTTAAAATCACTTCATTTGGGTAAATAATGATTTATAAGACAGTTACCACATGTGTACAATTTGTATTCTCCCAGTGATAGATTTCTGCACAGCATGCTCTCAACTGACTGACATTTTTCCCCACTATATAAGTTTTTTTATATTTATTTATTTTCCCTTTTGTTGCCCTTGTTTATTGTTGTAGTTATTGTTGTCGTTGTTGTTGGATAGGACAGAGAGAGATGGAGAGAGGAGGGGAAGACAGAGAGGGGGAGAGAAAGATAGACACCTGCAGACCTGCTTCACTACCTGTGAAGCGACTCCCCTGCAAGTGGGGAGCTGGGGGCTCGAACCGGGATCCTTACCTTGGTACTTGCGCTTTGCACCACATGCGCTTAACCCACTGCGCTACTGCCCAACTCCCTATAGAATGTTGGTTCCCCAGTCCCCTTTCTGGTCCCTCCCAATTCTCTGGGTTTTGTTTGTTTGTTTTTGTTTTTTTTTGCCTCCAGGGTTATTGCTGGGGTTAGGTGCTTGCACTATGAATCCACTCCTCTTGGACGCTATTTTTTTGTTTTTATTGCCCTGTTGTTTATTGTTTTTGTTATTATTGTTATTGCTGTCATCATTGTTGGATAGAACAGAGAGGAGGAGAGAATGAGGACACAGAACTTTGGGGTTGGAAGTGTGCAGAATTATACTCCTGTTATCTTACAGGAGTTTTGTAAATCAGTATTGAGTCACTAATAATATAGTTGTTTACACATGACAAAAACAAAACAAAACAGCACGAGGAGAGGTTGAGTTACCATGATCTTGAAAACTTACTCATTTAATCCTATTTGTCCCTTAGAGTTGGAAATACAGTCATGATGTTCTGTCTCTTCTTCCTCATTTCTCAGCTTCCTCTTTCTCAACATTTTAATTTATTGAATTGTTACCTTGTGCCTATTATGATAAAAGAATTATTTGGAAATCTGTCTATGAATGTAGCTATTAGAAATAAATGTTCTTGGGGGCCGGGAGGTAGCGCAGTGGGTTAAGCACACACAGCGCTAAGCACACACAGCGCAAGTGCAAGGATCCGTGTAAGGATCCTGGTTTGAGCCGCTGGCTCCCCACATGCAGGGAGGTTACTTCAGAAGTGGTGAAGCAGGTCTGCAGGTGTCTGTCTTTCTCTCTCCCTCTCTGTCTTCCCCTCCTCTCTCCATTTCTCTCTGTCCTGTCCAACAACAATGACATCAATAACGACAACAATAATAACAATCACAAGAACGATGAAACAATAAGGGCAACAAAAAGAAGGAAAAATAGCCTCCAGGAGCAGTAGATTTGTGGTGTAGGCATGGAGCCCCAGCAATAGCCCTGGAGGCAAAAAAAAAAAAAGAAAGAAATATTCTCTAATTGTCCCATTTAAGAGGAGAAGTAATAGGAAGCAGTTATTTTGGGGAGTTTTTAGTTGAGGTTCTCTATGGGTGCTGTGGGGTCAGGAGCTTTTAGGAGGCTAGAAGCCCTGGTACTTAGTATTTGATGGCCCCTTTCTGAAGTATTAAAGCCCAGCAAAGCCTGGGAGCTTTGTGTAACCTGAGACTACATTTTACATAAGATTTCTGTAGAGAGGGTTGGGGAGACAGCATAATGGCTCTGAGGTCCCAGGCTGGGAGTATGGATCGACCTGTCAGTGCCCATGTTCAGTGTGGAAGCAATTACAAAAGCCAGACCTTTCACCTTCTTACTCCATAATGACCCTGGGTCCATACTCACACAGGGTTAAAGAATAGGAAAGCTATCAGGGGAGAGGATGGGATATGGAGCTCTGGTGGTGGGAATTGTACCCTTCTTATCCTATGGTCTTCTCAGTGTTTCCTTTTGTAAATAAATAAATTTTTAAAAAAGAAGAAAAAAGAGGTTTCTTTTTAAAAAATATATATTTTTGAGTTTTTCTTTTTTCTTTTTTTATTTAATTTTTTATTTATAAAAGGAAACATTGACTAAATCATAGGATAAAAGGGGTACAACTTCACACAGTTCCCACCCTCTGGGAGTATGGACCCAAGGTCTTGTGGGATACAGAAGGTTGAAGGTCTGGCTTCTGTAGTTGCTTCCCCCCTGAATATGGGCATTGACTGGTTGATCCATACTCCCAGGTTGCCTCTCTCTTTCCCTAGTGGGGAAGGGTTCTGGAGAAGCAGAGCTCCTGGACACATTGTTGAGGTCGTCTGTCTAGGGAAGTCTGTCTGGCATCATGCTAGCATCTGGAACCTGGTGGTTGAAAAGAGAGTTAACATACAAAGCCAAACAAATTGTTGACCAGTCATGGACCTAAGGTCTGAAATAGTGAAGATGAAGAGTTGGGGGGCCCTCCATTTTGTAGATCATTAGTAGGCTCATTTTAGTTATATTTCAAAGGGCCTGTGGCTATACTAATATTTTTTTGCCTGAGCCTGAAATCTAATATGCAGGTGGATCCTAATTATTTTCTGGGGAGGTGGTGTCATGGCTGCCAGAAGGACCAGAAAGCTGGATCAGGGAAGAGAATAGTTCCCAAATATGGGAAAGGTGTATAAATATTGTTAACTGTAAGCCCCATCAGTTTGATGTGATCTGGGGCCCATATTCAGCTTAGGAGCCTATATGACCTCTGCATCCCTATAGATCTGAGCTCACATTCCGTGGTCATAAGTAGGAACATTCCAAGCTGCCCCAATATCAGGACCCATCTTCCTCAGGTATAGCATACAGTATGTTGTCCATCCTCCTTTTGGAGGATGGAATATTCTGTACCATTGTTGATCCAAGTTGAGGGCAAGGTTCTATAGAGGCCCACAAAGGGGTCTATTGGTTTGTTTCTGATAGAGATGACCGGTAACAATGGAGAGAGAGGGATTTATTCAAGGTCTAGGCCCTTCATGTCTGTTTGGGAATCTCAGGACTCCCCAAATAGGGCCCCAGCTGATGGGGTGGCCTGATAGTGACTAAATAGTCATAGTTAAAGTATGCCAGTCTCTTGCCATTATTTAGCTGTTGCAGTCCTTGCTTTGATGAGGTTAGCTTTGGAGTGAGTGAGAGAACTGTAATAGGAAGTAGATGAGAAGGGTATCTACATCTAAGTAGACACTATTTCATTATGAAGTTGATACTGACTCACTACAGACTATTGTGTATTTTTGCTTCCAAGTATATATTTTGCCCTAATTTATGGATACATGTGAACATATGCTCTATCTTATAGGACCTGGTCTATATCTAGGTTTTGGGACTTTGTTAGGAGATGAACCACATGGAATGGGATTTGAGAATATATGAAAGGAAAGGTCTCACCTGAGTGATGAGGGGGAAGGGTTGACATTCCATGCCTGATGTCTCTGGACACAGTCTGAAGTGAAGCATGCTGAGGTAGTACTGCTTGTGTTGATTAGGTTGGGATCAGCGGATGCAATATCATTTGGTATGACTTGAGAGAAGCATGCAGGAATGTTAGCCCCACCCTAGAGGTTGCAGGAGACTGGGGGAAATATAAATCTAAAAAGGATGTGGGAGGTTCCTGCTCTCTTAGGGTTTAAGAAGACAATAGATAGTTATTGCTGTAATTACATTATTGGGCAATTGGGTTAACTTTGGAAATATCTCTTTGTTAGGATTTGCTGTATCATACACAACATCATCGTGATTTATGTCCTTTGACAGTATTTATATATAGCTGTGCCACTGGTTGCTTCTGTTTTCCCTTGTCTAAGCTTTTAAGAGAGTCAACATATCAAAGACTCAACCTATGTATTTAAAAGACTCAGTGTGATATAAAAGGTTTGAGACATTCAATCAATTTTTCCCTTCTCATATTAATTATTTATATGACTACAAATTGATAGGAGTGTACATAAACACCATTCCTCCCACCAAAAGACTGTGTCCCATTTTTTCCCTCTCCCCTCCTTCCCACCTCCCCACCCCGTGAAGCTGAACATCCACCCTCACCCTCAACCCAGGTTTTTTACTTTGGTGCCCTTCTCCAAATTCAGTCAAATCCTGCTTTGAGTTTCCCTTTCTGTTCTTCTTTCTCAACTTCTCTTTATGAGTGGGATCATCCCATACTCATCTTTATCTTTCTGACTTAGCTCACTTAACATAATTCCTTCTAACTCCATCCAAGATGGGCCAGAGAAGGTGGGTTCATTGTTCTTAATAGCTGTGTAGTATTCCATTGTGTATATATACCACAGCTTTCTCAGCCACTCATCTGTTGTTGGGCATCTGGATTGCTTCCAGGTTTTAGCTATTATGAATTGTGCTGCTATGAACATAGGTGTACACATATCTTTTTGTTGGGTATTATGGAGTCCTTGAGGTATATCCCTAGGAGAGGGATTACTGAGTCATATGGAAGGTCCATGTCTAGCCTTGTGAGAGTTCTCCAGACTGCTTTCCAGAGAGGCTGGACCAATTTACATTACCATCAGCAGTGCAGAAGGGTTCCTCTGTCCATATCCGCTCTAGCATTTGTTGCTGCTGTCCTTTTTGATGTATGGCATTCTCACAGGAGTGAAGTGGTATCTCAATGTTGTCATTATTTGCATTTCTCTGATAGTCAGTGACCTGGAACAATTTTTCATGTATTTGTTAGCCTTTTGGATCTATTCTGTAGTGAATGTTCTGTTCATATTCTCTGCCCATTTTTGGATGGGGTCATTTGCTTTTCTGTTGCTAAGTTTTCTGAGCTCTTTGTACATTTTGGTTATTAGCCTCTTGTCTGATGTATGGCATGTGAAGATCTCCCATTCTGTGTGGGGTCTCTTTGTTTGTGTGGTAGTTTCTTTGGCTGTGCTGAAGCTTTTCAATTTGATGTAGTCCCATTGGTTTGTTTCTGCTTTAGTCTTCCTTGCAATTGGGTTTGTCTCATCAAAGATATCCTTGAGGTTTAGGTGGGCAAGTATTCCACCAATGTTTCCCTCTAAGTATTTGATAGTTTCTGGTCTAACTATCTATCCATGTCCTTGATCCATTTTGAGCTGATTTTTGTTTCTGGTGAGATAAGGTGGTTCAGTTTCATTCTTCTGCATGTTTCAACCCAGTTTTTACCAGCACCATTTATTGAAGAAAGCCTCCTTCCTCCATTTAATATTTTGGGCTCCCTTATCAAAGATTAGATATCCATAGGTGTGTTTTTAAAAAATATTTATTTATTCCCTTTTGTTGCTCTTGTTTTATTGTTGTAGTTATTGATGTCGTCATTGTTGGATAGGACAGAGAGAAATGGAGAGAGGAGGGGAAGACAGAGAGAGGGAAAGACACCTGCAGACCTGCTTCACTGCCTGTGAAGTGACTCCCCTGTAGGTGGGGAGCCAAGAACTTGAACCAGAATCCTTATGCTGGTCCTTGTGCTTTGCGCCATGTGCATTTAACCTGCTGTGCTATTGCCTGACTCCCAAAAAGGTTTCTGATGAAACGGGGTGCTCCACTTTTAGTCATGCATCTCAATTGCGCCCCCAGCCCCTACTCCCTCCTTATTTTGTTTTATTTTATTTTATGGTTAGATAGTTGCTGTTGGTATTTGCCATGTAAATTGTTTCAATTTTCAGTTTGCTATCTCACATCTGACTGCTCAAGCAAAAATATAACTCACACTTTCTGTGCATTTTAAATATTCAGCTAAAGTTAGCTGTGGAGTTCAGCATTTCCAGAGTCTTGATTGATGTGTATGATAGGTAATAAACTGGCAAGCAGATGATGTGTTAAATCTCAGCTAGTCTATCTAGATAGTTAGCATCCAGGTCTTATTTAGTCAGCTTCCTGACAAGTGGAGTGAGTCCCTGAAGGAGGCCAGGATGATGAGGAGCCTGAAGTCTTCATTGTAAACAAGTTGAAGGGCTCATGCTGCTTAGATGGCAGGAAAGAAAGAAGCAGAAGAATTAGTTGTTTATGGAGGGTTTTCCAGTAATAAAAGGCTTGGCAGAGAGAAGAATTAAAGAGAGAAGTATTGTACTAGAAGCTGTGATTTGAAGGGTGGATGACAGTCACAGGCCTTCACAAACCTGACTCAAGATCCCTATATTCAAGTCATCTCCAAAATATAATGTGTCTTTGTCCTAGAGTGTCCTCAGATTTGAGAGTCCCTGTACCCCTACACCTGACAAAATCTTACACCTGGTAAACTCCTACTCATTCTTTTTTTTTCCTTTTATTTATTTATTTATTTATTTATTTATTCCCTTTTGTTGCCCTTGTTGTTTTATTGTTGTAGTTATTATTATTGTTGTTGTCATTGTTGGATAGGACAGAGAGAAATGGAGAGAGGAGGGGAAGACAGAGAGGAGGAGAGAAAGATAGACACCTGCAGACCTGCTTCACCGCATGTGAAGCGACTCCCCTGCAGGTGGGGAGCCGGGGTTCGAACCAGGATCCTTATGCCGGTCCTTGTGCTTTGCGCCACCTGCGCTTAACCCGCTGCACTACAGCCCCGACTCCCTTACTCATTCTTTTAACTCCAGATCCATAGCCCATAAGCAGTGGCCCACCATTTTGAATGTGTTTCATGTCCCAGCTCCTGTCATATATTAACTCAGCGGTTTTCAAAATAAGGTGGCCCTTCTGGCAGCATCAGAAGCTAAATGGTATGGAAACATTAAACCCACTTTTATTCTGATTATGTTAGTGATAACTTTTTTCGTTAATGGAAGTACTACACTGGGATTCTAAATGCAGAGAGTCAAATTATCAGAGTCAAATTTTGCATTTGTAATTTTTTTTTTTACATTTTTTACTGTGTTGGGGTTTTCCAGATCATCTTTTGCATTCTTTTTGTTTTATATAGAAAAAGGGGAGATAGTATCATGTCACCATCTATGCAGCCTCTTCTAGTTCTAGGTTGCTCCCATGGGGTGTGAAGGCTTGAACCAAAATCTTATTCATGCTAAAATATGTAATCTACAAACACTTCTTTTATTATTATTATTATTCATTTAATAATGATCGACAAGACTGTAGGATAAGAGGGGTACAATTCCATACAGTTCCCACCACCAGAGTTCCATATCCCATCTCATACCTTTAAAGCCTTCCTTTTCTTTATTCCTCTGGGAGTATGGACCCAGGATCATAATGGGGTGTAGAAGGTAGAAGGTCTGGCTTCTGTAATTGTTCCTCTGCTGGACATGGGCATTGGCAGGTTGATACATGCTCCTAGCCTGTCTCTGTCTTTCTCTAGTGGGGCAGGGTTCTGGGGAAGTGGGGCTCTAGGACACATTTGGTGAGGTCATCTGCTCAGGGAAGTCAGGTTGACATCATAGTAGCATCTGCACTTGGTGGCTGAAAAAGCATTAAGATATAAAGTAGAATCATTTGTTTTATAATCGGAAACGTAAAGGTAAAAGTATAGCAAGTGAAATTTGGGGTCTCCATTTTGGAAAAGGCTAGTAGGTTTATTTTAGGTATATTCCAAGGGGCCCATGACTTTACTAATTTTTGTCTGAGCCTGACAGCTAACAGGCAGGTGGGTTAAAGGTAAGGTCTGGGGAGATGGTGTCAGAGTTGGAAACAGGACTGGAAAGCTGGATCAGGGAAGAAAGCAGCTCCAAAATATGGGGAAAATATATAAATACTGTTAACTGTAAACCCCATCAAGTTGATCTGGGGTCCATATTTGGCACAGACACGTGTGTAACCTCTGCATCCCTGTAGTTCTGAGCTTGCATTCTGTCTACCAACACTTCTTAATGCATAACATAAAAGAGGATAATTTAAGGTAGAGTTTTCAAACTATTTGGAGCTATCAAACTGTTTAAATATTGGGGGCCTGGATCTAGTTCATTCACCAGAACATGTACCCTGTGCATGAACATTAACAGCAATGAATGCATCAAATGGGGGCTCAGTAGTATAGTGCCTCTCGTCTACTCTCCTTTCCCTTTCTCTCTCTCTCTCAACAATGAAGAGTAAAATTGGACTTTGAAGGCTTCCCAGGGGTATTGTGCAAATATGAGATTCTGTGTTCATTCTCCAGTACTACATGAAATAAAACTATAAAAAAATTGATATACAATTTCAGGTTCTCATTTGGGAATATTGCTGTATTATCTGTATACCATCTAAAATGTTGGTTATTGAATTCATAGTAGTAACAGCTGGCAGTTGGTATCACTGTGTCCTACTATTAAAAAACCAAGATGTATTGCCTTTTGAATGACCAATTATATAATTGCCTTCATAAGTGATAGTCTTATAAACTTATTTTTCCAGATTTATTTTTATTTAATTTAACTCTCTCTAAATGATTTATTTAAATTTACTGTATTTTCTCTAGTAGTGTAAATTGAAGAGAAAAAATCACTGTGATGTTAAGTATCCACTATAATATACTGTATAGTATATTAACCTATTTAAATTTGATTGTATAATTTTTTGACTTACACAACCTAAAATTGTATACCTCAAGCTATTTGCAATTGTAGATATGAGATTAAAAGGCCTAATAAATTCTTTGATAGGAAAACAAGTTAATACAACATGCATTTTTCCTAAAAATATAATCAGCGTCCTAGTCTCTCCTAACTTTGTACACTATGTTTGTGTTATTCTTAGTTCCCCATGAAAACACTAGTATGGGGTAAAATACAGAAATAGTTTGGTGCTAAGACCCGGAAAGAAATTAAGAATCATATTAGCTAATTTAATGGTGAGAATTTAATATGAAGGATTCAGCAAATGCAGGAAGACTAAATGACAGATATGCAGTACTGAAGGAAAACAAAGGCAGTAACTTTTAGGCTAGGGGAACTTGGAGAGAAGGCACATGGAACTGAGTTGCAGATATCTGAGGAGGGCCTGCCCCAAAGGGGCCCAAGAACACAAACAAGGCACCTGCAAAGCTATGATTCTGGTCTCTGTGGAGAGGACACTCTCATGTTACTGTTATCTCTGCGAATGTCATCAGACTAATTATGGGATTGAGAAAAAAATATGAAAACTGAACTAACTGTTCCTAGAACCAGTGGCTATTGTCAGGGTGGGCAACCATAGCTGGGGGACACTGTGGGAACAGTAAGCAAAGGAGAGGGCAAGTTCATTTCTCCTCTAGGCAGTTTCTGCTTTCCCTCTGAAGTCATTTCTTGGAATAATTCAACATTAGGGATCTAGCTCCAAAGGAGAAATACATGAATCAAGTTCCAGCTGCAATGTTATTAAGTGATAAAGATAATAATTTTGTAATGGCTAGCAGTTGTTGTCTATATTTTAACAGTGCTCTCTCCCTTTTTTACACTGTTTTGTTAAAGTATGAACATTTCAAAAAATACACAGAGAAAAATATATATATGCTACAGTAATTCAAACTAATTGTTAATGTCTTTAAGGTAAATCTCTGTCTAGATCAGTTTAACAAACATAAAAGGAGCAGAGGCACTGTGTGTGTGTGTGTGTGTGTTTTCTTTTTCCCTTTGCCTCCAGGGTTATCACTGGGGCTCGGTGCCTGCACTATGATTCCACTGCTCCTGGAGGTCATCTTTTCCACTGTTATTGTTGCTATTGCTGTTATTGTTGTTGTTGCTGCTGCTGTTGTTGTTGTTGTTGGATAGGACAAAGAGAAACTGAGAGAAGAGGGGAAGACAGAGGAGGGGAGAGAAAGATAGACACCTGCAGACCTGCCTCACCTCTTGTGAAGTGACTCCCCCTGCAGGTGGGGAGTCGGGGGCTCGAACCCACACCCCTGCGCTAGTACTTGTGCTTAGCTCTATGAGCATTTCTCTTGGTGCACTACCCGCCAGCCAGCCCCCAAACAGTATTTTTTTTTATAGTAATCCATAGAAGTTTGTGGAAATTCTTTAGAAGTAATTTAATCTTTGTGTGTGTGTGTGTGTCATGTTTTGTTTGTGATTAATAGTAGGTTACAGGATTGTAAGATTACAGAGTATTGTCACACACTGAACCTACCACCAAATTTCTCTCCTCACACCCTCCCAAAGTAATTTAATCTTTTAAGTTAGTCATGTTTGTGTAGTCTTATAAAATGCTTCTTCCCCTTCTTCTTCCATTTATTTATTTATTTATTTATTTATTTATTTATTTATTTCCACTCAGCTTTGGCTTTCTGTTGGTACAGGGGATTGAACCTGAGACTTTGGCGCCTCAGGCATGATAGTATCTTTGCATAACCATTATGCTATCTCCCCCACCCTAGAATGCTTTTTTAAAAAAATGTAAACCAATAATGTTATTTGGTTATTGGTCCTTTAAACCAATAATGTTATTCTAAATTAATGATGTTTACAGCCAACCTGTCATGTAGAGACAAAGTGAATTAGGTGGGGGAGTTAGACCACAAAGAGGTAATGATTAGTGTTTGGGACTGATAAATTATGCTCTCTCATTACTTTGGAAGTCAAAGAAAACCAAATGCTCAGAAACCAGGAGGTCAAGGCATTCAGTAGTGTTCTGATAAGTCTGAGTAATTCTTAAAAGGATCTGGGAATCAGGCTGTCAGAGCGTAAAGAGAAAAGGGCAGTGAGAAAATAGATGCCTGGAAGGCAGATTATTATTATTTTCCTTAAAAGAGAGAACTCGGGTTCTGGGCAGTAACACAGTGGGTTAAGCACACATGGCGCAAAGTTGCAAGAACCAGCGTAAGGATCCAGGTTCCAGCCCGCAGCTCCCCACCTTCAGGGGGCTTCACCTCACAAGTGGTGAAGCAGGTCTGCAGGTGTCTCTTTCTCCCCTCCTCTCTGTCTTCCCCTCCTCTCTCTGTCCTATCCAACAACAACAACAACAACAATGACAACAATAACAACTACAACAAGAGCAGCAACAAAGGCAACAAAATGGGAAAAATGGCCGCATGAGCAGTGATTCGCAATGCAGGCACCGAGTCCCAGAGAAGAAGGGACTCAGTGGAAGAAGGGCAAAAGGAAAAAAAGAGGAGAGAGAGAACTTGGTGGCTTACATGTACAGAAAAGGCTGGGGTAAAGTTGACTCTGGGACTGATTTGCAGAGTTTGCCAGCCTTGTATCTCTTCACCTCTCTTTAGTTTCTGATTTCTTTCTTTCTTTTAAATTTTTTTTTCCTTTTTTCTTTATTGGGGGAGGGGAGGTTAATGTTTTACAATCGACAATAAAATACAGTAGTTGGTACACGCGTAACATTTGTCAGTTTCCCACATAACAGCCTAACCCCCCACTAGGTCCTCCTCTGCCATCATGTTCCAGGACCTGAACACCCCTTACCCCTTTAGTGCAATACACTGATTCCAGTCCAAGGTCTCCTTTGTGTTAGCTTCTGATTTCTCCCTTTTTCAGATGTCACTTGTTGGTGATGGGGCTTGTGACGCCCAGAAGCTTCTATGTTCTACTGTCTCAGATTTTATTCACTGATGGATACAAGACTTCCAGAAGCCTTAGGAGTGTTTTTATTTTATTTTATTTTATTTTATTTTGTTTTTATGAGTGATTTAATAATGATTTACAATATAAGATTACAGGAGTATAGTTCTGTACCTATCGCCACAGTTCTATGTCTCCCTCACCCACCAGTGATAAGCATCATAGGCCTCACAAAGCCTTAGAGAGACTTTAGCTTATTTTCTCTCCTTTTCCTTTGCAAGTTCATGTGCCTCAATTCTCTATGTAGTACATATGAGCAAAACCATCTGGTAGTTTACTTTCACCTCTTTGCTCACTTCACTAAGTCCAGTCACCTTCAGTTCCATCCTTTCTGTCCCAAATGACACAACATCACTTTTTTTTTTTAAATTAAAGGGTAGTATTCTATGGAGTCTGTATCTCATAACTTCTTTTTTCTTTAATTTATTTATTGAGGGATCAATGTTTTACGGTCAACAGTAAATACAATAGTTTACACATACATAACATTTCTCAGTTTTCCACATAACAATACAACCCCCACTAGGTCTTCTGTCATCCTTTTCTAGGACTTGTACTCCCCCCCCCCCCCCATCATAACTTCTTTATCCAGTCATGTTGATGGTCACTTGGGTTGCTTTCACTCTTCGGCTGTTATGAATAGTGCAGCTATGAGCATGGAGGTGTGGGGGGAGGTATATATGTCCTTTGAATTAGTGTTTCCTTATGGGTATATATGCCCAAGAGTGGTAGTGCTGGATCTTAACGGTATTTCCACTTTCACTGGTTTGAGGACTCTTCGTGCTGTTTTCTGAAAGAACTGCATCAATCTGCATTCCTACCAACAGTGTAACAGATTTGTTAATGTGGGCCATTCTCCATTCTAACAGGTGTGAGAGGTCTGAGGCGCTGTCTCATTGTGGTTTTAATTTGCATTTTGCATTTCTCTACTGAGACGTGAAGTGGAGATGTCTGCACACACATGTGAAACATATGTATCTCTTCTATTATAGAAAATGGTCAGTTTACTCAGATCTCTTGCCTGCCTTTTAGGTTTATTTGGTTTTGTGATGTTGAGCTATGTGAGCTCTTTAGAGATGTTTAGTATCAACCACTTGTCAGAGGTGTGATGTACAAATTTATTCTCACAGTTGTTTGATTGCTTTTTTTTTTTTTAATCCATGTGGAATTTTTTTTCAGTATGTAGAAGTTTTTCAGTTTGGTGTAGTCCTGTTTAGTTCATCCTGCTTTTGTTTCACTTACCCATTGTTAGGAGGCTCCACATATGTCTTGGATGTTAAGATGGTTTAGGAGCATTTTTAAAATAATAACATTCAAGTAGAATGAGTTTCTCTCTGCTAATCCTCATCTATGAAATATAAAGGAATACAGTTTGTAAATTATAAAATTTTGAAGGGCACAATGTTTATCAAAATACTATATTTATTAGGACATAAAACATTCATACAAACTAATAAAAAGTGTCTATTTGGAAAAAAAAAAGCCAGAAAATAGAAATAAAGTATTTTGAGAAAAGGTTACTTATTGACTAAAATACAGATATGCCTTGGTTCTTGGTTCTTGCTGACCTGCTGACAAACTTTGTGACCAGCCCCCACACCCCCCACTCCATGTGGAGTTTCTGAGAGATGAAAGACCAGACTTTCTGACCCTACTCAAGGGTCTGCCCTGTTGGGCAGGGTCAGAAATGTGGTCTTGGGAGTTGGGTGATAGCACAGCGGGTTAAGCGCACATGGTGTGAAGCCAAGGACCTGCGTAAGGATGCCGGTAGGAGCCCCCAGCTCCCCACCTGCAGGGGAGACTCTCCATTTCTCTCTGTCCTATCTAACAACAAGGACATCAGTTAGAACAACAATAATAACTACAACAACAATGAAACACAACAAGGGCAACAAAAAGGGAAAATAAATAAATAATATAAATAAAAAAGAAAGTGTGGTCTTTCATGTCTCAGAAACTCCACCCTTCCAGCTTCTACAGCACAGTTGGGAGGTAGTTATCACTCACCATAATTGTGCTAACCTGAATCTGCCTGCCAGGGCTACTCACATGTGTGTGTGTGGGGGGGAGGGGGAGAGTGCTTGAGCTGTTTGAAATAAAAAAGAGTGAAAAAATTTGCCCAGGAGCTAAGGAATTGTACACGTGTGATGCAATCAGGCCTTAAAACAAAACAAAACAACCCGGTGTTAACAATAGATAAAGTTGAGGAAGGTATGTAAATTCAAAGAGATACAGAGTGACTGAAAGGTGGAGTTAGTTCAGGTAGTCTGACTCTACAACTTCAGAGGGAACATTTTACGTATTTTATGATTGAAAGTTTCATTTTGCAGTTAACAATTGTAATGTATTTCCAGACACAGAGCAGCATGATTGCATAATGGTGGTAGTGGACTTTTAGTCCCAACTGCCATTTTTCATTTGTGTGGACTTGAGCAGATCTCTGGACTTTCCTAGCTCTTGATTTTCTTGTATGCAAAAAAAAAAAAAAAAGTGAAGATAATAAAATTTTGAGGGAAAAAAAACAGAAACACAATAGACACAATCTTTTTTATTTATTTTAATTTATTAATTTATAAGATGGAAACACTGACAAGACCATAGGATAAGAAGGGTACAGTTCCCACCACCAGAGCTCTCTATCCGCTCCCCCCCCCCCCATAGCTTTCCTACTCTTTAACCCTTTGGGAGTATGCATCCAGGGAATAGACACAATCTTAGCCAGGCTTATTATTACTCAAAGAGTCTATAAATGTAATTATCACAGCTAAATTGTGTGCTCTATGTTATGAAAATAAAAGTTTGTCAAACCTTGGAATTCAGTAGACAAGGAACTAGGCTTTTAGAAGAAACTGATGGCAAAGCAGCATGGCTCCCCAGCTTTGAAAGCTTCTGGAAGTGTCTGTAAGATTGTCTGTGGTTGATTCATCAGAGCAATCAATGGGTATCCTGGGGATCAAGACCAGAACAATCTGATTGTAGAGCTGCTCATTGCTTTCATTTTAATAATCATCTTACTTTTCATTTTTCTTTAGTATTACACGGTCTCTCTTTCCAATGTTACTGTTTTATAATATCCAATAGACTTGGTCCATTGATCACACATTATTCACAAGGAAAAAATTGAGTTCTGTGTACCTAAATTCTCCTGGTCAGACTGAAAAGAATTGGTTTTAGAAGTCACAAAGAATGGGAGTCGAGTGGTAGTGCAGTGGGTTAAGTGCAGGTGGCGCAAAGCGTAAGGATCCAGATTCGAGCCCCTGGCTTCCCACTTTCAGGGGAGTCACTTTGCAAGCGGTGACCCAGGTCTGCAGGTATCTATCTTTCTCTCCCCCTCTCTGTATTCCCCTCCTCTCTCCATTTCTCTCTGTCCTATCCAACAACAATGACATCAACAACAACAATAACTATAACAATAAAACCATAAGGGCAACAAAAGGGAATAAATAAATAAATATTTAAAAAAAGAAGTCACCAAGACAACAAACAATGGCAGTTTGACTTTATGTGCTATTAAAATAGCTATATTGAGTATTTATTTATATATTTTGTTACAAAACGTTTTCTATGTTGTCATCCAAAAATGGTTTGGTTTAGCATCAGGCAGCTGAGATAAGGTAACTATATTTTGAATACTTGTAAAAATTTATTTGTTTTGTTCTCTGGCATATAAAGTATTTATGGTGCTCTTGATCACACTGTAGTTATTATATTTTAGTCTCACTAAACTTATTGATTGGTTATTTCATTGAACCTAAGCAAAGCAAAAAATCACTTGATCAGTGGCATATACTTTGTAGTTTTCTTTTAATATAAATTTTCTGAAGCCTGAAATGAACAATTTAAAATATTCTTTTTTAAAAAATGTTTATTTATATTCCCTTTTGTTGCCCTTGTTGTTTTATTATTGTAGTTATTGTTGTTGTTATTGGATAGGATAGAGAGAAATGGAGAGAGGAGGGGAAGACAGAGAGGGGGAGAGAAAGATAGACACCTGCAGACCTGCTTCACTGCCTGTCAAGCAACTTCCCTGCAGGTGGGGAGCTGGGGGGCTCGAACTGGGATCCTTCCCCCAGTCCTTGCTGTTATCACTATATGATATCCTTGGTTTCCATTTCCTGTAAAACAGGAAGAATAACACTGATATTTCCTCATTATCATGTTCCTAAGTGACCCAGATGAGGTAATGTTTCTGAAAACACTTTGTAAGGTATAAAAAGTATTATCCAAATTAGTAGAAAGAAGTATTTATGTTTTAACTATTAGTTACCAGATTTTTTTTTTGGTGGAAACTTCTGATCTGAGTGTATCCTTTTGCTTATAAAATAAGTAAACCAATATTTACATTTATGATTTATTGCACCAAATTAGGTTGATGGCACCATTTATCTTGCTGATCTACCTTGGTGAACATTGCTTTCAGAACAGGAAGATGACATTTATTTCTGTTTGAATCAACTCCTAGACTAGAATGCCAGCCTAGGAAGAAAATCATACATTATTATGAGCAACTGTGTTGTTCGAACAAGTAAAAATTCTAGCTAGTCATGCTTTCAAATTCTGTGTAAAAATGTCTTAAGATACATAATACCAAATTACATTAACTTTATAGTTCTAAGTTTCAAACCAATACTCATTTCCTCATTTCTTGACCTTTTTTTGTCCTGCTTAGGAAAATGTATCATTTGAAAACTTATGCTTCTGGTCTGTTTGAAGCTATTTTTTCTTCTTTGTCATAATTTTCAGCAATAGCCATTTAAAATTATCTTTAATTATTCATTAGATAGAAGCAGCCAGAAATTGAGAGGAAGGGGGAGACAGAGAGACACCCGCAACACTGCTTCACTTGGAATCTTCCCCCTGCAGGTGGGGACCATGTACTTGAACCTGGAGCTTCACTTATTATAAGTAATGTATATGCTCAACCAGGTGTACCACCACCTGGTCCCACAATAGCCATTTTGTATTGAGATTTCTTTGGACAAGGACTTATATTTAGAATGTCTGATTCTCTTATCACTGTTCAGAAAAGCCAGTCTCAGTCAGTCTTAACACAAAATGACATAGGGTAGTCCTGAGCAAGTAATAAGGAATTCCACACTAAATATAGAGAAGAAGAGAAATGCAGGAGAAGACAACTTATGGTTTCTATATGATAGAGAGGAGCTAATGATATAAAACAGCAGAGAGAAATCTTTAAATAATACAAAAAAAAAAAAAAAAAACACACAAGCAAGCAAAACAAACCAGTGAACAGAGCACCCTCTTGCATACAGTAGGCATCCACAACAGAATGACCGTGCTCACTTGTTAGAGGACTGGGTGCCAGTTTAGTCGTGAAATAGATTGAAACAAACATGTCTGATTCACTGACAGGGAAAATAAAAATGATATGATTCATTCATGCTAAGAAACCACCTCCATCAATTTCACTGAAGATTATTTGTCAAATTTTGATATTAAGCACAAGAGAAAACTGATTCAGACGGAAAGCCACTGAGAATTGGAGGCCTACAACTGTGAAAGACAGAAGATACTACAGTTGAGAATGTATAATTTAGACAGAAGAAGCTCATTACCAGCCACATGGTAATTGTCAAGATGACAGGGCAAATTCACACGTTGGCCCTAATAGACCCCTACATTGTCCTTCATTGTAGGGAAGAAATTGTTCTTGAGGTTTTTTTTCTTTTTCTTTTTAACTTTCTTCATATAAGAGAAAGGGAGAGAAAGAAACACTAGAAAAGTACAAAACTACAGGAAAAATTAAACAGTACTAGAGAGAAAATGACATCATTAAAAAGGTATGGACGACTGCGTGCATGTAAATGTTATACATCAAAGTATTACATACAATATATGCAAATAATTTTTTCTTTAAATTTTTTTTGTTATCTTTGTTTATTGAAAAGAGACAGCCAGGGGAGTTGAGCGGTAGCACAGCGGGTTAAGCTTATGTGGCGCAAAGCGCAAGGACCAGCATGAGGATCCTGGTTCAAGCACCCCCGGTTCCCCACCTGCAGGGGAGTCGCTTCACAAGCGGTGAAGCAGGTCTGCAGGTGTCTGTCTTTCTCTCCCCCTCTCTGTCTTCCCCTCCTCTCTCCATTTCTCTCTGTCCTATCCAACAATGACAACAACAACAACTACAACAATAAAAAAAAAAAAAAGAGGAAAAGAGACAACCAGAAATCAAGAGGGAAGAGGGAGATAGGGTGAGAGAAAGAGAGACACCCACAGCACTGCTTCACTTCTTGCAAAGCTTTCCCCCCCCCTGTAGGTGGGAACCCAGGGCTCAAACCTGGTCCTTGTGCACTGAAACATGTGTGCTCAAACAGGTATGTCACTAACCAGCCCCAAGACCTGTGTTCTACCCATTGGGTAACTTCGATCGTATAGCTGGATTAATATAGTAAGTAATAGGGGTTGAGCGTGCATGTTAAAATGGCCCCAAGTGTAAATACATTTAAAAGAGTTTTTTTTTTTGTACTGTTCTTATCTCACCGTTCTTTTTTTTTATTCTTTTTTAATATTTATTTTATTTATTAATTCCCTTTTGTTGCCCTTGTTGTTTTATTGTTGTAGTTATTATTGTTGTTGTCGTTGTTGGATAGGACAGAGAGAATTGGAGAGAGGGAGGGGAAGACAGAGAGGAGGAGAGAAAGATAGACACCTGCAGACCTGCTTCACCGCCTGTGAAGCGACTCCTCTGCAGGTGGGGAGCTGGGGTTCGAACCGGGATCCTTATGCCGGTCCTTGTGCTTTGCATCACCTGCACTTAGCCTGCTGCACTACAGCCCGACTCCCCTTATCTCACCGTTCTTTTTTTTTTTTTTTTAATTTTTTATTTAAGAAAGGATTAACGAACAAAACCATAAGGTAGGAGGGGTACAACTCCACACAATTCCCACCACCCAATCTCCTTAACCCATCCCCTCCCATGATAGCTTTCCCATTCTCTATCCCTCTGGGAGCATGGACCCAGGGTCATTGAGGGTTGCAGAAGGTAGAAGGTCTGGCTTCTGTAATTGCTTCCCCGCTGAACATGGGCGTTGACTGGTCGGTCCATACTCCCAGCCTGCCTCTCTCTTTCCCTAGTAGGGTGAGTCTCTGGGGAAGCTGAGCTCCAGGACACATTGGTGGGGTCTTCAATCCAGGGAATCCTGGCCAGCATCCATAAGATCTCACCGTTCTTATGTTGAATAACATCTATCCATTTCTCCCTTTCCTTCCATACCTTAAAGTTGTCTCCTATTTCTACAACTTGTGTTTTTGGAACTGTTTTATTGTGTATAGCCTTGTTGAGAGTTAAATGTTCCTGGTTTCTTTCTCTGGCACTCCTTTCAGTAGCGCTTGCAAGGCAGGTCTGATAATGGCAAATTCTTTTAGTGTTGTATGTGTGGTACTGTTTTGATTACTCCTTCATATTTGAATGATAGTCTTGCAGGGTAAAGTATGTGTGGCTGGCAGTTGTTGTCTTTCAATACCTTGAATATACCACTCTACTCTCTCCTGGTTACCATGGTTCCTATAGAAAAGTCTGGGGCAAGTCTGACTATACTGCCTTTATAAGTTTCTTTTCTTTAGCAACTTATAATTTTTTTTCTTTGTATTTGACTTCTGAAATTTCACAATGCTGTGGTATGGTGTAGGTCTATTTGGATTTAGAAATTTGGTACTACTCTCTGCTTTCCTTACCCTCTACATCCTGACCATGCACCAGATTTTAGAAAACTTTCTTCTACTTCTTTAAATATAGTTACTCCTTCCTTCTTTTTTTAATATTTCTAATTTATTATTAATAGTTTGTTATAAGATTATAATATATAGTACCACTACACCCACCACCAAAGTTCGGTATCTCTACCCTCCAACCTCCCAGAGATAACCACCCTAGTTCTCACAAGCCTTACAGTTTGCTTGCTTCTGTGTTGTTTGGATTTTGACTTATTTATTTATTTTTTGCCAAGCTCATGTAAATCAGATCTCTAGATTCCACATATGAGTGAAACCATTTGGTAGTTGTCTTTCATCTCTGATTTTGCTCAGCATAATCACTTCCAGTTCTATCTATTTTGTCTATAAGGACACAATATCATCTTTTTGATTGCAGAGTAATATTCCATGAAATATACATCCCATAACTTCTTTCATCAGCCATCTATTGATGGCCATTTAGGCTGCTTCCACTCTGGTTATTGCGAATAATGCAGCTATGAACAAAGAGTGCATATGTCTCTTCTAATTAGTGTTTAACTGTCCACTAGATAAATGCCCAAGAGTATTGCTGAATCATGAGATACTTCCACTTTTGCTTAAGGACTAACCATACAGTCTTCCAAAGGGGCTGTACCAGTTTTTATTCCCGCCTGCAATGTAGCAGAGTTACCTTTTCTCCATAAGCTTTCCCAATAGCTGTCATTTCCTGGTTTGTTGATGTAAGTCATTCTCTCAGGTGTGAGTTGTTATCTCAATGTAGTTTTAATTTGCATTTCTCTAATGATAAGTAAAGTGGAGCATTTCTTCCTCTGTCTTTGAGCCATGTATATCTCTTTAGAAAATTGTTCTTTGGCCCACTTTTTTTATTGGGTTATTTTTGCTTTTGTGGATATTTACCAATTCTGCATAGATGTTTCTTACCATTTCTTAGCCACTTGTCTGATGTGTGATATGAGAATAACTTCTCCCATTTACTGGGTTGCCTGGTTATTCTTATGTGGTTTGCTTTTGATGTGTAGAAGCTTCTTAGTTTTATGTAATCCTATTTATTATTCTTGTTTTTACTTCCTATGCACAGGGAGTTGAGTCTCCAAATACATCTTTGACGGGAGGATCCTGCAAAGTTTTATTGGAATTTTCTTCTACAAATTTTAGTTTCTGGTCTAATATCTAGATCTTTAATCCATTTTGATTTGACCTTAGTGTATGGTGTTAGGTGGCAGTCTAGTTTCACTTCGACATGTGGTTGTCCAATTTTCCCAGCACCATCTTTATCAGTTTATTTATTTATTTAAATTTTTTATCCTCACAGCACTGCTCAACTCTACTTTATGTCAATGTGGGGGAATTAAATCTGGAACCTTGGAACCTCAGGCATGATAGACTGTTTGCATAACCATTATGCTATCTCCCCTCACCTAGCACTATCTGTTGAAGAGACCTCCTTTACCCCATTGAATGGTTTTTGCCCCTTTTCTCATATGTATATATCTGTGGGCTTTTCATTTCATTTCTGTGCTTTCATTCTTCTCCATTGCCATATTTGGTGTCCATGTTTATTCCAGTACCACGCTGTTTTTTTTTTTTTTTTGAAAAAATTTTTAAATCTTTATTTATTGGGTAGCGACAGCCAGGAATCTAGAGAGAAGGGGAGATGGAGAGAAGGAGAGAGACATCCGCAAGTGCTTCACCACTTGCAAAGCTTTCCTCTTGCAGGTAAGGGCTGGGGGTTTGAACTCGGGGGTTTGAACTCCTTATGTATGTGATCAATCAGGTAGGTGTTCCACCATGCTATTTTGATTAGTACTGCTTTGTATTATAAACTAAAGTTGAGGAGTGTGATACCTCCATATTTTTCCTTTTTCTCCAAGAAGTGCTTTGGCATTTCACGGCCTTTCTGCTCCCTTCTTTTTCTCCTCTCCTTCTGAGATCCCTATAATTCTGATACTTGTTTTTCTAATGTGGCCTTCAAGCTCTACATCACTTGCCTCATTTTTCCTAAACTTTTTTTCTCCTTATACTTTGAAATCAAAGAGTATGGCCAGTTTGCCTTCTACTTCTTTTATATGGGTGTGTCTACTGCATTGAGTTACTATTTGAGACTGGAATGTATTCAGAATTTCCTTCACACCCTTTAACTCTGTTTTCAAGTTTTCCATTTTCCTGTCAATTGACTCTTTGAAGTCATGGATGTCTTAACCCATTTCTCCATATTAAATTGAGAGTTTTTTATTTCTTCAAATTTTATAACAATATGTTTTCTAAATTTTTTCTCTGACAGTTCCTTTGCATCTGCACTATGAAGTGTCTCACCCTTATTTTGACTTTGCAAAACCAGTGTTTTTCTAGTTTTACCCATCTGTTTATCAGTTTTAGTTGTTGGCCAGCAGGTATTGCTTTGTTCTGCTCTATATGTGAGTTAGGGTGTGTGTGTGTGTGTGTGTGTGTGTGTGTGTGGCGGTGGGTGGTGGTGGCTGGGGAGGTGTTTTGAGGAAGTGATATGGTGTTATGACACCTGATTCCCCTAAACCGTTCCATATTTATAGGTATGTTTGCCAGGCGTGGGTTGGGGGACAGATCCCACACCTCCTTCTCTTCTCAGAGTAATTCCTGAAAGTGGGAAATCTGTTGTGAGTTCAAAATCACTTTTCTTACCTGCAGGGTTATCTAATCCCATTCACCAGGGTCTCTATGGCAGCTGGGACATTTTAGAGTTTTGTGGGTTTAAATGATACTACAAGGGTCAAGTATTCATCTCCCTGAGGTTGACTCAAGAACCTGTGACTTCTATAGGCTCTAAACAGCTTTCCTGAGCTCCTTATCTTAAAATCATTCAGTTCCTGAGAGGCTCTGCATGGATGCAGACCCTTTAAATCCTCCTCATGGATTTCAAGCCACTATAAATATAGTGCCCACTAGCAATGCAGTATTGCATTTATCCTTGTCTCCTCTCCCACCCCATCCTGTTCCTACTGTCCACAGCATAATCACCAACCTTCAGAAAGTGATGTTTCTTTGTTTACCAGGAAATCCAAATATATTCTGATGAAACTCACCAATATGTTTATTTCCACCCTGAGAGTCCCAGGGTTTATTTTATAATATAATCTACATGCAGTAAAATCTACTCTATTTATGTATAGTTCAATGAGTTTTAATCAACATACAGATCAAATCTCCATCATTGCAACCAGGATTGTGGATAATTCCATTCCCCCCTTACTGCTCTCAAGCCTTATTCCTCTCAAGGAACATCACCAGTACCTCTTCCCTCATCTCCAGCCCTCAGTAGCCATTGCTATGTTTGCAGTACTGATGATGTTCCTTATTCTAAGATACATGTAAACAAGTCACTACAGTTTGTAGACTTCTGACTTACTTTATCTGCTGTAAAATTGTTTATTTTTCTTAATTATTAGTTGTCTATTACTGATGTATATACATATAGTTGAATTTTAAAAGCTTGATTCTTATAGTTTTTGTTTCTGATTTTTATAATAGCAATGCACAGGTTCAGTCCCTAGCACCACCTTGAGTCATCAAAGCAGTGCTCTGGCAAAAACAAAGGAGAAAAGTGTTTAATATTGAAGAATGTCTCATTAAATTTTGGTCCATGCTCCCAGAGGCAGAGAAATGTTACGGGATGATGACTAGAGGGCTCTGAAACCCAACTCCGTTAGAACCCAAAGAGAGAAGAAGAATAAAGGAAAGACACTTAGAAGTAGTAATAAGTATAGGTGTGACTTAGGAAGAGAAGGTAGCACCATGGGAAAAACTGGACATATATATATATATGTATATATATACATATATATATATATGTAGTCAGTTATAGAAATAGTAGTCAACCCATGTCTATGACCTTCACGGAACCACTGCAGGTCCAGTGTAGGGAATGGAGACATAGAACTTTGGTGGTGAGAATGATGTGGAATCGTACCACTGTTATATTATAACTTTATAAATCAACATTAAATCAGTAATAAAAAAAGAAACTAAAACTTTAAGAAGAATTAAAACCCCAGTAAGAATTTAAAAAAAAAAGTCTTCTGGAATGTCTCACTAGAATGAAGACACACATTTCTTATATTGTAGTCTTGGAGGATAAGTTTTCTATTAGACTCTTCCCTGGATTAACATTGGTCATTATAGGAAGCTGCCTGGAAATCGTAAGGGAAGTCTGGAATACAGGATGCATAGGGGAGTTTTATTTATCAACTTCTTTTTTGTTGACTCATTAGTTATTACATGCAGGTAATCCATTGACAGAATAATTTATCATACTGAACAGGTTCCTCCAACAAAAAGGTTGGAGATTTTTTTCCCCCAAACAGGGTTATCACTAGGATTGTTGCCTATCCATCAAACCCACCACTTCCAGCAACCTTTCTTTTTATTCTTTGTTTCCTCCTCCTTTAATTGATAGGATAGAGAGAAATTGAGAGGGAAGAGGGAGATACAGAGGGAGAGAGAAAAAGAGACACACTTGTAGCACTGCTTTACTGCTTATGAAGCAGGTGGGGACTGAGAGTTTAAACCTAGGTTCTTGTACATGGTTAATATGTGCTCTCAAACAGGTATGCACCAAGACTGGAGATTTTTCATACTACTTGGTTTATTCTAGACTTATCTGCACTCTTGCTATAAATTTTATATTTGTATTTATCCTTATAGGAAGATTGTAATATTAAAACATGTGTTGCTACTGCCTTCAAAGACTTTAATCAATAATTCACTTGGCTGATGAATTTTTACGAGCTCTTATTGTGCTTAATAAACTGTGCTATATATTAGGAGAGTAGGAGATAACCAAGAAGCCTAGAAAATGGTTTCTGTATTTGAGGCTTTTTTGGCAGAGCACATAGTGAGTCAGTAGTTACTGAATAAACAAATTCATCAATCATGCACATAGCTTATAAAGGTATTAACAAAGAAGAACCAGTGTGACTGCTTTTTTTTCTTTATTATAACTCTAAGGAAAGTGCTAGGTACATAGTAGGTCATTATTGAACATATATAGAATAAATGAACAGAGGACTGCATGTTATACACAGTTAGAATCATTGGAATTCTATGAAAACCCATGATTCCTATGTGGGTTAGTCAAGATGTAGGTGGGAATTTAATTCATGCACAGGAGAAATTGAATGGTATATTGGAACCTTAGAAGCTGAAAGTTACTGGGCCAGTGAAATAGTACAAGGATAGTACACCAGACTTTCATACCTAAGGCTCAGAGGCCACAGGGTCAACCCCCCCCCACTACTATCAAGTAGAGCTGAGCAGTGCTCTGGCCTTTCTACCCCTCTTTTTTCTTCTCTCTGTCTCTGTCTGTCTCCCTCCCTCTGTCCCACTTCCTCTTCCTCAGTAAAAAACAGTAAAAAAGTTGAAAGTTGATAGTAGATATGTGGCAATGGATGGTGGTCAGACTGGAATGGCAAATCTTGGAAAGGCTTAAAACACAAGTTAAGGGCTGGAAAAATAACTTCCCTTGACTTCACTGCTTTGCCTTGTATGTATATATCCCAGGTTTGAACCTGGCCCCTCACTACACTGAAGGAAGCTTTCTTTGGTGCTGTGGTCTCTTTCACTCTGTGTTTCTAAAAAAGACACAAGCAAACAAAGGTTAATAATTTCACTGGTTATTTTGTATTATATGCATTTAAGCCAGTACACCATTGCCTGGCCCCCATCACTGGTTATTCTGAAAGGAGAAATTAGGAAGGCTACATTGATAAAGTTTACTGTTTATGTGACTTGAAGAAAAAGGAGTCAAAGATGAGAACAATCTTGTTTTCAACATGCTTGACTTGGATGATAGTAAAAGCATGAACAGAAGTAAGATTGTCAAAAGGGAAAATTAGTTTTGGGGAATAATTTTTGTGTTTTCAACCTCTTAATATTTGAAATAACAAGGATATTTACTATAGACTGAGAAGAATCAGAAGCACTGATTATTAGACCTGAAAAGTACTTTCAAGATTAAGTTACAATTAGATTGAAAAAGTACAACTCTGTCAATTTGACAAATGACATTATCGTAATGAGGTCTTTAAGATAAAATCAGGAACAGCCTCCAGGCATGCAATCTCTGCCCTAGATGTAGTGCACAAGTAGGGTGAATGTACATAATCACTTGCAATGTGTTTATTTCTTTTTACTGGGGAGGATTAATGGTTTATTCAACAGTAAATATAATTGTTGGTACATGTATAAAACTTTTCAGTTTTCTATGTCCTCCTCCACCATTGTGCACCAGGACCTGAAAGCCACCTCACCATCCCTCCACCCCCAATGTTTTACTTTGGTGCAATACACCAAACCCAGTCCAAGTTCTGCTTTGTGTCCCTTCTGTTCTCAGCTTCTATGAGTGAGATCATCCCATACTCTTCCTTCTCTTTCTGACTTGTCTCACTTAATATGATTCCTTCAAGCTCCATCCAAGATGAGGTGAAGAAGGTGAATTCATCATTCTTAATAGTTGAACAGTATTCCCTTGTGTATATAGACAACACCTTTCTCAGCCAATCATCTGTTGTTGGTTGGACATCTGGGTTGCTTCCAGGTTATGGCTATTAAAAACTGTGCTGCTATGAACATAGGTATACAGAGATCTTTTTAGATGGGTATGTGTGGTTCCTTAGAATATATCCCCAGGAGAGGAATTACAGGGTCATAGGGCAGGTCCACTTCTAGCTTTCTGAGAGTTCTCCGAACTGCTCTCCACAGGGGTTGGACCAATTAACATTCCTAGCAGCAGTGCAGGAGGGTTCCTTTGCTCCCACACCTCTCAGCATTTTTTAAAAAATTTATTTAAAAAAGGAGACATTAACTTAACAAAACCATAGGATTAGAGAGGTACAACTCCACACAATTCCCACCACCAGATCTCTGTGTCCCAGCCCCTCCCCTGGTAACTTTCCTATTCTTTATCCCTCTGGGAGTATGGACCCAAGGTCATTGTGGGATGCAGAAGGTGGAAGGTCTGACTTCTGTAATTGCTTGCCCACTGAACATGGGCATTGACTGGCCAATCCATACTCCCAGCCTACCTCTCTCTTTCCCTAGTAGGGTGGGGCTCTGGGGAAGTGGAGCTCCAAGACACATTGGTGGGGTCGTCTGTCCAGGAAAGTCTAGTCGGCATCATGCTGGCATCTGGAACCTGGTGGCTGAAAAGAGAGTTAACATACAAAGCCAAACAAATTGTTGACCAATCATGGACCTAAGGTCTGGAATAGTGCAGATGAAGTGTTGGAGGGTACTCACTGCAGACTATTGTGTACTTTTGCTTTTAGGTATGTATTTTGCCCTAGTTTATGGATACGTGTGAACATTTGCTCTATCTCATGGGACCTAGTCTATATCTAGGTTTTGGGACTTTGTTAGAAAGTGAACCACCAGGAATGAAATTAGAAAATCCTCTGAGAAAGAAAAGGTCTCACCTGAGTAATGAAGCTGAAGGGTTGTCATTCCACACCTGAAGTCTATGGACACAGTCTGAAGTGAAGCATGCTGAGGTGGTACTCATTGTGTTGATTAGGGGTAAAGTAGTATTTCATTATTATCTTTATTTGCATTTCTCTGACAACCAATGACTTGGAGCATATTTTATATGTCTATTGGCCTTTTGGATCTCTTCTTTGGTGAATATTCTGTTCATATCCTCTCCCCATTTTTGTATGGAGTCATTTGTTTTTTTTTTGTTGCTGAATTTGGTGAGCTGTTTATATATTTTGATTATTAGCCTTTTGTCTGATGTATGGAGTATAAATATTGTCTCCTATTCTGTAAGGAGACTTTTACTTGGTGGTTTATTTTTCTTTGCAGAAGCTTTTTAATTTGAAATGGTCTCAATAATTTATTTTTGTTTCAGTCTTCCTTGTAACTGAGGATTTCTATGAAACTTGGATAGAACAAGGTTTTGTTAATATTTGATAGTTTCTGGTCTAGTATCCATTTGGAGTTTACTTTTGTGTGTGGCAAACTGCAGTGGTTCAATTTTATTCTCTGTAATGCTTCAGTACAATGATTGGAAGAATTAACATCATCAAAATGAATACTCTACCTAGCGTCGTATACAAATCTAGTACATTCCCGACAGGTTTCTGTAGTGTAGTGGTTATCATGTTTGCCTCACACAAATCTAGTACATTCCCTATCAAGGTCCCACTAATTTTTTTAAAAGACAATAGAACAAAAGCAACAAAAGTTTATCTGAAACCAGAAAATAATCAGAATCACCAAAACAATCTTGAGCAAAAAGAACAGAACTGGAGACATCATACTACCAGATCTTGAACTATATTAGATGGCCATTGTAATAAAAACTTCCTGGTAGTGGAATAAAAATGGACACATTGACCAGTGGAATAGAATGAGAGCCCAGAAGTAAGTCCCCATATCTATGGAGATCTGATTTTTGACAAGGGGCTAAACTATAAAATGGAGAGTCTCTTTAGCAAATGGTGTTGGGAAAATTTTTTTTTCTTTTTCTTTCAAAATTGAGACAGAGAGGCAATGAGGTCAAGAGACAGTGAAAGAGGGAGTCTGGGGGTAGCACAGCAGGTTAAGCACATGTGGCACAAAGCACAAGGACCAGCATAGTGATCCTGGTTCTTGTCCCCGGCTCCCCACCTGCAGGGGAATCGCTTCACAGGCGGTGAAGCAGGTTGGCAGGTGTCTATCTTTCTCTCCCCCTCTCTGTCTTCCCCTTCTCTCTCCATTTTTCTCTGTCCTATCTAACAATGAGGACATAAATAACAATAATAACTACAACAACAATATAAAAAAGGGCAGCAAAAGGGAAAATAAATAAATATTAAAAAAAAAAGAGAGACAGTGAAAGAGACCATAGCACTGAGGCTTTCTTCAGTGCAATGGGGGCTGGGCTTGAACAAAATGCATTGTTTCACTGGCCCTATGATGATTTGAAAGGTGCTCTAAAAGCCATTCTACAGATAGTTCTGGATACCACATTTGGAAGTGTCATTTCTTTTTTTTTAATTTTTAAGATCTCTTTATTAGGGGGATTAACGTTTTACATTCGACAATAAGTACAGTAGTTTGTACGGAAGTGTCATTTCTATTGTATATGACTGTGAAGGAAAACCTTTTTAATATTTGAGTATATACTCATTCATTTCTACTAATATAATCTTATTCAAATATGTGACATTAGTAAAAAACTTCACTTTTAATAATCTTCTGACACATTGAAGTTTAAGAGGTTTTATATAGATTTTTTTTTAATTTTTTTTAATATTTATTTTATTTATTTATTCCCTTTTGTTGCCCTTGTTGTTTTATTGTTGTAGTTATTATTGTTGTTGTCGTTGTTGGATAGGACAGAGAGAAATGGAGAGAGGAGGGGAAGACAGAGAGGGGGAGAGAAAGACAGACACCCGCAGACCTGCTTCACCGCCTGTGAAGCGACTCCCCTGCAGGTGGGGAGCCGGGGTTCGAACCGGGATCCTTATGCCGGTCCTTGTGCTTTGCGCCACCTGCGCTTAACCCGCTGCGCTATAGCCCGACTCCCTTATATAGATTTTTATGTCTTCAATTTGTTTGATCCATGTCTTATCATTCTCAGAATATAGATCTTTTGCTTGTTTTGTTAAATTTACTTAATTAATTTATTTTTTTAAAATATTTATTTCCTTTTGTTGCCCTTGTTGTTTTATTGTTGTAGTTATTATTGTTGTTGTCGTTGTTGGATAGGACAGAGAGAAATGGAGAGAGGAGGGGAAGACAGAGAGGAGGAGAGAAAGATAGACACCTGCAGACCTGCTTCACCGCCTGTGAAGCGACTCCCCTGCAGGTGGGGAGCTGGGGTTCGAACCGGGATCCTTACGCCGGTCCTTGTGCTTTGCGCCACCTGCGCTTAACCCGCTGCGCTACAGCCCGACTCCCAATTTACTTTATTTTTTATTGCTTAAAATATTTTTATTTATTATTGTAATAGAGACAGAGAGAAATTTAGAGGGGAGGGGAGAATAGAGAGGGAGAGAAACAGAGAGATACCTGCAGCCCTGCTTTCCACTTGTGAAACTTTCCCCCTGCAGGTGGGGACCAGGGGCTTGAACCTGGGTCCTTGCATACTTTAATGTGAGTACTCAGTCAAGTATGCCACCATCTGCCTCCTATTTTTGTTAAATGTATCCATAAGCATTTTCCAATTTTGAATGCCCATATATATTTATATGTAACACAGGAGCCTGTATAACATCTGAGTCCCCATCAGGGTAAGCTCACAGTCCATTGTTATAGCTCGGTGGTCAGTTTGGTGATGTTAATTCTTCCTATACTCGAGCATGAAATATCTTTCCATTTCTTTGTATCTCTATTGCCTTGAAGAGCGACTCATAATTTTCAATGAACAAGTCTTTCACTTTTGGCACTTTTTTTTTTTTTTTGCTGCATCTCATAAGTTCTGCTATATTGGTATATTTTCATCTTTATTTATTTATTTTTACCAGGACACTACTCCACTCTGGCATATAGTGTGGTACCTGGGACCTTAAAGCCTCGGTCATGAAAATCTTTTGTATATCCATATGCTATTTCCCCAGACCTCAAAATATTTTTATTTAAATTTTTTTTATCTTATTGTCTTTATTTGTTGGATAGAGAAAGCCAGAAATTGAGAGGGAAGGGGAAGATAGAGAAGGAAAGAGACAGAGAGACAGCTGCAGACCTGCTTCACCACTCATGAAGCTTTCCCCCTGCAAGTGGGGACCAGGGGCTTGAACCTGGGACCTTGCATATTGTAACATGTGTGCTCAACCAGGTGTGCCACCACCTGGCCTCACCTCAAGCATTTTTAATCCAACCCATGACCTACTGATTGTTCAGGAATGTGGTATTTAATTTCTATATATTTCAATTTTCCTACTATTATTAATGTCTGAGTTCATTCTAGTGTGGCCAAAATAGAAACTTGTATGATTCTAATCTTTTAAAATTTGAAACTTGTTTTGTGACTTAGCATATGGTCTCTTCTATAGAATGTTTTATATATAATTGAGAAGAGTATAAATGATTCCTGATGTTGGAATATGTTATATAGGTGTTTGGCCCATTTGTTCTAAGATGTGTTTAAGCCCAATATTTCCATATTGGTTTTCTGTATGGTTGATCTATCCATCATTGAAAGTGGAGTGCTGAAATCCATGACTATTTTATTGCTATCTATCACTCCCTTGAAGACCTATCAATATTTGCCTAATCAGTGTTAGTGCTCTGTCTGACACCTTTGCCTCAACCATCTGCTTCACTGGCTCCACAGTTTGAGAGAAGAGAATTAGTGGGAAATGTGAAATGAGAAGAAATGAGAACCAGCCCTTTTGTAGTGAAATTAGAAATGTAATAGTTAAACACTGACTAGCGCTAGAGGGAGAGTAACATGGCTATGAAGTGTTAAGAGTGAATTATTATCATACTCCTAACTCCCCCAAGACTTTCCTATTTCTTAAATTGCAGTGATAACTCTGAGATTAAAAGTAATATTAGCTTTACAAGCTCATTTTAAACCAGTTTCTAGAGTAGTAACTGCTCTTGTCTTCATGGGTGTACAGAGAGTTTATTAATAATAAGCTGTTCTACAACCATTTAAAAATTAATGATCCTAAGTAGTTAGTTGATATGTATACCCTGATTACCTGATGACATTAGGTAGTGAAGAAGGAGTAGTAGATATAGATTTGGTGAAACATGTCCAAAGCTCTGGGTAGGCCCAGGGACTTCAAAAGTAGTAATTGTCATTTGAGATTATTAACAAAGTTAAACTAGATCTCAACAGATTATTTAGGAAAATTAACCATTGCATGTAAGAATAGAAAATACCATACATGGGTAGAGTATTTTTAGACTCAGGCCAATCAACTAATTTTTTTTAATTGGAAAAAATGTCAGGAATAGGCAGTCTCCTGTGTCTAAAAAATACCAGTCAAAAAGTCTAGCCAGTACATATAGATTTATTGATCCAACCAGCCAGAGTAAAGGACAGTTTTTTAAAAAACTGAACTAATTGGCCCCTGCATGCCAAGTTTCTGTGACAGTATATTCTTAGTGACCTCTCTTCTTTATTGTGGAATGTAGGTGATAAGAATGGAAGTGAGCCTGATGATGCTGAACTAGTAAGGCTCAGTAAAAGGCTGGTGGAGAATGCTGTGCTCAAAGCTGTCCAGCAGTATCTGGAAGAAACACAGAACAAAAACAAGCCAGGGGATGGGAACTCTGTGAAAACCGAAGAGGCTGATAGGAATGGCACTGAAAATAACATCAGGAAATGAAACCTGAACTTGGGCAGGCCTCCACTGATCCATAAGAAGCATCCCTGCTCTCCTCTGCTGAGACAAGGAACTAACTTACAATGTACTGTTTTAATCTGTGGAGATTGCCTGTTACTTTCATGATGGGAGTGTTTGCATTTTGGAAAAAACACAGCAGAAGAGAAGTAGAGTTCAGAAGCTCACAGAGGAAACTAATCTATGATAGCAGAATGACTCAAGTTTCATTTGCCTTTAGTCTTGACTAGGGCACAGGAGACTTTGGGTTATGCTTCCTGAACTCAGATCAAAATCCACAGATGGGTCCTTGCCATAGATGGAATACTGCCATTTATATTGTTTAGCAGGGCATTTTACTATTTTGTCTGAGGCCAAAACACAGTTATCAAGTGCTAAGTTCAAAATAATCACTGTTGAAATTATTATCTACACAAGTCTATAAATGCTTCATGTTTGTCCAGTGTATGCTATGGTTATGCTGTGCTCTTTATTTACAGTAAGTTTGATTTATATCAGTTATATATTTTTTTGGTGAAATGCAGCCTTTTCTATAAAGTGTGGACAACATTTTAAAGATTTTTTTAGTCCCTTTTTGATAAGTCAATATACCCTATGTAATGTTTTTCATTAGCCTTTATATGTAAAATATATAATTTTTTTTCTGTAGGCAAGAAACCTCTTGGAATCCAGGACTTAATTAATGAAGCTTTACATCAAGAAAGAATGGGTTTGAAGTACAAAGTGAAACAAATAAGAAAACTTTTATTAGAGCCTGAAACTCAGGCTAAAATTAGGAGGGAACTGTTTGAAGGAAGACCCATTAACTATAATCAAGAAAACAGTGTTTATTCCAGCAAGATTTTGACATGAGTTCTACATGATTATCATGGTACCATAATTTATAAAATCTTTTGAGTTTATTAAATAGCTCTTTGGTAATGACCAAGGGGTATTCTCATTATATTTGTACAACAGCAAACCAACATTTGATAAGGAATGAATAATTTCTTTCTCCAAGAAAACTGATTCTGCTCTGTTATTTTTTAGGCTAAACTTGTATTCTAGAATGTTTGTTTCAGTAATACTAAGAATTATTTTGCAGAAAGGACATCTCAGTCAGCTGTTGTGGGATGTTCCTCAGGTTCCCACAAATAGAATATATAGTTTGGAAAATCAGACAAAAATATAGTATTTCAACAGTTACTTGCTACTGACTGTTACTTCTGTTATTAAATTAAAAGAAGCACTGTCTAGTTGTGTCTATACCTAATGTTACTTTTAATGGAAATTTGAATGTTTATTGAATACTAGTACTTGAATGAACCTTTGTAAATGTAACTATTGTAATCACTGGCTAAGAATGTTTTATAATACCCATATGTTTTATTTTTAGTGATCAAAATGTAGTTTTTTGTTTTCATTTCTTAATTAACAAATGTGTGAGATTTTTATTTTCTACTTTTCTGAAAATTTGCTCCAGACTTACCATATTCTTTATAGTCTGAATTTGTTTGCACTGATTCATTTTTAAAGACAATTCTTGAAAAATGTATTCCCACATGATAATTATTGGCAATGGCATTTTTTTCTTTTTTATTTAAGAAAGGATTAATTAACAAAACCATAGGGTAGGAGGGGTACAACTCCACATAATTCCCATCACCCAATCTCCATATCCCACCCCCTCCCCTGATAGCTTTCCCATTCTCTATCCCTCTGGGAGCATGGACCCAGGGTCATTGTGGGTTGCAGAAGGTAGAAGGTCTGGTTTCTGTGATTGCTTCCCGCTGAACATGGGTGTTGACTGGTCAGTCCATACTCCCAGTCTGCGTCTCTCTTTCCCTAGTAGGATGGGTCTCTGGGGAAGCTGAGCTCCAGGACACATTGGTGGGGTCTTCAATCCAGGGAAGCCTGGCCGGCATCCTGATGACATCTGGAACCTGGTGACTGAAAAGAGAGTTAACATACAAAGCCAAAAGTGCCAGTTAATTTCAATACATTATTATTATATTTCTTATCTTTAGGATCCTGTTAAAAAGTTATTTATACTATTTATAAAGCTAATAAAAGTGTAAGACTAAATTTAGATATGGGTATGATCTACTTGAAAGCTACGCTGTCCATAATGCAACACTTTCTCTTTCTACCAAGTTCAATGCCTTTTACAAGGTAAGTATGGGTGACAGAAATTAAGAATTAAGCCAACTCCCTTACAGCCCCAAAGTTCTGTGAAGATATTTGAGTGTGGTCAGCTGCTGGATTGGAACTGGAAAAACACAAACCCAGAGATTTAATTTACAGATTAAGGATTCTAACCCTTATCTATGAAATCATTATTTAAGTATGTTTATGAAGATAATGGGAAGTATATAATAAAACCAATTTCTTCATGCTTGCATTTAAAAAGTTCAAACAATGCATTACTCTGCAAAGAAAAAAATGTAAAATTTGTATCTGAAGAATTCAAAATGACTTTTCCTGCATTGATCAGAGTTAGAGAATAATTACTTGTTAGATCATATAGCCAGATTGTACTGTTCTGAGTTGGTGTGTCAGCTAGGTAGTTTTGACTTTTGACAGGGAGAATGTTTGTATGCTTGGTGAAAGAACACTTGCTTGGTCCAGGAGGTGGACTGTGGTTTCTAGGCTTGTTTTCATCACTGCCATGTAAGCCTGAGGAAACCAGCTCACTCTTGAAAGTGGTGCCCAGTGGCCTTTTTTTTTTTTTTTTTTAACTTGCTAAGGCAGAGAGAAATTGAAAGGAGAGGGGGAGACAGAGAGAGAAAGAAGACACCTGTAGCCCAGCTTCACCACTTGTAAACCTCCCCTCTGCAGGTGGGGCCTGAGGGCTTGAGGCTTGGTCCTTGTGTGTGTTCAACCAGGTGTATCACTGCCCAACTCTAGCCAGGTAGTTTCTAAGAACCCTAGAATCTTTGTTTCCACACCACAGTGTAAATTATGCTGAGACCACTGTCTCAGATGGCTCCACTTGTGTCAGGCCTTCTTGTTTGGACCCCTCTAGTTCATCTGTTGTTTGTAAGCCTTAGAATCCCAGGCTCTGTTTGTGGCTCACCTGGTAAAGCATCACTGTGCGACATTCAAGTTACCACCTACCTGCAGGGGGGAAGCTCTACAAGTGGTGGAACAGCACAAGTGTTTCTCTCTCTCACCTTCTAAAATCAACAACAACAAAAAGCCTTTAAGAACACTGGAGTTGTGTAGGCATCAAGTGGCAAAATAAATAAATAAATAAATAAAGAAGAAGTATCCCATAGGACTATATATCTCTTTCATTTGTGTTGTGTGTCAACTCCAAATTCTGATGGCATATACTATGCTTGCATTAATATGAGTCCAGTATTCAGTCATTGGAATAATAGTAGGCCCTTATGAATACTTTAAGGGGTTTTGCCAAAAACTATTTGCAATAAAAGATAAAGTTTCTGTCATTTTCCAGGCCAATAGATTAAATCTATAAAATATTAGGTTATTATTATACTGGCCTACCTCTCTGCCTCGATTAACTATAAGTCTTAAGGATATATAAGATTTATATGTAGAACATAAAATTCAATCTATGCACTACCCAGTCATCCTAGCAGATAGATGCTTCTAGATAGAGGTACTTAAGCAGTTCTGACTTAAATTCTGGACATCATTTCAGACATAGCACCAAGGAGATCTGTTTGCACTTGATCATAGATGCACAAACCAGCTACCAAATTATGTAGCAAATTAAGAATTTTAAAAAATATTTTTATTTATTTATTATTGGATAGAAACAGAGGCGGGTCTGGCGGTGGCGCACCTGTTTGAGTGCACATGTTACAGTGCGCGAGTACCTGGGTTTGAGCCCTTGGTTCCCACCTGAAGGGGGAAAGCTTCACAAGTAGTGAAGCAGGCTGCAGATGTCTCTCTGTCTTTCTCTATCACTCCCTCCCTTCTAAATTTCTGACTGCCTCTATTCAATAAATAAATAAAGATAATAAAAAATTTTAAAAAAGAAAGGGAGAAATTGAGAGAGGGGGAGGAGATAGAGGGACAGCTGAAGCCTTGCTTCACCACTTGTGAAGCTCCCCCCATGCAGGTGGGGACCAGGGGCTTGAACCTGGGTCCTTGCACACTGTAATGTGAGTGCTTAACCAAGTGCACCACCACCTGGCCCCACAAATTAAGAATTTATTTAATAATGCGATAAAAGACAATAGTCCTACAGTAGCTCCAAACAAGCTGTTAAATGGTTTATCTGTTGTTTCTATTATTTTTATCACTTTAAATTTTGCCTTTATTTTATTAATTTATTTATAAAAAGAAAACACTGACAAAACCATAGGATAAGAGGGGTACAACACACAATTCCCACCACCAAAACTCTCTATCCCATCCCCTCCCTTGATAGCTTTCCTGTTCTTTAATCCTCTGGGAGTATGGACCGAAGGTCATTGTGGGATGCAGAAGGTGGATGGTCTGGCTTCTGTAAATGCTTGCCTGCTGAACATGGGTATTGATAGGTAAATCCATACTCCCAGCCTGCCACTCTCTTTCCCTAGTTGGGTGGGGTTCTGGGCAAGTGGAGCTCCAGGACACATTGGTGGGATTGACTGTCCAGGGAAGTCTGGTTGGCATCATGCTAGCATCTGGAACCTGGTGGCTGAAAAGAGAGTTAACATATAAAGCCAAACAAATTACTGACTAATTATGAACCTAAAGGCTGGAATAGTGCAGATGAAGAGTTGGGGGGTCTCTGTTTTGTAGATAGCTAGTGGGCATATTTTCATTGTATTTCAAAGGGCCTATCGCTAGTTTTGTTTTTTCCCTGAGCCTTAAATCTGTTAGGTAGGTGGATCCAAGTTATTGTCTGAGGAGATGATGTCGTGACTGGAAAAAGGACCAGAAAGCTGGATCAGGGAAGAGAGTAGCTCCCAAATATGGGAAAGGAGTATAAGTATTGTTTACTGTAAACCCCATCGATTTGATGTGATTTGGGGCCCATATTTAGCTTAGGAGCCTATGTGACCTCTGCATCCCGAGTTCACATTCTGTGGTCATGAGTAGGAATGTTCCAAGCTACCCCAATATCGACCCATCTTCTTCAAGTGTAGCATAGAGTATGTTGTCCATCCTTCCTTCAGAGGATGGAACATTCTCTACCGTTGTTATCTAAGTTGAGGGCAAGGTCCTATGGGGCCCACAAAGGGATTTTGTTGTTCCTGATAGCCTATATTTCCCCAGTCCTGGAACCTCTAGAGTGGGGCTCACTTTCCTGCATACTTCTCTCAATTCATACCAAATGACATTGCATCTGCTGATCCCAACCTAATCAACACAACGAGTACCACCTCAGCATGCTTCACTTCAGACTGTGTCCAGAGACTTCAGGCATGGAATGTCAGCCCTTCAGCTTCATTACTCGGGTAAGACCTTTCCTTTCATGTGATCCTCTAATTCCATTCCAAGTGGTTCACTTCCTAACAAAGTCCCAAAACATACAGACCAGGTCCCATGAGATAGGGCATATGTTCACATGTATCCATAAATTAGGGCAAAATATATACCTGAAAGCAAAAGTACACAATAGTCTGCAGTGAGTCAGTATAAAGTTCATAATGAAATAGTGTCTACTTAGACTTAGATACCCTCCTCACCGACTTCCTATTATACTTCCCTCACTCACTCCCAAGCTATCCTTATCAAAGCAAGGACTGAAAAAGCTGAATCAAAGCAAGAGACTAGCATACTTTAAAAATGACTCTTTAGTCACTATCAGGCCATCCCATTAGCTGGGGCCCTGTTTGAGGAGTCCTGAGATTCCCAAACAGACATGATGGGCCTAGACCTCAAATAAATCCCTCTCTATATTGTTATTTTTCAACAGAGCATTGCTCAGTTCTGCCTTTATAGTGGTGCAGCGGATTGAACCTGGGACTTTGGAGCTTCAGGCATAAGAGTCTCTGAATAACCAGTATGTTATCTCCCCCTCCCTAAATTTTCATTTATAATTCTTTTATCTTTAAACAAAATTGAAAACATTCTTAAATTAAAATTTTTTTCATATAAAAAATCCCATTGTATTTAAAAATAATTTCCATGAGTGGGGAAAATTCCATAATGGTTATGCAAAAAGGCTTTCAGACCTAAGGCTTCAAAGTCCCAGGTTCAATCCTCCTACATTACATTGTAATGTGTATGTGTGTGTGTGTGTGTGTGTGTGTGTGCGTGTATGAAAGAGGAAGAGATTGTATATGATCTTGCATACACAATTGACTTCACTGCTCCTGAGTCATTTTTTGTCAGTCCACTGAAGAAACAGACATCACAGTACCACAGCTTCCTCCAGTGCTGTAGCATTCACTATAGCACTTCCGATATGGCACCCAGGATTAGAATGTGAGACACATGCATACCAAAGTACATGCCATCCCCAGTGATAGCTATCTCTCTGCCCCTGCGCTATATTTTGTTTATTTAAAAATAAAAAACACCTGTATTTCACCTCTTCCATAATTTAAAATTTTTTGTTATATGTGTTCACATGGATTTTTAATGTTGTAGAAGTTGAAAGAGTCAAAACCAGAGTTTCATAGCTAGACAGGAATTACAGTGCTAAAAAATGAAACAAAGGTAAGATGAATTTACCAATACAAAAATCACTTGATATGATAACTGAGGTGAATAGAATGAATATGCTGCATTGGAAAGAGAGTACATATTTTTAAGATTCTCAGAGACAAATTCGAAAGCTTTTTTTTTTCAGATCCACTTGTTCTTATGAACATATGAATAAGGTTTGATGATTTCAGGGACATTTTTACATTAAGTGACTGGCCAGGATCTTTTGAATACCATGTACCATGTTTGGGAAATGTTATATTTTATTGAGCTCTGCCTGCTCAGGATAGAGTTCAGGAACTCCCTTTTCTGGCCATCTTGGTCATTGAGATTTAGACATATGATTTTGACCCTGTAAGATGAGGGAAAGACCCTGTATGGAATCAGTCCACTCTTTCTGGGAAAGTTGCTGGACAGGTACACAGTTCTCAGAAACGAGTAGCAAAGTTCCTACATGAGGGATCCCAATATCTTCTGTCTGCAGAGGGTGGTTGAGACAGGATATCTCTGGAGGAGCTGGTTTTATAGTGGGACATTTTTCCTGACTCTGAAACCTCAGGTAATTCATGAGCTAAAGTACATTCTTTAAGCTGTGATATGTATGTACAATGGAATATTACTCAGATATTTAAAATGAGGATGATATCTCCTTTGCCTCATCTTGAATGGAACTTGAAGGAATCCTGTTAAGTGAGACAAGAGAAGGACAAACATTGAATAATCTTACTTATAAGTGTAACTTGAGAAACAAGGACAGAAAGAGAAAACACAAAGTATAACTTGGATTGGTTGTGAAAGCAAAGGACTCTGGGGAAATTAGGGAAAGAAGGGGATGGAAATGGCATTGGGCTCTGAGTACATGATGGTGAAGAAGGGCCCACATGAGGATGAGAGTGTTTTGCAGATCCCTATTATGGGGAGATGAGAAATTGCACCCATATACCAATAACTGTAGTGTAAACCACTAACCCCCCAATAAAATGATATGAATATTCAATAAAAATTTTTCTTCCCACTTAACAAAGTTGGCTCTGCTGTTTTCAACCATTACCATGTGCTTCCTGTCTGTTCCATATACGTGAACAGTTTTTCTCAATGATGGCAGGTGAGATATATCTGCCCTAATTTTTCTATTGCTCTTGCTGTAGTTTCACCATACCAGGCCAGATACACAGAAATGGGAGGGAGAGGGAGAGAAAACATAGGGCAAGGGGAAAAGAAAGAAGTGGAGAAGATAGCATAGCACCAGGGCTTCCCTTAGTGCTGCAGTATGTGCTATGGCAGGACTTGAACTTGAATTGTACACATAGCAAAGCTGATACCCTCCTAGGTGAGATATAGCACTGGCCCTTCTCTGCCATATTGGTGCTGAACTTCTCACCTTAACTCAGTCTGGTTAATGGGATTTTAGTGAACAGGAAGCAAGGAAAGTCTTGAAAATTTGAATACACAGAACAGGATGGAACCAAACATGCAGCCTGATGCTCTCTAGGCCATGTGCATTCATGACTAGCAGATCTGTCCTAGCAGATGTGGGAGTGAGAATAAATGAGTATCTCTCCAGGAACTCTGTTTGTTATGTAGCATCATTATGGAAAAAAAATTATCTAGGAATGGCAAGTCCAACTAAAGCAGTAGCCAACTTGAGCAAAATTATTTCAAAGAAATTTGGTGCTATTTCCAGCGAAGACATCATCTCCCCAGACATTAATTTAGATCCACCTGCATATCAGATGTCTGGATCAGGTAAACAAACAAATAAACAAACAAACACAACCTAGTATAGTCATGGGCTCTTTGGAATATAACTAAAATAACACTACTAACTATCTACTAAATGGAGACCACTCCCCCCAACTCTTCATATGAGCTTTTCCAGCTCCAGCCTTTAGGTTCATAATTAGTCAACAATTTTTTTTTGGCACTATATGTTAACTCTTTTTTCAGCCACAGGTTCCAGATGCTAACATGATGCCCACTGGACTTTCCTGGGCAGATGACCCCACCAGTGTGTCCCGGAGCCCTGCTTCCCCAGAACCCTGCCCCACTAGGGAAAGAGAGAGAGACAGGCTGGGAGTATGAACCGACCTGCCAACAATGCCCATGTTCAGCGGGGGGGGGGGGGGGGGGGAAGCAATTACAGAAGCCGGACCTTCCACCTTCTGCACCCCACAATGACCTTGGGTCCATGCTCCAGAGGGATAAAGAATAAAAGCTACTGGGAGGGGAAGGGATACAGAGTTCTGGTGGTGGGAATTGTGTGGAGTTATCCCCCTCTTATCCTATGGTTTTTGTCAGTGTTTCCTTTTTATGAATAAAAATTAAAAAAAAGAAATCTAAAAGTCATTGCATTCAGGGAGGAAATGACCCTTTAGGACTATATAAACTCCATATTATACACTACAGTTAAGTATTATGTAGTTTAGTATTTTTGTTCTTGAGTAATATATAGATGTATGTATGCATTAGGAAGTTAGCAGTAATAAATTCTGAGTGGTCAACTGCAAATGAATTCATGTCCTAATTTGTGCATTTTTGTGTATTCTAGATGTCATAGCACTATTTTTACAAATCCCAAGTTCTGTGTCAAAACAAAATTAATTTATTTGGATATCAACTAATACATGGCATTGCAGTCATAAAGTACTGCTCAGGAAGCATAAGGACCATCTGTTGAAATGACACATAGCATATTGATACAGGTGTATTTGTTTTTCCTTTGTAACCAGTGCTTTCTCTACCAGACACCTCATTTCAAGTAAGACCTTGTCTTCAGTGGGCAGCTATAACCAAATCAGAAGACAATACAATAGAGGCTAATTTCCATCTTTTTGTGTTTTGTGTTCCCAATAGTTAAATTCTTGCTATAAAAAGTAGGATGTTGGAATTGGGCTCTGCTGTTGTTGCCACTGAGACATCTATAAACTAGATACAGAACACCAGTGGGTGGGAAAGACAAATCCTTTCATAGCCATATGGATGAAGATAAGGACACTCAGTCACCTCTCTGAAGTCAAGAATATCAGAAAGGATAAAAAAGAATTTTGTGAGGAGGAAGTATTTAGAGCAAGCTGAGCTTTCACCCTTATGTTCTTCATAGCAGGAGTGGGTTGCTGAGAATTGCAAAAACTTTGGGCAAGAATGACTCCATCCAAACTCTTTGCACTGAGACCTGGATAGACTTTATCATGGTTTCTTGCAATCTGTAACTGTGAAACAGAGCCTACATTTTTTTTTTTTTTTTTTGGCATATCTGGGTTTACCTGCTCCTGGCTCATAAGAGCTCCATAAACATATTTGTGCCCCAAAATGATTTTATTTCAAATATAAAGTAATAAACACTGTGCAATGGGAGGAGAGGATATTCTATTTCAATTTTATCTGCCCAGAGTCTCCCCTTTATAGATTTTCACTCCATGTTCTCAGGTAAGTCCATTCCATGTCTCTGTGTAAATTATGTCATTATTTTTATGAGTAGGGGTTAGTACAAGTTCCATTTTTCACAGGAGGAGGTCCTTTAAATTATTTTCTTTTATTTTGCAAGTGTCCATTCTGCAGGCATTACCATGCAGGTAGGATTGGAAGCTCAAGTTCCCAGTAGATAACTTCTTCTTCTAGCGTTTGCCAGTAGATAGCTGATCTCATGTAAATCACCTTCCATTGTTTCTCAGGTATGAAAGTTGGTAATGCCAATTTCCCCGCCTATAGGTTTACCTGTTTGATTATTACTATGGTCCTGAGAAGACCTGGTCCTCCTCTGAGGTTCTTATATAGAAAAAGTCAAGGTTGCCAAAAGAAATTGCTTTTTTTTTTCTCCAGTCAAAACTTGAGAGAGATTTCTAATCTCCCTTCTTGCAGCTTTCTTCTTTAAAAAGCTTGCAAATTCTTCATCTGTCCTGTTGGAAAGTATATATATATATATATTCCAACCGAGGGGTGTCTGTTTTAAGGATCTGAAAGCATTTCTTCTGAAATATAATCATCAGGAAAAAAGAGGGTCTTCTTCAGAGGGTAGAAACCTCTAGCAATTCCACTTAGCAGATACAAATGCCCTGATCACATTTACATTGACTTACCTCTTTCTTTTGTTTTTTATTTCCTGGACCAGTTTGAGCACCACCACCAGTCTCCACCTTGATCATCCTCCCTAGGCCTTCACTGTCCCTTTATCACCCAGCCCCCCATGAGCAAATGAGATGCTTCCTCCTGTTGCAGTAGTTAATGAATCAAATGTGTTTCACTCTGTTGGATTTTGCTTCTGTGATACTGATCCCTTACCTCAAGTTTCTTGAGTTTGGAGACTCAGAGCCCTGTGCCTCAGGCATCTGAGACAGCCTACTTGCACTGTGACTGTAGTCAGTTTTGGGAATTCTAGAAGGGGAGAAGGTAATGACTTGCTTAACCACCTTGGGTGGTGCTATTGCTTAGAAGCAAGCTGGCAGGACTCCAAGTGTGTGTCCATCTCCAGGAGAGAGGACACGAGTGGGTTTGCTGTGGTGTTGCAGACATCAGAAAAGACTCCAGCTAAAAGAATTGAGAGACCCAAAGTAGGAACTTTGGTCTACTTGAAGTAGAGTTATTTCCTCTGGGGTGTACAGAAGGCCCTAGCAAGAACTCCAGAAAAGTCCACAAAGAAGAAATGTCCACTCCTTTTTCCTGACTGGGTTATGCTAGCTTGAAACGAATGTGAGTCCTAAGAGCGTAATGCCTCTGAGCTAAGAAAGAACTATTTTCTCCCCTCTCACCTCCCTGTTTAGGCTTCTGTAACTGTGAAATAGAGCCTACATTTTTTTGACATATCTGGGTTTACCTACTCTTGGTTCATAAGCGCTCCATAAACATATTTGTGCCAAAAAATGATTTTATTACAAATAAGAAGTAGTAAACACTGCTCAATGGGAGAAGAGGATATTCCATCACAATTTTACCTGCCCAAAGTCTCCCCTTTATAGATTTTCACTCCTACTTCTACTGTTATAGGGAGATAAAAGGGAGTGAATGAGGAGGATAAGGCATAAGGCATACCTCCTTCCCACTCCGGGATCTCAGGGGAAAATTCACCTCCCCATCAGGGTTGAGGAGAGGAGAAGACGCTGGGCTGTTGGAGTTTTGACTGTCACCATGGTTGGATGTTGTGATTACTGAACAGAGATAGCATTTGTTACTTGAAGTGACTAGAGATAAATATTACAATACAAAAGAAAAAAAACAAAATCAAAAGAGTTGCCAGAATTTTTATCCTAGTGCAGGAGACTACCCGCACTGAACAAAGTATAAAGGGGTGAGAAAACAAAAACAAAGCTGTATTTAGATAATATCACCACTCCTGTTTATTCAACAAATGGGAGGTAGCAGGGTGACTAAACTGTACTGTCATCATCTCTGTTCTAGACAGATAAATGCTTCAGACCTAGCTGTGAGGAGGGAGATAGTGAAATGGTGGAACCCCAGGCTTGTGTGCTGGCAAGCTCCAGAGGCCCTGGTGTCACCATATGCCAGAGTTTAGTTGTGTTATTGGTCTTTCTTTTTCTGTGTGATGAGGGAAAAAAAATAAAAGAATATGCCTTTAAGAAATAAAATAAAGTGTATACTGTGTCAACTATAAATGTATATCAATATGCACATTGTAGAATGACTACGGATAGAAGATAATTAACACTTCCATTACCTCACAGAATTAACTCTTTTGTTGTTGATATGACTTAAGACATATTCTGAGCAAGTCTGTCTCTTCACCACTGGAACTTTGCTGGAGCATATATCCTGCAATTCTGTTATTTGTGAAAGTAACTCGATGTTTATGTACATAAAATAATGACGCCAAAGTTAGAGAAACAAAATGACTATCAGGAATGTGGGGGAAATGGATGCTTTGCACCAACTATTAATTACTCAAAGCTTGAGCTGTTTTACTTCCTTCCATAAAGGTGTAGAGTATTTAGGTGAGTAAAGATGTAATGATACTAAAAATAGTAACTACAATCACATTGCAAAAGCACTCTAGAGATGCTGAAGTTAAAATGCCAAAATGATACTCATTAAGACTATAGATGTGACACTGAAATGCAGCATCTTTATAAGATGCTTTAGCAAGGAGAGTCTCATTGTGCAAAACAGACACTCAAATAATTTTTAAATCTTAGAGTTTAGAGTTTTCTCTATACATCAAAATTCACTTTTTGTCATATAGCTTTTTGTAAAAGAGACAGTGAGACAAAAATATAGAATAAGAGAAAGACAGAAGAAGAACCATCTGCAATGATGCTCCAATAGTGAAACTCCACTCCTTCACACACACACACACACACACACACACACACACACACACACACACACACACACACACTCCGTCTCTCTGGCCACTGGCAGTGGAGATGATGGCCTGGATTTCCCAGACTGCAGGCTCTTCCCCACGTGTAGGCACCATGGGCTTATATTTGCACATGTATGAATTATTATAAATACCACAGACAACATACAATGTATTTTTAATATCCTAAAGAATTTCTTCAAGAGGTCTTTTTTTTTTTTTTCCAGAGTCGCTCTCCGCCTCTAATTCCTGGCAACCAATGTATTCCTTTAATTTTGCCTTTTCCAAAATGTCAAATATGTGGAACCTCACAATATACGTCCATTTGAAGGGTTCTTTCACTAAAAATACATAAATAAAATTCATTTTAAATGAACGTTTATTTTTGCTGAATACAAAATAGAAGATTCAGTTACTGCAGAACTTACACAGATACCATCTTGATATATTAAAATAAACAGAGAAATAGTCACCACTGAAACACTCTTCTTCTTTATGTGCAGTGAAAGCTTCATCTATTTAGAGCATATAAATTGTGAGTTACCTTTTCTATTTTGAGCATGTTCAAATATGTCTCCTCTAGGGGCACGATGCAAGAAAGCCCATTTCCCTACAGACTTTCCTTAGTATCTGCATGTGGAGACACAATCATTCAGTTTTTAATTAAAATTTGTAGTTAGGCACTTGAGTTTTCCTATTGCTGGTGAGATAAGCCTTAGCAGCATATTTCCTTGCTCCCAAGAAAACCGCTGACCTTCCAAGCTGTCAGAAGTTTATTCTGCACAGGCTGTGCTTTACTGCACAGTCCTGTGCAGCATAAAATTGTGTCGAATCTATACAAGGTGAGAAGAGCCTGAGCTTGTATTTTACTGCCCTGAGGGATATTTCCAGTTTCCATCAATGTGCTCCCAGTTCCATTATAAGTAGTACATTCTTTTCACTGCTGGGATCTCCTCTTTCATATGATGGAAATTGTTATTTAGGGAGGGAAATAATAATGTGCTTTAGAAATCTCATTGAGATGAACTTACTGAGCAGATAGTTTAATACCCGCTGAGTAATAACAGCAGCAAGCTGTGCTTCCTTCCAGCTATCTGCCTTTCTTTTTCTCTCGTATACACACAGACACACATTATGAACAGTATTGTGGGAATTGAGAAGATAGCTTTCAAGGAAGAGTCTACATTGTATATTGTTTGATTTTTTTTTCCTGTCACATTTATTTAATCTGTTTTTTTTTCTTTTCAAAAGTTTTCTGAATTTTCTTTTTTTTTCACTATTTTTTTATTGGGGAATTAATGTTTTACATTCAACAGTAAGTACAATAGTTTGTACATGCATAACATTCCCCAGTTTCCCATATAACAATACAACCCCCACTAGGTCTTCTGAATCCTTCCTGGACCTGTATTCTCCCCACCCACCCACCCCAGAGTCTTTTACTTTGGTGTGATATGCCAATTCCATTTCAGGTTCTACTTCTGTTTTCTTTTCTGATCTTGTTTTTCAACTTTGGCCTGAGAGTGAGATCATCCCATATTCATCCTTCTGTTTCTGACTTATTTCACTCAACATGATTTTTTCAAGGTTCATACAAGATCGACTGAAAACGGTGAAGTCATCATTTTTAACAGCTGAGTAGTATTCCATTGTGTATATATACCACAACTTGCTCAGCCACTCATCTGTTATTGAACACCTGGGTTGCTTCCAGGTTTTGGCTATTACAAATTGTGCTGCCAAGAACATATATGTATACATATTTTTTGGATGGATATGTTGGGTTCCTTAGGATATATTCCCAGGAGAGGAATTGCAGGATCATAGGGTAGGTCCATTTCTAGCCTTCTGAGAGTTCTCCAGAATGTTCTCCACAGAGGTTGGACCAATTTACATTCCCAACAGCAGTGTAGGAGGGTTCCTTTGACCCCACACCCTCTCCAGCATTTGCTGCTGTTACCTTCCTGATGTATGACATTCTCACAGGAGTGAAGTGGTATCTCATTGTTGTCTTTATTTGCATTTCTCTGACAATCAGAGACTTGGAGCATTTTTTCATGTGTTTCTTGGCCTTTTGCATCTCTTCTGTGGTGAATATTCTGTCCATGTCCTCCCCCATTTTTGGATGGGGTTATTTGTTGTCTTGTTGTTGAGTCTGGCAAGCTCTTTATATATGTTGGTTATTAAACTCTTGTCTGATGTATGGCATGTAAAGATCTTCTCCCATTCTGTGAGGGATCTCTTGGTTTGGGTAGTGGTTTCTTTTGCTGTGAAGAAGCTTTTTAATTTGATGTAGTCCCATAGGTTCATACTTGCCTTAGTCTTCTTTGTAATTGGATTCATTTCATTGAAGATGTCTTTAAAATTTATGCAGAAAAGAGTTCTGCCAATATTTTCTTCTAAGTATCTGATAGTTTGTAGTCTAACATCCAAGTCCTTGATCCACTTGGAATTTACTTTTGTATTTGGTGAAATATAGTGGTTCAGTATCATTCTTCTGCATGTTTCAACCCATTGTTTTCAACACCATTTGTTGAAGAGACTCTGCTTTCCCCATTTAATAGTCTGGGTACCTTTGTCAAAGATTAGATGTCCATAGGTGTGGGGGCTCACTTCTTGGCTCTCAATTGTATTCCACTGGTCAGTGTGTCTATTCATGTTCCAGTACCAAGCAGTTTTGATGACTATGGCCCTATAATACAATTTGAGATCTGGGAGTGTGATGCCTCTGGTTCTGTTCTTTTTTCTCAAGATTGTTTTGGCAATTCTAGGTCTTTTCTGGTTCCAGATAGACATTTGTAGCATTTGTTCTACTCTCCTAAAAAATGTGCTTGGGATCTTGATGGGGATAGCATTAAATTTGTAGATGGCTCTGGGTAATATATTAATTTTGATGATGTTAATTCTTCCAACCCATGAACATGGAATATCTTTCCACTTCTTTGTGTCTTTTTCAATTTCCTTGAGTAGTGACTCATAAATTTCAGTATACAAGTCTTTCACTTCTTTGGTTAGGTTTACTCCTAGACATTTTATTGTTTTTGTTGCTATATTAAAAGGAATTGATTTCTGGATTTCAACTTCTTCTAGCTTAGTGTTTGCATAGAGGAATGCCACTGACTTTTGAATGTTAACTTTATAGCCTGACATCTTACTGTATTTCCTGATGATTTCCAAAAGCTTCTTGCTGGATTCCTTAGGTTTTTCTGTGTATACTATCATGTCATCTGCAAATAGGGAGAGTTTGACTTCTTCTCTTCCAATCTGTATCCCTTTAATTTCTTGTTCCTGACTGATTGCTATGGCAAGAACTTTCAACACTATGTTGAATAGTAATGGTGATAGTGGGCAGCCCTGTCTAGTACCTGATCTGAGTGGAAATGCTTCCAGTTTTTCACCATTGAGTATGATGTTGGCTGTAGGTTTGCTATATATAGACTCCACTATCTTCAGGAATTTTCCATCTATTCCCATTTTTTGTAGTGTTTTGATCATAAAGGGATGTTGTATTTTGTCAAAGGCTTTCTCTGCATCTATTGATATGACCATGTGGTTTTTGGTTTTGCTTTTGTTGATGTGGTGGATCACATTGGTTGATTTACGTATATTAAACTAACCTTGCATGCCTGGGATAAACCCCACTTGGTCATGATGAACAATCTTTTTAATATACTGCTGTATCCAGTTGGCTAGAATTTTGTTCAGTATTTTCGCATCTATGTTCATCAGAGATATTGGTCTGTAGTTTTCTTTTTTGGTTGTGTCCCTGTCTGCTTTTTGTATCAGAGTGATATTAGCTTCATAGAAGCTGGCAGGGAGTATTCCAGTGTCTTCAATCTTCTGGAAGACTTTTAAAAGTAGAGGTATTAGTTCTTCTTTGAAGGTTTTGTAGAATTCATTTGTAAAACCATCTCGCCCAGGACTTTTTTTTTTGGGGAGATTTTTGATAACTGTTTCAATTTCATTAGCTGTGATGGGCCTATTTAATCTGTTTATTTGACACCAAGGTTATTGGTGAGGCTTGGTGTTTGCATAACAAATCCACTTTTTTTGAATAGTGACAGAAATTTAAAGGTCAGGGGGTGATAAAAAAGTTGTGTGTGGGGGGTGTGAGAAAGACACCTGCAGCACTGTTTCACCAGTTGTGAAACTTCCCTTCTACAGGTGAGGACTGGGAACTTGAACATGGGTCCTTGGGCATGGTATTGTGTACACACAACAGACTGTACCACTGTCCAACCCTGCTGTTGTATTTTTTAATTGTATGTTCCAGAAAAGAAGCAAATATGTTCTGGGATGTACCAGCTAGTCTAAGAAATGACTATATGAAAATGTGCTTAATTTATTTAAGTAATTAATATCAACCATTTTAATGATTAAATTTGCCAATGGCTTGATCCTATACTTTCTAGAGCTTTCTTTACAATGTCTTATAATTAAATTTGTTTCCCATTTTAATTTTCAGTTGTATTTCATTTGAGATTGACCTTGTTCTCTATTTGCTTATTTAAAACTTCATGTTTGAAAAGTTTGTGACTAAGATGCACAGTTGTTTGATAATTAAGCAGAGCACTAAAACATGATTCATACTTATATCTATACTGTTGGCTTGAACTGAGAAACCCTTTATAGGGTTGTCCTTCACAGTGGAGAAAGATAAAGCATTATATTAAAGACTGAAAAACAGGGTCTGTAGAGGTAACTGAGTTACTGCCTTGAAAGCATAAGGACCTGGATTCAATTCATGACACATATGAGTGTAACAAAGACAAACCAAGTCAGAACTCCAGAGATGGTCAGGTGCATTAGTAAAGTTAGTTCATATTTAAGATCTTTCCCATAAAGAAGTCTTCTGGCTTAGGTTGCACATTCTCAGACTGAAAAGGAAGAAAGTCATATTAATCTTAAGTAAATTCTTCCCAATAGCAGGAAAGGAGCACTTTTTAATGTATCTTGTTAAATTATCATAGCTTGAATTACCAAAACCAAAGAGAATGCTAGAGGGGTTAGTCCTATGGTTCAATACTCCTTATGAATAGACATGAAAATAAGCAACAAAAACTTAGCAAGTGAAATTTAGTAGTGTGTGTGTTTATCTTGACATTGAAAGGTTGTTTTCAACCACCAGGTTCCAGATGCTAGCATAATGCCAACCAGACTTGCCTGGACAGACAACCCCACTAATGTGTCCTGGAGCTCCGCTTCCCCAAAACCCCACCCCACTAGGGAAAGAGAGAGACAGGCTGGGAGTATGGGTCAACCTGCCAATCCCCATGTTCAGCGGGGAAGCAATTACAGAAGCTGGACCTTCCACCTTCTGCATCCCACAATGACCTTGGGTCCATATTCCTAGAGGGATAAAGAATAGGAAAGCTATCAGGGGAGGGGATGGGACACAGAGTTCTGATGGTGGGAATTGTGTGGAGTTGTACCCCTCTTATCCTATGGTTTAGTCAATGTTTACTTTTTATAAATAAAAAATTTAAAAAAACATTGAAAGGTTGATTTAATATTTGAAAACTAATTTGCCATATTAACAAAAATAGAGGAAAAAACATGAGATTGTTTCAAGTGATGTGATGAAAGCAACTGATAAGAGTCACCACCCTTTTCATTAAATATATTTGTCAAGTATATGTGTAAATATACATTATATATATATATATATTTGTAAATATCAGTGAAATGTGAAAAGAAGAAAACTTTCTGATAAATGGCATTTATTAAGAGCATCTCACTGACACTATACTTAATGATGTAAGACTGACTGCTTTCCTCATCATATCAGAAATAAGGCAAATGCGCCCACTCTTATCATGATTTCTGTTCAGTACTGTGCTGGAGAGTCTACCTTGTACAGTAAGGCAGGGAAATTAAGTAAAAAGAAAGCATGTGGGGGCTGGTGAAATAGCTCACTTGGATAGTGTACTGCTTTGTGCTATGCAAAACCCAGGTTAATACCAGCCCCCCCCACCACTCCACTGAGGGAAGTAATGGTCTTGTACTTTCCTTAATTGTCTGCCTATCTATCTATCTATCTATCTATCTATCTATCTATCTATCTATCTATCTATCTATCTATCATCTATCTCCTCTTTGATTTCTTTTTTTATTATTTTTTAATTTTTTATTTATTTAAGAAAGGATTAATTAACAAAACCATAGGGTAGGAGGGGTACAACTCCACACAATTCCCACCACCCAATCTCCATAGCCCACCCCCTCCCATGATAGCTTTCCCATTCTCCATCCTTCTGGGAGCATGGACCCAGGGTCATTGTGGGTTGCAGAAGGTAGAAGGTCTGGCTTCTGTAATCGCTTCCCCGCTGAACATGGGCATTGACTGGTCGGTCCATACTCCCAGTCTGCCTCTCTCTTTCCCTAGTAGGGTGTGTCTCTGGGGAAGCTGAGCTCCAGGACACATTGGTGGGGTCTTCAATCCAGGGAAGCCTGGCCAGCATTCTGATGGCATCTGGAACCTGGTGATTGAAAAGAGAGTTAACATACAAAGCCAAACAAATTGTTGAGCAATCATGGACCCAAAGCTTGGAATAGTGGAGAGGAAGTGTTAGGGAGATACTCACTGCAAACTCTAGTGTACTTCTGCTTTCAGGTATATATTTTGCAGTAGTTTATAGATACGTGTGAAGATATGCTCTCTCTCACAGAAACTGGTGTATATCTAGACTTTGGGACTTTGTTAGAAAGTGAACCACCTGAGATGGAATTAGAGTATACTATGAAAGGAAAGGTCTCACCCGAGTAATGAAGCTGAAGGGTTGTTATTCCACACATGAAGTCTCTGGACACAGTCTGAACTGAAGCATGTTGAGGTGGCAATCGTTGCACTGGTTAGGTTGTGATCGGCGGATGCAATATTATTTGATATGGACTGGGAAAGGCATACGGGAAAGTGGGCCCTATCCAAGGGTTCCAGGACTGGGGGAAGTAGGGGCTCTATAGTGGAGATGTGAGGTTCCTGCTGTCTTAGGGCTCAAAAAGACAATCGATAGTTAATGTTATCATCACATTATTTGATAATTGGGTTAACTTTGAAAAGTCCTTTTGTTATGGTTTGCTGTACAGTACCCAGTATCTTGTATATAGCTGTGCTATTGGTTGCTTCTGATCTACTTGGTCTCGGCTTTTGAGAGAGTCCGCATATCAAATACACAGCCTATATATTAAAAAGATTCAGTTTGTGTTTTGAAAAACTTCACGACATACAATTGATTTTCCCCCTCTCATATTAATTAACTAGTGATTTATATGTCTACATTTTGCTAGGAGTGTACATAAACACCATTCTCACCACCAAAAGACTGTGACCCATCCCTCCCACCCACTCCCACCCCCCACTGGCCCAGGAAGCTGCATGTCTACCCCTCACCACAGGGCTTTTACTTTGGTGCCCTACTCCTCTTTGATTTCTTTGTATCAAATAAATAAATCTTAAAAAAGAAAAAATATAAGGAACAATTTAAAATAATTTCCATTCACAGAAGAATACATATATAGACATTCCAACAGAATCTATTAAAAAGCTGATAGGACTAGTAAATTAATTTAGCAAGGTAAGTAGAAGGAAAACCAATACACAAACTATAAAATAGTAAGATATAAATGTTATAATATATGTATAAGACTGGTATAGTCAAAATTATATAGCATTGCTGAAAAAATTTAAGAAGATTCAAAGAAATAGAAACATACACCTGGCTTCTGAATTGAAAGACTCATTGTTACTTGCTAAATTAATCTGTGGGTCCAACAAACTTTTTCAAGATAAAATTTACTTCCATTTAGATAGTGATAGTTTTTTTTTCTGTTGAGGTGCTTAATTTTTATGTTCTGCTAAGTTGAAATGCCAGTGTTGAGTCCTTGATCACTGGTGTTTGTGCTGTGCATATATAAAGAATATAAATATAGGCAGGGGTAGATAGCATAATGGTTATGCAAAGAGATTCTCATGCCTGAAACTCCAAAATCCCAGGCTCAGTCTGCTGCATCACCACAAACCAGATCTGAGTAGCGGTCTGGAAAAAAAAATAATAACAATTTTTAATTTGTTTTTCCATTAAATTTGATATCCTGGAAACATGCTTGTCTGGATGGAATGTTTACTTTGGTAGCAAAAGTAATAACAGTTCAAAATGAAATTTTATAAGATTTTCTGTCTTTAAATTAGTTCTCCATAGAAACCATTCAAGATATAACAAGGGTCTGTGAACTAGTAATACATATTTGAGCTCCATTATGCCAAGGTCATTTGTTATACTAATTGTACAAACCTAGCCTTATTCTTTCTATTCACAAGTCAAGTACTATAACTGAAGTCTCAGTGGGCTATACTTAGGTTTCTGGTGAAGCCTCAGGACATCATCACTATAAATAAAATTGATGGTTTTTATCTTTTCTTGCTACGTATTGCCTTTCTTTTCAAAGAGTATAGATTAGAAAACAGACAACCCTAGCATGCAAATTAGAAATTCAGAAGCATAAATCAAGTACTTCAGATGCATTCAATTAGGATCTTTGTTTTTAAATGTGACTCATAGCTACTTTCTATATGCATTCAAGTTTTTATTTTATTTTAGTCATGTACAGTGTAGTCTCTAATGCATATCCACTCCCCTCATCTCTCTTTGATAGGTGTCTGGGAGACAGTGGACCTTCTGACCTAGTGCCCCGTCCCCCATCGTACATCTGGGCCCCAGTGTTCCTTCATCCTGTTCATTTCTCTCCTCCACAGTCCTTAAATTTGGTACAATACACCACACCCAGTCCAATTTTCACCTTATTTTTTTTTTCTCTTACTCTCATTTATTTTTAAGTTTCACCTATGAGTGAGATAATTCCATATTGGCCTTTCTCCTTCTGGCGTGTCTCACTAACATGATACCTTCAAGCTCGGACCAAGATATTGCAAATGAGATGATCTTATCAATTATAACAGGTGCAGTGTATTCCATTGTGTATATGTACCACAACTTTTTCTTTTTAAAGTTCTTTTCATTTAATATTATGATTATATATATATTTATTTATTACTGCATAGAGACAGAGAGAAATTGAGAGGGAAAGTGGAGAGAGAGAGAGAGAGAGAGAGAGACAGAGAGGCACCTGAAGCTCTGCTTCACCACTCGTGAAGCTTTCACCCTGCAGGTGGGGACCAGGGGCTTGAGCCAGGTCCTTGAACACTGTAATGCATATGCTTAACCAGGTGCGCCACCGCCTGGCCCCTGTACCACAACTTTCTTAACCATTCATCTGCTCCTGGACATTTGGGTTGCCTCCAAGTTTGAGATATTACAAACTACTGCTATGATCATAGGTGAGCATAGGTCTTTTCAGATAAGTGTCTGTTTTCCCTAGGTATATCCCCAGGAAAGCAACTGCCAGGTCATGATGTAGGTTCATTTATAGTATTCTGATGAATCTACAGACTGTTTTCCATAGGAGTTGACCAATTTCCATTCTCACCCAAAAAGTAGGAGAGCACCTTCTCCCCAATAGCCTCTCCAACAATTGTTACTGTCTTTTAAAAATATATATTTATTTTATTTTCTCTTTTGTTGCCTTTGTTTTTTGTTTGTTTGTTTGTTTTGCCTCCAGGGTTATTGCTGGGGCTCAGTGCCTGCACCATGAATCCACTGCTCCTGGAGGCCATTTTTTTTCGCTTTTGTTACCCTGGTTGTTTTTACCATTGTTGTGGTTGTTGTTGGATAGGACAGAGAGAAATGGAGAGAAGAGGGGAAATCAAAGAGGGGAGAGAGAAAGACAGATACTTGCAGACCTGCTTCACCACCTGTGAAGCGACTTCCCTGCATGTGGAGAGCCGGGGGCTCGAACCGGGATCCTTAATCCGGTCCTTGTGCTTTGTGCCACGTGCGCTTAACCCACTGTGCTACCGCCTGATTCCCGTTTTTTATTGTTGTTATTGATGTCGTCGTTGTTAGATAGGACAGAGAGAAATGGAGAGAGTTGGTGAGTGTAGAGGGGGTAGAGAAAGATAGACCCCTGCAGACCTGCTTCACCGCCTGTGAAGCGACTCCCCTGCAGGTGGGGAGCTGGGGTCTCAAACCAAGATCCATATGCCTGTCCTTGCACTTTGCGCCACATGTGCTTAACCCGCTGTGCTACACCTGACTCCCGTTACTGTCTTTTTAAATGTGTAATATTCTCATAGGTGTAAAGCGGTATCTTGTTCTCATTTTTACTTACTTTTCCCTGGTCATCAGTGACTTTGAACGTTTTTCCATATATCTGTTGGCCCTTTGGATCTCTTTTTTGGAGAAGACTCTGCTCAATGGGGTTGTCTGTCCTTTTATTGCTAATTTTGGTGAGTGCATTAACGTTTTAAAAGGGTTGACTATTTATCCTTTATTGCAAATTATCTAGCATATCTGGACTGACACATTTTGTCCTGAAGAAGAATGAAAGTAACTTGGAAAGTGACTCAGTGACTGAAGCATTGAACTCTTGAGTATAAAATCTTCAAGTTCAATCTCAAGCATCACATGTGCCAGTTATGCTTACAGCTGTCAATAAATAAATCTAAAAAAAAATTTAAAGGCATGAAAAGCAAGGATATTATACTAGTGAGTATAATCCCATGGGGACAATTTTAATAATTTTGATTACCTATTTTCTATGTCAAAATTTAGAATAATAAATAATTGTTTTCAGTTAATATATTATGGAGGTTTCCCTGTTACAGGTGAAGGCTACTACACCACTATTCTTGACTTAGTTACTTGTTTCTCAACCACTCAGAGTTACAACCAGCTCTTTTTTTTTATTTAAGAAAGTATTAATTAACATAACCATAGGGTAGGAGGGGTACAATTCCACACAATTCCCACCACCCAATCTCCATATCCCACCCACTCCCCTGATAGCTTTCCCATTCTCTATCCCTCTGGGAGCATGGACCCAGGGTCATTGTGGGTTGCAGAAGGTAGAAGGTCTGGCTTCTGTAATCGCTTCCCCGCTGAACATGGGCGTTGACTGGTCGGTCCATACTCCCAGTCTGCCTCTCTCTTTCCCTAGTAGGATGGGTTTCTGGGGAAGCTGAGCTCCAGGACACATTGGTGGGGTCTTCAGTCCAGGGAAGCCTGGCCGGCATCCTGATGACATCTGGAACCTGGTGACTGAAAAGAGAGTTAACATACGAAGCCAAATAATTTGTTGAGCAATCATGGACCCAAAGCTTGGAATAGTGGAGAGGAAGTGTTAGGGGGGTACTCACTGCAAACTCTAGTGTACTTCTGCTTTCAGGTATATATTTTGCAGTAGTTTATGGATACGTGTGAACATATGCTCTCTCACACAGAAACTGGTGTATATCTAGACTTTGGGACTTTGTTAGAAAGTGAACCACCTGAGATGGAATTAGAGTATACTATGAAAGGAAAGGTCTCACCTGAGTAATGAAGCTGAAGGGTTGTCATTCCACACGTGAAGTCTCTGGACACAGTCTAAAGTGAAGCATGTTGAGGTGGCAGTCGTTGTGTTGGTTAGGTTGTGATCAGCAGATGCAATATTATTTGATATGGATTGGGAGAGGCATACAGGAAAGTGGGCCCTATCCAAGGGTTCCAGGACTGGGGGAAGTAGAGGCTCTATAGTGGAGATGTGAGGTTCCTGCTGTCTTAGGGTTCAAAAAGACAATGGATAGTTAATGTTATCATCACATTATTTGGTAATTGGGTTAACTTTGAAAAGTCCTTTTGTTATGGTTTGCTGGACAGTACCCAGTATCTTGTATATAGCTGTGCTATTGGTTGCTTCTGATCTACTTGGTCTAGGCTTTTGAGAGAGTCTGCATATCAATTACACTGCATATATTGAGAAAAGATTCAGTTTGTGTTTTGAAAAACTTCAAGACATACAATTAATTTCCCCCTCTCGTATTAATTAACTAGTGATTTATATGACTACATTTTACTAGGAGTGTACATAAACACCATTCCCACCACCAAAAGACTGTGACCCATCCCTCCCACCCACTCCCACCCCCCACTGGCCCAGGAAGCTGCATGTCTACCCCTCACCTCAGGGTTATTACTTTGGTGCCCTACTTAGAATTTGGTCAGGTCCTGCTTTTAGTTTCCCTTTCAGATCTTCTTCCTCAACTTCTGTTGATGAGTGGGATCATCCCATACTCATCTTTATCTTTCTGACTTAGCTCACTTAACATAATTCCTTCTAGCTCTGTCCAAGATGGGTCAGAGAAGGTGGGTTCATTGTTCTTGATAGCTGCATAGTATTCCATTGTGTATATATACCACTGCTTTCTCAGCCACTCATTTGTTGTTGGGCACCTGGGTTGCTTCCAGGTTTTAGCTATTATGAATTGTGCTGCTATGAACATAGGAGTACACACCTCTTTTTGGTTGGGTGTTATGGAGTCCTTGGGGTATAACCCCAGGAGAGGAATTACTGGGTCATATGGAAGGTCCATGTCTAGCCTTCTGAGAGTTTTCCAGACTGCTCTCCACAGAGGCTGGACCAATTTACATTCCCACCAGCAATGTAAAAGGGTTCCTCTGTCCCCACAACCTCTCCAGCATTTGTTGCTGCTGTCCTTTTTGATGTATGCCATTCTTACAGGATTGAACAACCAGCTCTTTGATGGGTTGGTATTAAGACAGAGGAGAAGTTTGGTTAAGGAAAATGGCAGCACAGGGGTCAGTTTGAAGCATCTTATCTCCTATCTCCTCTATGTTTCATTCCCCTTCCCACAGTTGACCAGTGTATATTACACTAGCCTTTTTTCTTTCTTTCTTTTTTTTTTTTAATTTATTTATTTCCCTTTTGTTGAACTTGTTTTATTGTTGTAGTTATTATTGTTGTTATTGATGTCATTATTGTTAGATGGGACAGAGAGAAATGGAGAGAGATGGGGAAGACAGAGAGGGAGAGAGAAAGACAGACACCTGAAGACCTGCTTCACCACCTGTGATGCGACTCCCCTGAAGGTGGGGTGCCGGGGGCTCGAACTAGGATCCTTATGCTAGGTCCTTGCACTCTGAGCCACCTGCACTTAACCTGCTGCACTACCTCCAGACTCCCGCCTTTTTTCTTTGTATATTTGTACTGTTTCATGTACTGCATGGTGCAGTTTACTCCCTCTGTTTTTATTACAATACCATATATGGCACACCACTGAATTAACATTTAAAATATACTATAATTTTGGATTTACAGTTGATATTTATATGCTCTTTCGATATTTGGGAGCTACTTTCTGCCCTGATCCAGCCTTCTAGTCCTGTTTCCAACTCTGACACCATCTCCCCCAGACAACATGTTTAACCTGCCTTCATATTAGCTGTAGGGGTCAGGCAAAAATTAGTCAAGTTGGCAGTCAGGTGGTAGCGCAGCGGGCTAAGAGCACGTGGTGCAAAGTGCCTTGAGGATTCAGGTTAGTGCCCCCCGGCTCTCCACCTGCAGGGGAGTTGCTTCACAGGCAGTGAAGCAGGTCTGTAGGTGTCTATCTTTCTCTCCCCTCTGTCTTCCCCTCCTCTCTCCATTTCTCTCTGTCTTATCCAACAATGACAACATCAGTAACAACAACAATAACTACAACAATAAAACAACAAGGGCAACAAAAAGGAAATAAATAAATAAATAAATATAAAAAGTTTTAAAAAAATTAGTAAAGCTATACCTCTTTGGTATATACCTAAAATAGTCTTCCTAGCTTCTTCCAAATCGTACCTGCTTTATTCTTACCTTTAGGTTCCTGATTACTAAACAATTTGTTCTGCTTTATATCTTAATGCTTTTCAACCACTAAGTTGCAGATGCTACTGTGACACCAACCTGAATTCCCTGGGCAGATAACCTCACCAATGAGTCCTGGAACCCCATCTCCCCAGAACTTTACCCCACTAGGGAAAGATAAAATTAGGCTGAGGGTATGGATCAACCTACCAATGCCAATCTCCAGCAGAGAAACAATTACAGAAGTCAGTCCTCCCATCTTTTGTACCCCATTAAGATTTTGGTCCATACTACCAGAGGGCTAAAGAATAGGGAAGTTTCCAAAGGAGGGGATGGGATATGGAGCTCTGGTGATGGGAACTGAATTGTATGGACTTGAACCCCTTTTATATCACAATCTTGTTATCTTTTTTTGGCATAGCATAATGGCATAGCATAATGGCCATGCAAAGAGACTCATGCCTGAGTCTCCAAAGCCCAGGTTTGATCCCTAGCACCAACATAAACCATAGCTGAGCAGTACTCTTTTTTTTTTTTTTTTTTAAAGAATATGGTCCCACTGATAGAAGTTGAAAAATAAGAACAGAAAGGAAAACACAAAGCAGAACACAATGGACTACTACTCAGCTATTAAAAATATCAAATCACTGATCATTATTAAATTAATGAAGGAGAGAACAGCACTGCTCGCAAAAAATACTAAGATTTTATAAATTATCCAGAGGTGGCACTAAACGAAAGAATATTGATAACCAGGGAGTCGAGAGGTAGTGCATTGGGTTAAATGCATGTGGCACAAAGTGCAAGGATGGACGTAAGGATCCCAATTTGAGCCCCCAGCTCCCCACCTGCAGGGGAGTCGCTTCACAGGCAGTGAAGCAGGTCTGCAGGTGTCGATCTTTCTCTCCCCCTCTCTGTCTTCCCCTCCTCTCTCCTTTTCTCTCTGTCCTACCCAATAATGAACAACATCAATAACAACAATAATAACTACAACAATAAAACAAGGGCAACAAAAGGGAATAAATAAATAAATATTTTAAAAAAGAAATATACATTTAAAAAAAGAATATTGATAACCAGTCCATTATACCTAAAATACTAATAAAGGGTGGTTCCACATTTATTGACAAATTTATTTATTGACACCTTCAGGAACAAGTCTGGTCACTAAGTGAGGGACACCTACATATATTTAAATAAAATATGCTTATGTCCTAGGAGGTGGTGCAGTAGACAAAATACTAGATTCCAGCATGTGGTACTGAGTTCAGTCTCAGGCACCACATATGGCAGAGTGATGGATGCTGTGCTCCTCTCTCCCTCTCATAAATAAATAAATAAATAAATAAATAAATAAAATCTTAAAAAAATTATGAACAGGGCCAGGTGGTCGTGCACCTGGTTGAGTGCACATGTTACAATGCATAAGGACCCAGGTTCGAGGCCCCAGTCCCCCACCTGCAGGGGGAAAGCTTCATGGGTGGTGAAGCAGGGCTGCAGGTGTCTCTGCCTCTCTCCCTCTCTATCACTTCCTTCCCTCTCAATATCTGTCTGTCTCTATCCAGTAAATAAATAAAGATAATAAAAAAATTTTAAAAATAATGAACAAATGAAATATGATTTAATGAGGTCTATATCATTGGGCTGTAGCTTATAAAAACACTTTCATGGCTTTGTAATTTATCAAGGAAGTGTGAAACTAGTCACATATGTCTTAGCTAGGAACTCATATATTCATTTTTTCAGTCATTTACTCAATTCACTTGTTTCTTGCTTACTTACAACTTGCCAATAAGATATCAGGGGCTGTATAAAATTCTAGGTACATGAAGTGAAAAAAAAAATGAAAGTATAAAACATGGCCCCATGGACTGGTGAGATAGTTCACTTGAGAAGGTGCCTGCTGTGTCATGCATGTAACACAGGTCTGAGTCCTGACATCCACAGGAAAAAAAATTAATATTCTGTGGTATCTCTCTCTCTTCTGTTTCTTTGTCTCTGTTTCTCTTTATCGGAAAAAGCTAGCTACACTTTGAAGAAGATAACATCCAGGAAAGAAGGAAGTGTCATACAACACTAGGTGCTAATCTATATTATGAAAACTATATGAGGTATTAGGAAACATTTGGTGTAGTAGAGGCAGTTTTTAAAAGAGACTCCGTGAGCAAGATACATTCTAAGATGATTGTTGAAAGATACATTGGGGAGAGGTCAAATAAAAAGGAAAAGTGAGGGGCTGGGTGGTGGCACACTCAGATGAGCACACACATTACTGTGTGCAAGGACCCAGATTTAGGCCCCCAGTCCCCGCCTTCAGGGGAGAAGCTTCACAAAGGGTGAAGCTTCACAAACAGTGAAGCAGAGCTCCTGGGGTTTCTCTTCCTCTCCCTCTCTATCTCCATCTCCCTTCTCAATTTCTAAGTGTCTTATCAAGTAAAAGGAAAAAAGAAAAAAAAAAACTGCTTTGAGTAGTGAAGGATTTGTGCAGGCATCAAGCCCCAGAAATAATCCTGGTGGCAATAAATACAAATGAATGAATGAATGAATGAATGAATGAATGAATAAATAAATATAAAGGGAAAAAGGCCAGGTATAAAAACATATATTGATCCATTCATATGAAATAGCATGTATGTTTATGAAGGGGTCGTATGGGAGCTTTAGAGACATAAAGAGATTCACGAAAGGATGATCAACAAAAGGTTATCCCATAGTTTGGGATTCTAGGAAAAATGGATAGATCTAGAAGCAAATAATTTCTCTCTCTTTCTCTCTCACTCTCTTGCTTGCTCGCGCGTGTGTACCTTCAGAGTAAAAACTGGACTCGGTGTCAACACTATGAATCCACTGCTCCTGGCAGCCATTTTTTCCATTTTATTGGCTACAACACAGAAATTGAGAGGTGGGGAGGGAAACAGAGAGGGAGAGAGAAAAGTGACACCTGTAGACTTGCTTCACCACTTGTGAAGCCCCTTCCCCGGTACTTAGCCTATTGTGCCACCCAGCCCCTCATTTCTCATTTTTAAGGGCAGATGATTTTTCCATTCCATAATACTTAGCAGTATAACCTGTTCTTTTAAAAATTCATCATATGCCACTTTGCTTTTAATAATTTCAGTATCTGTGGCCACAGACTGAAAGAAATTAGGAGATGCTTTTCACTTTATGACAAAAAGCAAAAGATGAAAATAATAGTCAAGTTTTCTGTGTTATGCAATAACCAGTCTAGAGACATTGCACTTTAGCATCTGTAGGGCACCACCAATCTCCTTCTCAGGGAACTGCTGTTGATAGGCTATGTTTCTATCATATCTTGTTTGCTTTTCCAATGTTAGTGCTTTTTAGGTTTTATTTGATAGGTGTGTGGGACTACTAAAATATTTTTCATATAACTTAATGGTAAATGTTATTTGCTTTATGTCATCTTGGCCTGTGAAAGACTTCATTGGGGTGTACTCTACTTTTGGATAGCAGGGAAAATCTGAATACTCTTTGGTGGGAAAAAAACACACCGCATTTGTTTCCTGATTGTTCCGTAATCCATCTGAGTTCAGGGGCATAAGTATAATTAACTTTGTTTTTCAGGTGAAGAAATTGACATTCATGGACTCTAGTGCCTTATAAAAGGTTCATAGATAGTAAATGAAAAATTAAGGCATACTCCACTGAAATTCAGTGTAGATAATCTTGTAAGAGTTGTCCCTGATTTGTAACTAGCAGATTTTTTTTGAGAACTGGTTCTATCAATATCCTATGGGAAAGCAGGATATGATATGAAGTAACACATGTCTATGTACGTTAAGAGCTTAAAGACCATTATAGATACATTACAAAATTTCCATAAAATAAATTAATATTAATCATACTTTATATAGAGGGGGTAACCAAGCATCCAAAAGTGTAAGCAGCTGACTTAAAGGATGCAAAGTAAATATGTGGTAGTACTGAGACTCAATCTTAGTCTTCTCATCCACTTTCTGTCACTCCCTAGGGAATTTTATTATCCCTCTCAGGAAATACCTGTTTATCACATGCATACATTTCAGTGAGTAGTTTCACTCTCTTTCATTGATTTCCTTCTTTATGATGACTCACACTGTTACTGAGCTTCTTTGCATTTTAGATGCTCATTTACATTCAGAATTGCTTTCTCTTCTCTCCTCTGTTCTACAGTTTTTTGAGGAATAATGTCTTAAACTTGAATGTGTCCTTCACAACACGCAACACAGTACACTGCAAATAAAAAGTGCCCCAAAGAAGAATGTTAAGTAACAAACAAGACCAGGAATGAATCAGAAAACAAAAACTTTGGTAATGTGCCTAAGGTCATAAAGAGAAGAGCGTGAAGCAGAAGCAGAATGAAGTTTCTTGGCTGCAGAGCCAGAGTAAAACCAATGTCATTCAACTTAATAGAAAACTTCTGGGAAGAGAATGTTTCAACACATGGTGTCAAGGAAACAAATTTAGATCTCTTGTTTGGTTCTTGTTTTGAGAATGACACCTGGATGATTCCATATTTGGAATTCAGCAGTGTACTAAGCACTGATGAAACTTTTAAGTCAAAGCAGCCAGAGAAAGCCATTATCCAGTCCCTGTGGTGGGTTCATCACTCAGATATTATCATTAGGAATGTGCATGCTGAAAGTGGCCTTGGATGCACAACTGTGTTAGAGACATAGCTATTAGACTTCATGTAACCCCATCAACATTTCCAGACTACAGGGTTTTCCACAGTCGACCAGTGATGTCCTTCCCGGGTATGAGCTGTATAAAAATAACCTCAGGGGATTATTTAGCTCTAAGATTATTATTTTTTCATCATTGTCATGTTTAGCCAGAATTACCTTACAAATTGCTCATAGAATTTTTGTTTTCAGATTCTGTGTGCTATTGTGATGGTGGGTTTGCAGGGGTTTGTAGTAGGGGAGAAAGAGGGAACAGGGAAAAAGGCATAGGAATCCCCTCTAAGCTCTGCTAGGAGGTTACTAGACTGACATCTGCATGGAAGAATCACAAGAGAAATGATCATGTCTCAGAAAGAGAATCACTTATTGAGACAAAGCAGGGATAGAAAAGAGACAAAGATAAATGCCTTAGAGATGTGTGTGAGAGAGAAAGAGACAGATAGAGATAGAGAGAGAGAAACTCCAGGTTTCTTGGTATTCTAACTTTTTGTGTTAAAATTTTATTTAAAGGAGCCTGGCGGTAGCGAGGCGGGTTAAGCGCAGGTGGCGCAAAGCACAAGGACCGGCGTAAGGATCCCGGTTCGAACCCCAGCTCCCCACCTGCAGGGGAGTCGCTTCACAGGCGGTGAAGCAGGTCTGCAGGTGTCTGTCTTTCTCTCCCTCTCTCTGTCTTCCCCTCCTCTCTCCATTTCTCTCTGTCCTATCCAACAACGACAACATCAGTAACAACAACAATAATAACTACAACAACAATAAAAAGACAACAAGGGCAACAAAAGGGAAAATAAATAAAATTACAAAAAAAATTTTTAAAAATTTTATTTAAACAATTATATAAAATGTAGTTAGCTGCAGCATAGGAAAACTTTTTATTCATTTGTATTTATTTATTTATTTATATTTATAAAATGTAAACACTGACAAGACCATAGGATATGAGGGGTACAATTTCCACCACCAGAGCTCAGTATCCCATCCCCTACCCGGATAGCCTTCCTATTCTTTAACCCTCTGGGAGTATGGACCCAGGGTCATTATGGCGTGCAGAAGGTGGAAGGTCTGGTATTCTTACTTTTATAGTGGGTTCAGGGAGGCTCAGGACCCTGAGGGACTTTACTTCAGTCATTGTCTTCAGGTGCTCACATCTGCATTCATTTGCATTTTATGGCCTTAGCAGTCAGGCAGGAAGGGAATGCTGGTGCAGGATGCAGACACATTGGCACATGTGGCCCCTCTTCTAGGCTACCAGCAGGCAGCAGGGAAAAGGGTTGCTAATGTCCTTCCTCTTAGAGAAGTCTTTCCCTAAGCAGACCCTTAACAGGTTGAAGAGTTATGGGAAAAAAGTTGCTTTAGAATGACTTAAATTTTTTTCTTTTATTTTTTTGGGTTAACATATTTTTAATCAACTTTTAGTCCAAAGAAGTTGACTTAAATCCACTCATTGTTAACAATTTGTAAGATTTTGCACATGTAAAACTGGACAAACTTTGTTGAATCAGTTCTCTGGGTACGTTCATTTAACAAATGGTTTTGATCTCCCCCGTCCCTCTCAACTTCAGGCTGTCTCTATCCAGTAAGTAAATAAAGATGATACAAAAAGAAAATTCAGCATACAAGATATGATAATTGATCAAAGCCCATTTGTAGAGATAAGAATGAACAGAATCTAAAAGGAACAGATCAAGTTATTTACACTCTTAACTGGTTAGCTATTTGAAGATATACTCCTATTTGTTAGATTATTCCTAGTTAATTTTGTACATTGCATATTGTTTTGTGCCAGAATGATGAGTCTGAAGTATCTAATAAAAACTCCAATCTGTTTACTTTCTCTAGTCAGTCCAAACTTGGATGCATGATTCATTTGTAATATATTTTATTAATTAAATACATGCTGCTTAAAAAAAAAAAATGGCTTTGACTTTTGTAAGATCTAAAACACCCCGGTGTACATTATAGTAATGTACAGTAATGTTTTCACCTCTTTGCATCCCACTATTTGGGACGCTGTTTTGAAAATAAGTGACTAAGCCAACAATATAGTTCACCTGAGAGGGTGCCTGTTGTGCTGTACATGTGGCCCAGCTTTGAAACATTGCCCCCCATGACACTAGGGGAAACTTAGATGCTGTAGTACCTTTTCCACTTTCTCTACCAGTCTCTTTCTGTCTGAAAAAGTTGCCTCAGATGAAAAGAAGTTTAATGCCCAAGACATTTATTTAAAATTTTTTTTTCCAAAAAGTATTTATTGTTTGTTGCAGGTGTGCTAAATCCTGTGAGTATGCTTATGGATAAAATAGTTAGACATGAAACATCATAAATTAGTTAGAAGGTCCCTTCCTACGAGCTTAATTTAAGCAAGGCTTTTAAGAATGACGTCTGGGGAGTTGGGCGGTAGCGCAGCAGGTTAAGCACAGGTGGCGCAGAGCGCAAGGACCAGTGTAAAGATCCCGGTTCAAGCCCCCGGCTCCCCACCTGCAGGGGCGTCGCTTCACAGGCAGTGAAGCAGGTCTGCAGGTGTCTATCATTCTCTCCCCCTCTCTGTCTTTCCCTCCTCTCTCCATTTCTCTCTGTCCTAACAACGACAACATTAATAACTACAACAAAAAGGAAAATAACAATAAAAAGGAAAATAAATAAATATAAAAAAATTAAAAATTAAAAAAGACATAAAGTTAATAAGAAAAAGAATGATGTCTAGAAATGGGAGAAACTGAGAGAAAATTAGCATAAGTGGAATTTTAAATGAGATCCCTTTAGAGGAGGAGTGGGGTGGCAGCCCCAGCAGGGCAAGTGGAATGTAGTCTCAAAGATGAGGTCACATGTGAAAATGACACCAATTTGAGAAATTTACTTGAAAAAGGAAGTGGAGGGAGTCAGGTGGTAGCGCAGCGGGTTAAGTGCAGGTGGCACAAAGAAAAAGGACCAGCGTTACGATCCCAGTTCGAGCCACCGGCTTTCCACCTGCAGAGGAGTCGCTTCGCAAGTGGTGAAGCAGGTCTGCAGGTGTCTATCTTTCCCCCTCTCTGTCTTCCCCATCTCTCTCTATTTCTCTGTTCTATCCAACAATGATGACAACAAGAATAACTACAACAATAAAACAACAAGGGCAACAAAAGGGAATGAATAAATAAATATTTTAAAAAAGGAAGTGGAAAAGAGGGGTGGATGTATATGAGTACAAATGGTAGGTTGATTTTTTTGGTGGTGTTTTTTTAATGAGAAAAAGGCAGTGTGAACAGGCAGAATTTGAAAATTACAAGTGAGGAAAAATGGGAATCTCATTAGCTAAGTTACTAGTTGAGATCCAAGATATGAAGTAAATGTAGAAGAATTGGCCTTAAGTGAAGGGCACACTCTTCTATTGCACACCTGTGCCAGAATATATGGAGGGAATTAAGTTCCAGAGTTTTGCTAGTGAATCCCAAAAGAAATGCATTCTATAATGTCAAAGTCATGAGCAGGTGGGAGGTCCACATGAGCAAGCAAGCTAATGGAGAACTGTGAGAGGATGCCAGACATCCTCTGAGTGCATGCTTCTGGAAAAGCTAGGAAGAATCCATGCACTACTTTGCGATGTTGGAATACTGGTTAGTGACTTTTGTCTTCTGGGGAACAATCTTGGTTTAACATTGGCCTCCATTAGCCTGAAGATTAATATGTTGAAGGCAGAAATTTTACAGTCAGTAGAGTTTGTAGTAAGGTACAGCTCTTGTTTTTGTTTTTGTTTTTTTTTAACTTCAATCATAGGGACTGCCAAAACCCAGGTTCTAAACTTTAACAGTCACTGAAATTAGAGTATAATGACTATAACAACTAAAAATCACAAGTCAGTCTCCTAGGAATTGAAGGTGTGCTGAGTTTTAAAACCTACAATTTCCTTCTTTTCTAGTGAAAGCTTTCTTTTTTGTTCACTTCCATTTTTCAGAGATTACTTTTTTGTTGTTTTTTTTAAAGTTTTTAAATATTTATTTATTTGAGAGAGACAGCCAGAAATTGAGAGGAAGGGGGAGACAGTGAGAGAAGGAGACAGAGAGACACCTGCAGCACTGCTTCAGCACTTGTGAAGCTTTCCCTCCTGCAGGTGAGAACCGGGGGCTTGAACCCAGGTCTGTGTGCACTGTAACATGTGTGCTCAAGCAGGTGTACCACCACCTGGATCCCAGAGATGACTTTTGTCTGTGACTTTTCAATATAAGTCTTTACTTATCTATATACTTGAACCATTAAGTTTAGTTTTAACTGGCTATTATTATTATTTTATTTATTACTAAGATAAAACAAAAAAGACTTCAAAGAATTCATTAGTTTTGTTAGCTATTATTATTATTAAATATCATGGAATTGAAATTTTCTTTGTCAACAGAAATCATGCAAAAGGTATTATGAAACTCTGCAAAATCTATATCTTTGTAGATTGGATGTTTTCTACACTGATTCAATTACCAAAACTGAATTGGTAGCAGGAATCACTCAAATGACTGGATGATGCTACTGATCATCTCTGTCCAGTCCTTGGAAAGCTTCACAATTCTTTCAAGTGTTTTCACACTAAGCACTTAAGACTTCAAATTGGTAATAAGACTGAATTTTAACACTTGGCTCAAATTGTTAATACATTTCCTTTTTTATTGTTGTAGTTATTGTTGTTGTTGTTATTGATATCATTTTGTTGGATAGGACAGAGAGAGATGGAGAGAGGAAGGGAAGACAGAGATGGGGAGAGAAAGATAGACACCCGCAGACCTGCTTCACCACCTGTGAAGCAACTCCCATGCAGGTGGGAAGCCAGGATCTTTAAGCCTGGCCTTTCACTTGGCGCCATGTGTGCTTAACCCGCTGCGCAACCGCCCAACTCCCAACATATTTCTAACAATGACATGGTCTTTGAAATGTTGACTCTCTTAAAAGTTTAGACCAGGGAGAATAGAAGCAACTGGTGGCATTACTTTATAAGATACAGCTGGAAATTGGGCTCTGCGGGTTAAGCACACCTGTTGCGAAGCATAAGGACCGGCTTAAGGATCCTGGTTTGAAGCTGCCACCTGCAGGGGAGTCACTTCACAGGCGGTGAAGCAGGTCTGCAGGTGTCTATCTTTCTCTCCCTCTCTCTGTCTTCTCCTCCTCTCTCCATTTCTCTCTGTCCTATCTAACAACGACGACATCAATAACAACAAAAATAATAATTATAATAACAATAAAAACAAAAACAACAAGGGCAACAAAAGGGTATAAAATAAATAAATGAACATTAAAAACTTAAAAAAGATACAGCTATATATAAATAACATCAAAGGACATAAATTATGGTGAGGTCTTATATGATACAGCAAATACTAACAATGGCATATTCAAAATTAACCCAAATGCCAAATAATTTGATTATAGCAATAACTGTCTATTGCCTTCTTAAACCCTAAGACAGCAGGGACCTCCCGCTTCTCCTATAAAGCCCATATTTCCCCCAGTCCTGGAAACCCTAGGGTGGGGCTCACTTTCCTGCATGCTTCTCCCAATTCATACCAACTGATACTGTATCTGCTGATCCCAACCTAATCAATGCAAAGAGAACCACCTCGGCATGCTTCACTTCAGACTGTGTCCAGAAACATCAGGCATGGAATGTCAACCCTTCAGTCTTATTAATGGGGTGAGACCTTTCCTTTCTCATAGGACTCCTTAATTCCATTTCGGGTGTTTCACTTCCTAACAAAGTCCCTAACAAAGTCCCCAAACCTAGATATAGACCAGGTCCCATGAGATAGGTCATACATATACATGTATCCATAAATTAGGGCAAAATATATACCTGAAAGCAAAAGTGCACAATAGTCTACAGTCAACAAATGAAGCAAGTAGAAAGACTAAAAAAGACACCATAAAATACCTAGTGAAATAGTGTCTACTTAGACCTACATGCCCTCCTCACCTACTTCCTATTATACTTCCCTCAGCCACTCCAAAGCCAATCTTATCAAAGTAAGGACTGCAAAAGCTGAATAAGGGCAAGAGACTGGCATACTTTAATGGTGACTCTTCAGTCACTATCAGGCCACCCCATCATCTGGGGCCCTAGTCGGGGAGTCCTGGGATTCCCAAACAGACATGGTGGGCTTAGACCTCAAATAGATCCCTCTCTCCATTATCACTGGCCATCTCTACCAGGAACAACACAATGGACTCCTTTGTGGGCCCCCACAAGACCCACAGAATGTTCCATCCTCCGAAGGGAAGTTGGATGACATACTCTATCTACCACCTGAGGAAGATGAGTCCTGAAATTGGTGCAACTTGGAAGATTCCTACTCATGAACGTAGAATGTGAGCTTGGACCTTCAGGGATGCAGAGGTTACATAGGCTCCTGTGCTGAGTATGGGCACCAGGTCAAATCGATGGGGTTTATAGTTAACATTATTTATACACCTTTCCCATATTTGGGAGCTACTCTCTTCCCTGATCCAGCTTTCTAGCCCTTTTTCTAACCGTGACATCATCTCCCCAGACAATAAATTGATTCCACTGGCATATGAGATTTTAGGATCAGGTAAAATCTAGTAATGTCATGGGCCCCTTGGAATATACCTAAAATAGACCCACTACCTCTTTCTAACACAGAGACCCCAAATCTTCATCTGCAATATTCTAGCCTTTAGATTCATGATTAGTCAACAATTTGTTTGTCTTTATATGTTAACTTTTTTCAGCTACCAGGTTCCAGATCCTACCATGATGCCAACCTGACTTCCCTGAGCAATGACCCCACCAATGTGTCCTGGAGCCCCACTTCCCCAGGACACTGCTCCACTAGGGAAAGAGAGAGGCAGGCTGGGAGTATGGATCGACCAGGTAATGCCCATGTTCAGTGGGGAAGCAATTACAGAAGCCAGACCTTCCACCTTTTGCACCCCATAATGACCCTGGGTTCATATTCCCAGAGGGTTAAAGAGTAGGAAAGCTATCAGAGAAGGAGATGGGATACAGATCTCTGGTAGTGAGAATTGTATGGAATAGTACTCCTCTTATCCTATGGTCTAGTCAGTGTTTCCATTTTATAAATAAAAATTAAAAAATTTCAGTGCTTACTTTTTTTAAACACTTTATTGGATAGATTATTTTTTTTTACAGGAGAGTTGTTGACATATGTACAATTTCTCATCTCCTCATGATAGATGTCTGCAAAAACACTCTTCTAACCTAGGTCCTTTTACACCATCATGCTCCAGAACCCCAATGCCCCCTCCAACCATCCCTTCCCCAACTTCTTGAAAATCCTTTGCTTTGCTTCAAAACACCACATCAAGTCCAAATTTCACTTTGCATTTTCCCTTTTTGTTCTTGTTCCTTAAGTTCCATCTATGAGTGAGGCCATTATTTGCTTTTTGTCACATCTCACTTGTCATAATCCCTTCATTCAAGTTCTATCCAAAATGGGCCAAAAGAGATGACTTTATTGTTTTTAAGAGCTGCATAGTCTCCCATTGTGTATATATACACCATAACTTTTTTTTATCTACTCATCTATAGTGGGGCATCTAGGTTATTTCTAATTTTAGGCTACCATAAATTGTACTGCTATGAATTGAGGTTCACATAACTCTCTTCAAATAAGTGTCTTTTTTCACCTTTGACTCTATCCCCCAGGAAAGGAATTTGATGGTTTTCATTCTCATAGTCTTCTTCTATTTTTATTTATTTAATTATTACTAGATAGACACAGAGAGAAGTTGAGAGAAAAAGGAGGATAGAGAGGGAGAGAGACAGAGAGACACCTACAGCCCTGCTTTACCACTCATGAATCCTTCCCCCAGCAGGTGGGAACCAGAGGCTTGAGTCAAGACCCTCACTCACTACAATGTGAGCTCTTTTTTTTATTTTTAAAGCTCTTATAAAAATTATTTATTTATTTATTTATTCCTTTTTGTTGCCCTTGTTGTTTTATTGTTATAGTTATTGTTGTTGTCATTGTTGTTGGATAGGACAGAGAGAAATGGAGGGAGGAGGGGAAGATAGAGAGGGGGAGAGAAAGACAGACACCTGAAGACCTGCTTCACTGCCTGTGAAGTGACTCCCCTGCAGGTGGGGAGCCAGGGCTTGAACTGGGATCTGTAAGCCGGTCCTTTTGCTTTGCATCAGGTGTGCTTACCTGCTGTGCTACTGTCCGACTCCGGCAATGTGAGCTCTTAACCAGGTGCACCACTACCTGGACCTCCGATTTCATTCTCATAGTGCAAGAAAACTTTGACCTTTTATGGGAGAATTTATTACATCGAGTTTTATTTAATATGGTGTTTTACATGAATGTGCCCAGGTTCTCATGCATGCGTAATACTGCTGAGCCACCTCCCTCAAGCACATTTAACTCTACATTTCTCTTTTTTCAGAGAAAGAGGTAGAGAGTAGGAGAGACACTATTGCTCTATAGATAGACTTCCCCTGGGGTGTGTTGTCCTTGGTGATTTCATATGATACCTGGGTACGTGAACCCAAGACCTCACACATGTCAATATATGCACTCTATCCACTAAGTCTGTGCAATTCTATTGCTCCCCACAGATGCCTTTTTCCTTTTAATTTTAGATAGAGATACAGAGACACAGAGGAGATGGAAAAGAAACACCAATGCACAGCTCCACTGTTCATGAAGTCTCCCTTAGTGTAAGGTATGGTAGGGGCTTGATTCTGGGTCCTCACACATGACAAAACATGAGTTCTACTGACTTAGCTATCCTCCCCCACTCCTTATTTAATTTCACGAGAAACAGAGATAGGTAGGTAGGTAGATAGAGAGAGAGAGAGAGAGGTAGAGAGAGACCAGTCAGGGCACTTCTAATCAACTTTGTTAGTACTGGGGACTGAATGTCCTGTGCTCTAATGTTGAACTATCACCCTCGTTTTCCCTAACAACAATATCCTCAGTGATTTTTCTCCTTATAGTTACAAAAGAAAAAAATGAATTATTTGTGGACACTTTGAAACATTATTATTATTATTATTTATTATTACTATTACCTCCATGATTATCACTGGGGCTTGGTGCCTGCACTACGAATCCACTGTCCCTGTGGCCATTTTTCCAATTTTTGGGGTAGGACAGAGAGAAATTGAGAGTGGAGGGGAATATAGAAAGATAGCCACCTGCAGACTTGCTTCACCATTTGTGAGGCGCCCCCTCCCCAACCCCCTTTAGATAGGGAGCTGGAGGCTTGAGCTGGGATCCTTGCGCGGGTCCTTGCATCTGTGCTATGTGCACTTAACTTGGTGTGCCACCACCATGTCCCCCCCCCCCCCCATTAAAGATTTTCCACAACTTTTATCACTGAGGCTCTGTTGAAGACCCTTTAATTTCATGATGCCTGCTACTTGTTGGCACACACCAGCATTATTTATTTATTTATTTATTTATTTATTTATTGCCATTCTGTTGCCTCTGTTCAATTTCAAGGGCCATGCAACAGCTCATGGTTTTCCTTTATTACAGTTCCTGCTCTGTGATGTAAGCGTGTCTGGTGGAGGTCATGAGCTAATAAATAACCGGGCAACAAATCTTATAAGCAGTGGCATTAATTCAATACTCTGACATGGTGCTCACCCCCACCACCTCCACCCCAGAACCTAGAAAGTACAAAGGAGATGTGAGGCTTACATAATATTTCATATGGCATCAGAGGATTCACGTGATGAATGACAGAACAATGCCCTGGATAATCAGACACTAACCACCCTGAGGTATGTATCCTGACATCATGTGCCTGTTGTATGTATCATCATATTAACTATCCTTGTGTGGGTACCCTTGGAGAAACACTTTGATGTTTCTCATTCCTCTGTGATGATTACATCTTTAGTCAATACTGTGATAAAGTTCTGGTTGGGGTCACATTAAGCACAGTCTCATCATGGAACATACTCTTCTCTCACCAACATTGGTGTTTGAAGTAATTTACTTATTTCAAGGTTCATGTTGGAAACCTCAGAACCCAGCAAGGCTCTGTACCTGAACAACTCCACTGCTCCAGGGGCCAGTTTTAATTATTTTTTCTTTTTCTTTTCTTTCTTTTTCATCTGAGTGTGTGTGTGTGTGTGTGTGAGAGAGAGAGAGAGAGAGAGAGAGAGGGAGACCGAGAGAGAGAGAGAGATATGAAGAGAAAGAGAAACACCTGCAACACTGCTTTACTTCTCAAGAAGCTTCACCCTGCAGTTAGGTGCCCAGGGATTTGAACCTTGCACATGATACTGTAGTGTGCAGTTCGACAGGTACACCACTGTCTGACCTCTACATTAAAAAAAAATTAAGCATTTGGAAGTTCAAACAGAATTATGATTTTTCTGTCTTTTCCCTATACCATTCACTTTATTATTATTATTGTTTAAAATGTTTTCCCTTTTTGTTGCCCTTGTTGTTTATCGTCATTGTTGTTATTGTTGTCATTATTGTTGGATAGGACAGAGAGAAATAGAGAGAGGAGGGGAAGACAGAGACAGGGGAAGGGGAGAAAGATAGACACCTGCAGATCTGCTTTACTGCTTGTGGAGCGACTCCCCTGTAGGTGGGGAGCCGGGGGCTCCAACCAGGATCCTGATGTGGGTCTGTGCGCTTTGTGTCATGTGTGCTTAACCCGCTGCACCACTGCTTGGCTCCCCCATTCACTTTTTAAATTGAAATATATTTTATATATTGTAAAATTCACCCATTCTTTTTTTTTTTTAATTTTTTATTTAAGAAAGGATTAGTGAACAAAAGCATAAGGTAGGAGGGGTACAACTCCACACAATTCCCACCACCCAATCTCCATAGCCCACCCCCTCCCCTGATAGCTTTCCCATTCTCTATCCCTCTGGGAGCATGGACCCAGGGTCGTTGAGGGTTGCAGAAGGTAGAAGGTCTGGCTTCTGTAATTGCTTCCCCGCTGAACATGGGCGTTGACTGGTCGGTCCATACCCCCAGTCTGCCTCTCTCTTTCCCTAGTAGGGTGTGACTCTGGGGAAGCTGAGCTCCAGGACACCTTGGTGGGGTCTTCAATCCAGGGAAGCCTAGCCAGCATCCTGGTGGCATCTGGAACCTGGTGATTGAAAAGAGAGTTAACATATGAAGCCAAACAATTTGTTGAGCAATCATGGATCCCAAGATTGGAATAGTGGAGAGGAAGTGTTAGGGAGGTACTCACTGTAAACTCTAGTGTAGTCCTGCTTTCAGGTATATATTTTGCAGTAGTTTATGGATACGTGTGCACATAAACTCTCTCTCACAGAAACTGGTGTATATCTAGGTTATGGGACTTTGTTAGAAAGTGAACTACCTGAGATGAAATTAGAGTGTACTATTAAAGGAAAGGTCTCACCCGAGTAATGAAGCTGAAGGGTTGTCATTCCACACGTGAAGTCTCTGGATACATTCTGAGGTGAAGCATGTTGAGGTAGCAATCGTTGCTTTGGTTAGGTTGTGATCGGCAGATGCAATGTTATTTGGTTTGGATTGGGAGATGCATACGGGAAAGTGGGCCCTATCCAAGGGTTCCAGGACTGGGGGAAGTAGGGGCTCTATAGTGAAGATGTGAGGTTCCTGCTGTCTTAGGGTTCAAAAAGACAATCAATAGTTAATATTATCATCAGATTATTTGTTAATTGGGTTAACTTTGAAAAGTCCCTTTGTTATGGTTTGCTGGACAGTACCCAGTATCTTGTATATAGCTGTGCTATTGGAAGCTTCTAATCTACTTGGTCTAGGCTTTTGAGAGAGTCCGCATATCAAATACATAGCCTATATATTAAAAAGATTCAGTTTGTCTTTTGAGAAACTTTAAGACATACAATTGATTTCCCCCTCTCATATTAATTAGCTACTGATTTATATGTCTACATTTTGCTAGGAGTGTACATAAACACCATTCCCACCACCAAAGGACTGTGACCCATCCCTCCTGCCCACTCCCACCCCCCACTGGCCCAGGAAGCTACATGCCTACCCCTTACCACTGGGTTTTTACTTTGGTGCCCTACTTACAATTTGATGAGGTCCTGCTTTTAGTTTCCCTTTCAGATCTTCTTAGTCAGCTTCTGTTGATGAGTGGGATCATCCCATACTCATCTTTATCTTTCTGACTTAGTTCACTTAACATAATTCCTTCTAGCTCTGTCCAAGATGGGTCAGAGAAGGTGGGTTCATTGTTCTTGATACCTGCATAGTATTCCATTGTGTATATATACCACAGCTTTCTCAGCCACTCATCTGGTGTTGGGCACCTGGGTTGCTTCCAGGTTTTAGCTATTATGAATTGTGCTGCTATGAACATAGGAGTACACACCTCTTTTTGGTTGGGTGTTATGGAGTCCTTGGGGTATAACCCCAGGAGAGGAATTATTGGGTCATATGGAAGGTCCATGTCTAGCCTTCTGAGAGTTTTCCAGACTGCTCTCCACAGAGGCTGTACCAATTTACATTCCCACCAGCAATGTAAAAGGGTTCCTCTGTCCCCACATCCTCTCCAGCATTTGTTGCTGCTGTCCTTTTTGATGTATGCCATTCTTACAGGAGTGAGGTGGTATCTTAGTGTTGTCTTGATTTGCATTTCTCTGATAATCAGTGACCTAGAGCAGTTTTTCATATGTTTGTTAGCCTTTTGGATCTCCTCTGTGGTGAATGTTTTGTTCATTTCCTCTGCCCATTTTTGGATGGGGTCATTTGCTTTTTTGCGGCTAAGTTTGCTGAGCTCTTTATATATTTTGGTGATTAGTTTCTTGTCTGATGTCTGGCATGTGAAGATCTTCTCCCATTGTGTGAGGGGTCTCTCTGTTTGTTTAATAGTTTATTTGGATATGCAGAAGCTTTTCAATTTGATGTAGTCCCATTGGTTTGTTTCTGCTTTGGTCTTCCTTGCAATTGGGTTTGATTCATCAAAGATGTCCTTGAGGTGTATGTGGGAAAGTGTTTTACCAATGTTTTCCTCTAAGTATTTGATTGTTTCTGGTCTGACATCTAGGTCTTTGATCCATTTGGAGTTGATTTTTGTTTCTGGTGAGATAAAGTGGTTCAATTTCATTCTTCTGCATGTTTCAACCCAGTTTTCCCAGCACCATTTATTGAAGAGAGCCTCCTTTTTCCATTTAATCCTTTGGGCCCCCTTATCAAAGATTAGATGCCCATAGGTGTTGGGATTTACTTCTGGGCTTTCAATTCTGTTCCACTGGTCTGTATGCCTATTTTTGTTCCAGTACCATGCTGTTTTGATGATGATGGCTTTATAATATAGTTTAAGGTCTGGGAGTGTGATGCCTCCATTTCTGTTTCTTTTCCTTAAGATGGTTTTGGCAATTCTAGGTGTTTTCAGGTTCCAGATAAATGATTGTAGTGTTTGTTCTATTCTCTTAAAGAAGCCTGGTGGAACTTTGATGGGTATTGCATTAAATTTGTATATGGCTCTGGGGAGAATATTCATTTTGATGATATTTATTCTTCCAATCCATGAGCATGGGATATCTTTCCATTTCTTGGTATCAGTTTCTATCTCCTTGAGTAGCAACTCATAGTTTTCAGTATACAAGTCTTTCACTTCTTTGGTCAACTTTATTCCTAGGTATTTGATTGATTTTGCTGAAACAGTAAATGGGCGTGATTTCTGGATGTCTTCTTCTTCAGATTTAGTGTTTGCATAAAGAAATGCCACTGATTTTTGTACATTGATTTTGTAGCCTGATACCTTGCTATATTGCCTAACAACTTCCAGTAATTTTCTGCTGGATTCTTTAGGTCTTTCTATGTATACTATCATATCATCTGCAAATAGTGAGAGCTTGACTTCTTCCCTTCCAATCTGTATCCCTTTGATTTCTTTCTCTTGCCTGATTGCTATGGCAAGAACTTCCAATACTATGTTGAAGAGTAACGGTGACAGTGGACAGCCCTGTTTAGTCCCCGATCTGAGGGAGAATGCTTTCAGCTTCTGTCCATTGAGTACGATGTTGGCTGTAGGTTTGCTATATATAGACTCCACTATCTTGAGGAATTTCCCATCTATTCCCATTTTCTGTAGAGTTTTGAGCATGAATGGGTGTTGGATTTTGTCAAAGGCTTTCTCTGCATCTATTGAGATAATCATGTGGTTTTTGGCTTTGCTTTTATTGATGTGATGAATGACATTGATTGATTTATGGATGTTGAACCAGCCTTGCATTCCTGGGATGAATCCCACTTGGTCATGATGAACAATCTTTTTGATGTGTTGCTGTATCCGGTTGGCCAAGATCTTGTTTAATATTTTGGCATCTATGTTCATCAGAGATATTGGTCTGTAGTTTTCCTTTTTTGTTCTGTCCCTATCAGCTTTTGGTATCAGGGTGATTTTGGCTTCATAAAAGGTGGAAGGGAGTATTCCTGTTTCTTCAATCTTATGGAATAGCTTAAGAAGTATGGGTATTAACTGTTTCCTGAAAGTTTTGTAGAATTCATTTGTGAAGCCATCTGGTCCAGGACTTTTGTTGTTGGGGAGATTCTTAATAACGGTTTCAATTTCTTTGCCTGTGATTGGTGCATTTAGATTTTGTAGTTCTTCTTGGTTCAGTTTTGGAAGTGCATAGGTTTCTAGGAATTGTTCCATTTCTTCCAGATTCTCTAGCTTGGTGGCATATAGTTGTTTATAGAAGTTTCGCAGAATTCTCTGGATTTCTGTGGTGTCAGTTGTGATATCTCCTGCATCGTTTACAATTCTATTAATTTGAGTCTTCTCTCTTTTTTGTTTGGTGAGTCTGGCTAGGGGTTTGTCAATTTTGTTTAATCTTTCAAAGAACCAACATTTGGCTTCATTGATCTTTTGTATGGTTCTTTTATTTTCGATGTTGTTTATTTCTGCTCTAACTTTAGTGATTTCTGTCCTTCTGGTTGCTTTAGGGTTCCTTTGTTCCTCTTCCTCTAAGTCCTTGAGGTGTGTAGTAAGGTCGTTCATTTGGGCTTCTTCTTGGTGTTTAATATGTGATTGTATGGCTATAAGTTTCCCTCTCAGTATTGCTTTCGCTGTGTCCCAAATATTTTGATAGGTTGTGTCTTCATTTTCATTAGTTTCCAGGAACATTTGAATTTCCTGTTTGAGTGAGTCTCTGACCCAGTGGTTCTTAAGGAGCATGTTGTTTAGTTTCCAAATTCTATGTCTTTTAATAATTTTCCGTTTGTTGTTAAAAGTTAGTTTTACTCCACTGTGGTCTGAGAAGATACTTGGGATGATTTCAATGCTCTTGAATTTATTGATGCTGTCTTTGTGGCCTAACATGTGGTCTATCCTTGAGTATGTGTTATGTGGATTTGAAAAGAAGGTGTATTCCAGTTTTTTGGGGTGGAGGAGTCTGAAAATGTCCAAGAGGTCTAGTCTGTCAATCTCTTCATTCAATTCTCTTGTATCTTTATTGGTTCTCTGCTTTGTTGATCTGTCTAAGTGTGAGAGTGGGGTATTGAAGTCTCCCACTATTATTGTATTACTATTGATGTATTTTTGAAATTCTTTCAGTAGGTGTTTAATGTATTTAGATGGTCCCTCATTGGGTTCATAGATGTTAAAATTCACCCATTCTAACAGCATAATTTTTTTTAGTACTTTACAGTTCACAAAAAAAATATATAAATAGAACTACTTATTAAAAATTTTAGTGGAGGGGGCCAGGTGGTGCAAGAACCAACAAAAGGATCCTGGTTGCCCCCAGCTCCCCAGCTGCAGTGGAGTCACTTCATAAGTGGTGAAGCAAGTCTGCAGGTAGCTATCTTTGTCTTTCCTTCCTCTCTCCATCTCTCTCTGTCCTATCCAACAGCAACAACAGCTATAACAACAATAACAATAAAAACAGCAAGTGCAACAAAAATGGAAAAAATGGCCTCCAGAAGCAGAGGATTCCTGGTGCAGGCACCAATACCCAGCTATAACCCTGGAGGAAAAACAGAAAAGAAAAGAAAAGTTTTAGTGGAATAGAGCATGAATATGGAAGAAATTGAAAAAAATTACCCATACGTCTCCAAGATCTCTAAACTTGGATTGATGAATATGTGTATTGCTTCCTATATTCAAGGACTGGTTAGTTCTTATGCTATAGATAATGAATTTTAATGGAGCAAAAAAACTGAATACTGAGTTCACTTTGTGAAAGAAATAAAATCCCAATAGTAAATAGACAAGTTACCACAGACCAACTTAAATATGTGAAAATTATAAAATATCAAGTATAACTTATTACTGTGTGAAATAATTAAGTGACCATGTACAAGTTGGCTTATTCTAGAAATAAAATGGCAGTTAAATACAACATTAGACATTTGCTGACATAACATTAATGCATAAATTCAAATTGTTCATTTCAAAATAGGTCACCTAAATATTTAAGGTATCCTCTTGTTTCTTATTTCACTAAAATAGAACAAACCTCTGTGAAGTAAAAATTAAAGGAATATTTCTTCATGTGACAAAGATATCAATTAAAGTTTAATGGCATAACTATAAAGCATTCCAATTAAAATAAGAAATATATTGGGCTTCATATGTTAACTCTCTTTTCAATCACCAGGTTCCAGATGCCACCAGGATGCTGGCTAGGCTTCCCTGGATTGAAGAACCCACCAATGTGTCCTGGAGCTCAGCTTCCCCAGAGACACACCTTACTAGGGAAAGAGAGAGGCAGACTGGGGGTATGGACCGACCAGTCAACGCCCATGTTCAGCGGGGAAGCAATTACAGAAGCCAGACCTTCTACCTTCTGCAACCCTCAAGGACCCTGGGTCCATGCTCCCAGAGGGATAGAGAATGGGAAAGCTATCATGGGAGGGGGTGGGTTATGGGGATTGGGTGGTGGGAATTGTGTGGAGTTGTACCCCTCCTACCTTATGTTTTTGTTCACTAATCCTTTCTTAAATAAAAAATTTAAAAAAAAATTTAAAAAAAAGAAATATATTGGAAGACCCTTTGTTAGTATTGCTATTTAATAACATCAGAATTTCTGGTAAATGCTGTAAAATATAAAACTAGATCATAGAAAGCTGTATTGGAAAGGATCTCTCAACATCATTATTTTTTTTCTTTTTGGTTATTTTTTTTCCATTGCGGGGGATTAATGGTTTACAGTCAACAGTAAATACAGTAGTTTGTACATGTGTAACATTTCTCAGTTTTCCACATAAGAATTCAGCCCCATCTAGGTCCTCCTCTGCCATAATGCTCCAGGACCTGAACCCTCCTCCCACCTCCCACCCCAGAGTCTTTTACTTTGGTGCAACATACCAACTCCAGTCCAAATTCTGCTTTGTGTTTTCCCTTCTGTTCTTTTTTTCTACTCCTATTTATAATGAGATCATTCCATATTCATCATTATATTTCTGGCTTAACAATATTATTATATATGTGATGACATTTCACATAATTACCCTATATAGACAAATCAAAAGACTTAACAAAGAACTCTAGACATTTGTTTTATGGTTTGGTGAAATGAGAAATAATCATGTGAAAAATCAGTCTTTTATTGAGAATTAATTGAGTGTAAAAGTAGTAAAAACCAACCAACCAACCAAGCAAACAAACAAAAAAGCAAAAAAAAAAACAAAACAAAACAATACAATTGTAACCTATGTTAAGCTACCTATCAAAAACTTTAATAAAAATTATTGGCTACAGGGATGGATAGAATCTCATCTGGTGGAATACAGACTTTATTACCAGAAAGGACTTGAGTTTGTGTCCTTAACAGTACTGTACTGTGGAGTTGTTTCTCTCTCTCTCTCTCTCTCTCTCTCTTTCACTCTCTCTCTCTCTCTCTCTCTCACACACACACACACACACACACACACAGTCTTTCCCCTCCTTGGTCTCATACTAACTTAAAGTAAAAGGAATAAAAAGAAAAGATCACCTACTGGGAGTGGTGGAATAGTATAGGTACACACTTCCTGAATAATAAAAAAAAAGACTTAAATTACATTCATAATTCATAATATTTTAAAAATTCATAATATTTATAAGATCATCTAAAATAAGTTGTTTAGAAGAATTTCAGATTGTTTCCTTTGGTGGGCTGGTATGGCATGGGTAAATTCTTCAATATGAATTTATAAGATAGTTAAGTGTAAACTTTTCTGGCTATCACCCCCAGAGTATTGATTAAAGGCATTCCAAAGTTACAGTTATGCCTAGGAGCGATTTGGTGAAAGCTATCCAGAGGCTAATAACATGCCTCAGGGTGGCTGGTCATCTGATTGAAAAGCACGAGTTAAGGACAGATTAAGACAGACACAGCACATTGATCTTGCATTAATGACTGTTGAGATGTATATAAACATTCATATATTTTCTTCTACAGTGGAGGGGATGGGGAGACAGAAATCTAGTAGTGGAGACAGTGTAGTGTAGTGTAGTGTCATCTCATAATTTTTTAAATCAATATTAAATCACTAATAAATAATAAATAAGTATAATATATTTAAAAAAGAAAAACTCTGAGAAAACATTATTAGAAGTCTATTTGGCTAAAATAAGAACAATTTGAATAAATAACTTCATTAATCTTTAGCCAACACTCCTTCTTTCCCTTCTTTCCTTCCTTTTTTTCTTCTAGATGTAAGAGCATAATTTTACTCCAGAGATACAGGAGTTGGAAGGGAGGAATTAAGAGTAAAAGCAAGCAATAAATAGTAGTGTTCTAAAAAAAAAAAGCTGAATTTAAAATGTGCGCAAAAGATAAAAATAGACAGTTTTCTGGAGAAATATGGCTCACAGACATATGCAAAAATGCTCCACTTCATTTAATCATTGGAGACATACAAATTAAAACCATTATGAGATGCCAGCTCACACTTATGAGGTTGGAAACAGCCAGCACTGTAAGAATGTGGAGAAAAAAGATCTTTTCTACACTGTGGTGGGAATATGCACTGGTGCAGCCTTTATGGAAAAGAAATATGGAGAGTTCTTAAAACAAACAAAAATGTAAATACTCTGTTGTCTAGTAGTACACTCCTAGGCATACATCCAAAGGACATGAAAATGCTAATTTGAAGGTACATATGAACCCCTAGATTTTTTGAGGTTTTTTTTTTGTCAGTTAACTAGGTTAATCACTGGGGCTTGAGCTCCTAAAAGACAAAGCCACTGCTCTTAGTGGCCAATGTTTTCTGTTTCTTATAGAGACAGAGGAGAAAATACCTGAAATACTGATCCACCACTTGTGAGATATCCTTTCTGGAGGTCAGGAGTGGGAACCTGAACCTGAGTCTTCAGGCATGGTAATGTTTGCACTCAATCAACTATACCATGACCTGGCACTGTTCATAGCTGCATTTTTCACAGTACCAAAGGAATAGAAGCAACCTAAATGTCCATAAGTGGATGGCTGACAAAGAAGCTATGGGTTATATATTCAGTAGAATAGTACTCTGTAATCAAAAAAAGATGAGGAAGACGAGTCCTCAAAAAAGTGCAGCCTAGAATGTTCCTAACTATGACCACAGAATGTGAGCTCAGACTTACAGGGATGCAGAGGTTACACGGGCTCCTGCAATGATTGTGGGCCACAGATCAGATCTGAGAGATTTACAGCTAATGGTATTTACGTGCTTTTCCCATATTTGGGAGCCGCTCTCTTCCCTGATCCAGTTTTCTAGTCCTATTTCCAACTCTGACACCATCTCCCTAGACAAAACCTTTAGCCCACCTGCATGTTAACTATCAGGCTCAGGCAAAAATTAGTAAAGTCATGGGCCCTTTGGAATATACCTAAAGTCGACTCCCTAGCTTTTTCCAAAATGGAGACCCCCAAATATCATCTGCTGTATTCTTAACTTTCAGTTCCTTATTATTAAACAATTTGTTCTCCCTTTTATATTAATGCTTTTCAGTCACCAAGTTGCAGATACTACCATGATGCCAGCTAGATTTCCCTAGGCAGATGACCTCAATAATGTATCCTGGAGCCCTGCTTCTCCAGAATCCTGCCCCACTGGGGAGAGATAATAAAATCAGGTTGGAAATATGGATCAACTTGTCAAAGCCCATATCCAGCAGAGAAGCAATTAAAGAAACCAGACCTTTCATCTTCTGCACCCCATGATGATCCTGGCTCCATACTCCCAGAGAGATAAAGAATAGGAAAGCTTCCATTGGAGGAGACGGTATGCGGAACTCTGGTGTTGGGAATTGTACCCCTCCTATCCTATGGTCTTGTCAATCATTATTAAATCAATGAAAAAAAATATGATGCCTTGTCCTTCAGAACAAAATGGGTGGAACTGGCAGAGATTATGCCTGCTAAAGGAAGCAAAGATGTGAATGAACACTACTGGATGGTTTTATGCATATGTAAAATAAAGATAACTGAAGATGATGAACTTTCAAAAAACATTGTCAAACTCTCTAAAATTTTGAGTGAATGACTATGATGGCTTTCTTTGGCAAGAGGCAGAACTTTAGTGGTGAGTGTGGCTTGGAATTACATACACTTGCAATCTTACAATCTTGTAAACCACTAACAAAAACTAAATAAAAAAAAAATCCTAACTTCAACAGACCAGAAGTGGACAGGCCATGAGATAGGCTCTTGTGAAGATTATTTCTTTCCTTTTCTTTTTTCCATTTACCTGAGAACCTGCTTAGCCTTTAGTTCAGGGGAGGTGATCTTGAATCACAGTTGCCTTTTCAAAAAGGCAAGAGAAGTCTTTCCCTTCCCCACCACACCCAGAGGGAGAAGACCTAGAATTTCTTTTTAAATTTTTTTAATTTATTTTTTATTTAAGAAAGGATTAATTAACAAATCCGTAGGGTAGGAGGGGTACAACTCCACACAATTCCCACCACCCAGTCTCCATATCCCACCCACTCCCCTGATAGCTTTCCCATTCTCTATCCCTCTGGGAGCATGGACCCAGGGTCCTTATGGGTTGCAGAAGGTGGAAGGTCTGGCTTCTGTAATTGCTTCCCCGCTGAACATGGGCGTTGACTGGTTGGTCCATACTCCCAGTCTGCCTCTCTCTTTCCCTAGTAGGGTGGGTCTCTGGGGAAGCGGAATTCCAGGACACATTGGTGGGGTTTTCAGTCCAGGGAAGCCTGGCCGGCATCCTGATGACATCTGGAACCTGGTGACTGAAGAGAGTTAACATACAAAGCCAAACAAATTGTTGAGCAATCATGGACCCAAAGCTTGGAATAGTAGAGAGGAAGTGTTAGGGGGGTGCTCACTGCAAACTCTAGTGTACTTCTGCTTTCAGGTATATATTTTGCAGTAGTTTATGGATACGTGGGAACATATGCTCTCTCTCACAGAAACTGGTGTATATCTAGGTTTTGGGTCTTTGTTAGAAAGTGAACCACCTGGGATTTAGTTAGAGAATACTATGTAAGGAAAGGTCTCACCCAAGTAATGAAGCTGAGGGGTTGTCATTCCACACGTGTAGTCTCTGGACACAGTCTGAACTGAAGCATGTTGAGGTGGCAATCGTTGTGTTGATTAGGTTGCGATCCACAGATGCAATATTATTTGATATGGATTGGGAGAGGCATACAGGAAAGTGGGCCCTATCCAAAGGTTCAAGGACTGGGGGAAGTAGAGGCTCTATAGTGGAGATTTGAGATTCCTGCTGTCTTAGGGTTCAAAAAGACAATGGATAGTTAATGTTATCCTCACATTATTTGGTAATTGGGTTAACTTTGAAAAGTCCTTTTGTTATGGTTTGCTGTACAGTACCCAGTATCTTGTATATAGCTGTGCTATTGGTTGCTTCTGATCTACTTGGTCTAGGCTTTTGAGAGAGTCTGCACATCAAATACACATCTTATATATTAAAAAGACTCAGTCTGTGTTTTAAAAACTTCGAGACATACAATTAATTTTCCCCCTCTCATATTAATTATCTAGTGATTTATATGACTACACTTTACTAGGAGTGTACATAAACACCATTCCCACCACCAAAAGACAGTGACCCATCCCTCCCACCCACTCCCACCCCCCACTGTCCCAGGAAGCTGCATGTCTACCTCTCACCACAGGGTTACTTTGGTGCCCTACTTACAATTTAGTCAAGTCCTGCTTTTAGTTTCCCTTTCAGATCTTCTTACTCAAAATTTTTTTTATTGATTTAATAATGATCAGTAAGATGGTAGGATAAGAGAGGTACAACAGATAGTTTTTAGACACATAGGCAATAGATATTGTTATAACCAAGTTATTTCAGAATTTGGTTTACTTTGAAAATCCCATAGTTAGGTTTTATTGTACCATATAAGACCATGATTTATGTCATTTAATGCTGTTTACAAATAACTGTACCTTCTTTTTTTCTTTTTTACCTCCAGGATTATAACTGGGTCTTGGTGCCTGCACTATGAATCCGCTGCTCCTGAAGGCCATTTTTCTCATTTTGTTGCCCTTGTTGTCGTTATTATTATGGTTGTCACTGTTGTTGTTGTTGTTGGATACCACAGTGAGAAATCAAGAGAGGAGGGGAAGATAGAGAGGATGAGAGAAAAACAGACACCTGCAGATATGCTTCACCTCCTGGTGAAGCCAGCCCCCTGCAGAGTTGGGGGCTGGAACCTTACTCTTTGCACCACGTGCGCTTAACCCAGTGTGCTGCCATCTGGCCCTTATAACTGTATCTTATATACTGACAAAGACAATTGCTTCTACTCTCCCTGGGCTAAGAATATAGGTGATTTAATATTTCAAAGAAAAACTCATTGTTAAAAATGTATTAAACGAGTCGTGCCGGTAGCACAGTGGGTTAAGCGCAAGTGGCGCAAAGCTCAAGGACCAGCGTAAGTATCCTGGTTCAAGCCCCTGGCTCCCCATCTGTAGGGGAGGGGCGGATCACTTCATGAGTGGTGAAGCAGGTCTGCAGGTGTCTTTCTCTCCCCCTCTCTGTCTTCCCCTCCTCTCTCCATTTCTCTGTCCTATCCAACAATAATGACATCAATAACAATAAAAAAATTTTAAAAATGTATTGACAATTTGTCAATGTAACAACAATTTAATTGAAGATTATTTCTTGCAAGTAATATTTATAATAGAAACTGGGAAATGGAGATTTTAAGGGAATTATCATTTTGTCCTGAAATATGAATAAGACTTGTGAAATGATGAGCATTCTTGAAATTACTGTGAAGGAACAGTATGTAATTGGGGAACTTAAGACTCAACAGGAAAATACTTTTTATTTGAGGGGTTAATCAGTATTAAAGATGGAAGTGAAAGATGTCATTGCATACTGTGGACTTATTAAAATAACATAATTGGAGTAATACAATAAGTAAAGCAAGTGAAAGTGACATTTGATAAATTCTAAGAAAGTAATTATGGGTATTATAATATTAATTTTCATTTACTATTTCTAACTCTGGAGAAACTTATCCATCAACCTCCACTGAGCTCCTTTCAAATTCTTTTTGCTTTACTGCTGACATATGTGTTCTAAAAAGCTATCCTCCTCTCTGCCTCCCACTCCTTAGTAGATTTCATTCTTGGTTCAAGATTTAAAATTTTGTTGCTAGAAGTTGTTGATTCCACTTACCAAGCCCACAATGTTCTAAAGACATATAGAACAAAAAGTGCTTCTTTTCTTTTTTTTTTAAATATTATATTTTATTTTATTTTACTTTTGAAGTAGATGCAGAGAGAAAGACAGAGAGAAACACCAGAGCACTGCTCAGCTCTGGCTTATGGTGGTGTGGGGGATTGAACCTGGGACTTTGGAGCCTCAGGCATGAGAGTCTATTTGCATAACTATTATGCTATTTCCCCCACCCCAAAAAGTGCTTCTTAAAGATGTTTCAGTACTTTCTCGTAGAAAAGACTCAGTCCTGTTGGAATTTCCCCCAACCCCCTTCTCCACTTATATTACTTAACAGTTTCATTCAATATTTCTGGTCTGTCTTTCACTGTGTCTCCTTTCCTTTATAAGTAATTTAAAGTCAGTAAACTAAAGTCCAAAAACACACGTAGGATTATTATGGTGGTGGTTAATGATTAGTATGGATCAGGCACCTTTCCATTTTCTTCAGGTGTATTAACACATAATTCCTAGTTGGTTGTACCAGAAAAAATTCTCCGACTTAGAAATAGAGGAAAAATACTGACTGATCTCATTTACAAGTAGAATTTAATAAATAGTGACAGGGAGGGAGAGCACAAAATTAAATGTGGCTGGCTATGGTGTATGTCATCAAAGCAAAGCATTTTGGGGAAGGAAGAGGTGGGAGGGGTGGAAGAGAACTTTGAGGTCCTGGTGTATAATAAAGTTATATTGTGTCAGTGATGGAAATGGAAAGCATTTACCACTTCAATAAAAAGAAGAAGAAAAAATAGGTAACAGAGATCAATGGGTGTCTTTCCAAGCCACTGCTAGACTTAAAACTTTGATTGATTTTCTATTGCGTGCACTGATTATTTTAGAGCCTTATAAAGCAGAGGTTAACTTGTAGATTTATGCTGAGAGCCAAATGATTTCTGGAGCTGAAAAATAGCTCCCTTGGATAGTACATTGCTTGGTTATGTGTGCAATCCAGGTTTGAACCTGGCCCCACTACACTGGAGAATGATTTGGTACTGTGGTTTCTGTCCCTCTCTGTCTCTGTATCTCTGTCTTTTTGTCCTTATCTGGAAAAAAAAAATCAGCCAGCTGAAACCCGAGATGTAACTACTATGATTACTTCTCCTCCTCCTCCTATTATTATAGTTATTATTTCTGTTGAGTGATGCGTCAGCAGAGGGGGTTAGTTCAGTGGTTTTGATGCTTTCCCTCTTGTATGTCACTCAAGTTTGTTTGTGACTCAGCAATTTATTTGAACATTTGTTTACTGAACCTTTAAATGGCTACCTTCTCCAGTGAACTTTATATCAGTTTAACACATGAGTCATAAAGAACATTTACCATGTTCACTCTTCTGACCTTTAAAAAAAAATACTTTAAAGCTAGGCTATTGTATTATAACTCTTTCATGACTGTGTACATTAATCTCATGTGTAGACTATAACCAATTTAGTCAATAGCTCTCTACATTGTAGGATATTGAGGTTGCTTCCAATATTTTCCCTATTATGAAAAGAATCCTATATTTTGTGGATAAGTATTTGTTTAATTAAAACAGTAGAAGTCAAAATTCTAGGTCAAAATCCTTCACATTGTAAAGACTTTTGATAAATAGTAGTCAGTTGCTCTCCTGTGAATTTATACTTCCACAAAGCGTGTGGGCAACAGGTAGAACACAGGTTACCAAGAGCTAAGACTGAGGGTCAAGCCCTCTACCTGCAGAGTGGAAGTTTCAGGAGTGGTGGAGTTGTGCTGCAGGTGTCACTCTTTTCTGTCCCTTATCTCTATTTAAAAAAAAGAAAGAAAAGAAGGAAGAAAGTGACTGCAAGGAGATATGGATTTGTGCAGTTACTAGTTCCTAAGCCCCAGAGATAACCCATGTGGCAAAATAAAACAAAAAACCAGAATGTGAGAATAAACACTTTATTCCCCCTTCGGGTCCTTTGCCCTCTAATAATCCTATGAGTGACACATACACACAGTAAAAAACAGTTAATAAAAATATGTAACTTAGAGAACTTAAAATTGAGATTTGCTGCATTATGTATTAAAGGAAGATTATATAACTTAAGAACTAATTGGGTAAGATTGACATTGTGTAAATGATTTCTTAACTACTGTGCTTTTATGACTGCTTAATTATGCTTTATGTAGAGTTAGCACAATAGATTACTAACAGATAGAACCAAATATTTTTCTTTTTTCCTTCTTCTTCCTTCCTTTTCTTCCTTTCTTCCTTCCTTCCATCCTTCCTTCCTTTTCTTTCTATCTTCTTTCTTTCTTTCTTTCTTTCTTTCTTTCTTTCTTTCTTTCTTTCTTTCTTTCTCTTTCTTTCCTTCCTTCCTCCTTCCCTCCTTCCCTCCCTCCCTCCCTCCTTCCTTCCTTCTCTCCTTCCCTCCCTCCCCTCTCTCTTTCTTCCTTCCTTCCTTCCTTCCTTCCATCCATCCTTCCTTCCTTTCTTTCTTTCTTTCTTTCTCTCTTTCTTCCTTCTTTTCTTTCTTTCTTCCTTTTTACCAGCGCATTGCTCAGCTCTGGTTTATGGCGGTGTGGCGTACTGAACCTGAGATCTTGGAGCCTCAGGCATGAGAAACTCTTCATAACCATTGTGCTAACTCCCCTACCTGAACCAAAGTATTTTTTCTTTCTCTCTTCCTCCCTATATTTTCTTCCAGGAAATATATCTAGATGCACCATAGAATATACATATCTAGTTATGTAAACAGACTCTCATGCCTGAGACTTGAAAGTCCCAGGTTCAATCCCCTGCTCCACCATAAGCCAGAGCTGAGCAGTACTCTGGTAAAAAAAAAAAAAAGAATATATATATATATATATATATATATATATATATTTAAAGACATAAGTGCTTATGTGATAAAGCATGGAAACATTACTTTTACCACAGATTATAACCATGAATTAAAAAAAAAAAGCTCAATTTGATAGTGTACTACTTTGCCAAGTGAACAACCTAGGGTTCAAGCATGAACACCATTACATTGACAGAAGCTTTGGTGCTTGGTTTCCCAATCAGCCATCTATCTATCTGTCTATCTATCTATCTATCTATCTATCTATCTATCTATCTATCATCATCATTATTATTATCTATCATTTATCTAATCATATATCTGAAAAATTCAGCTTGGAACAGTGAAGCCTAGGAGACGGACAAAAATGAAAATATTCACTATGTTATTGTAAATAATTGTGACTTTCTATAACTCCCCCCAAAACCGAGTTCTACTGCATTTTTTTCTGAAAATGTATCTTTTTACTAGTCCATTATTTATTAGCTGAGAAAGAGAGACATAGAGAGAGATAAAATATATCACTCTGGCAAACGGATGTTAAGGCTTGAACTCTAGACTTCATGCCTGAAAGTTCGATTCTTTATCCACCGTGACACCTCCTAGGTCACAAGAATACCTAATTTTAAACAATATTGTTTCCTTCATATACCCTTTTTCTATTTTATCATGAAAGTTAAAACTTACTTCCTTAATGTGAATAAAAAAGAAAATGAAAATCAAGTTAATTTAAAGTCATTTTAGTAAAAAAGAAAATGAAGCACACACAATATAATTTCTTTTACCTTTATAATATAAGAACTTAATTATATATTCTAGTCATTAGAAATGTAGATTATTTAAATTTGTGATAGTCATTATTATTATGTTTGCTATCAGATTTATTGCTTCGGCTCAATGCCCATATATACCACCACCATTCAGGGCAATGTGTGTTCTTTTCTCTTTTTTCTTTTTTTAAATTTTTTTTGATAGAAGGAGTTAGAGAGGGAGAGAGAGAGAGAGAGATAAACAGAGAAAAGGATATGTACCTGTAGCATTGCTCCATTCCTGGTGAAGCTTCCCTTCTGTGGGTGGGAACAGGGGCTTGAACTTCAAGCGTGACAACATGTGCATGCTACTGGGTGAACCATCACCCAGCCCTTAAATTTGGAGTTTCTTGAAGTTAATTGTGAGACCAACTCCCATGACATTGAGGTTACCACTGCTATGGCTTTTTAAAAACTTTCAGTGCTTATGAATATTTGCTTTAAAATTTAATGAGAGCTGTTTCTAAGTCTAGACATAAAGTAGATTACTGGAAATATAATTCTTGAACTAAGAGGAGGGGGAGAGATAGATAGAGAAGAATATGCAGTAGGTCAGAAACAAGTTAATTGTGTTTTATTTTCTTGCTACCAAAGAATTTCAAATAGTATGTTCACAATTTGTTTTGGACATTTCATGTCTTCCTACTTTTTTCCAGAGTGATTTTTGCAGGGTGTGTATACTAATGTAGACTCACTAACATGGTTGGACTTGATACAAACAAACCTAAGAGTCTGATGGTGAATTAGGCAGACTTTTACATAGTCTCAGGTTGCTCAGGCATATGAGAACTATTCAGAAACATGGAGAAAAGATGAGAATTTAAGATGAAAATTTAAGAATTCCAGGTAGCAGTCTCTAAACTGTTATTAAACTGTTTGGAAAAATAAATAAAGTGCTTGTTATTCTATTCCAGGAAGTATATATTATTCTTTTTGTGTCTGTGTGTTTACTGAGTTTCCCTTAAAAGTAATTAGCTTTTTCTAGTCCTTAAATATGTTCCAGATTTTTTTATCACCATTAAGGTGAACAACACAAAAAGGGTACAGAAGTTTTTGACCTCAGTGTTCAGATGTCCAGATGTTGGTGAATAATTACCAGAAATTGTCTCTAATGAGCTGGATCACTTTGGTGCAGGTTATGGGCGTTGCTAGAAAGGCTTTCTTGGAAATTAGTTCAAGAATATCCTTTTTGGCTAAAGAACCAACCCTCATATCTGAGATATTAAAATTTTATTTTCAATTGAGACATTTTCATGACATTTCATGACAAAAAGACATATCTGGTCCATAATTAAAATTTATTCCAGAACAAGATCTAAATAGCAAAGGGAGTTTGATGAGTTAAACTTTCTGCCTACTATAAAATATAGTTTTAGCACACATGAATGCAGCTTTTATGCAATAAGTGCACTGGATAAATAAACACTGAGTTTAAGAACTCCTACTCTGTACTCCTGTTACCTTATAATCTTGTAAATCACAAGTACAAGTTTAAAAAATAATAACACTAAAGTTAAAAAAAAAACCTGCATATATTAAGGATTGAAAACTCAAGTATGACGTCCAGAGTTCAAATTTTGGCATCACATATGCCAGGGTGACACTCTGATTCTCCTTCACTTTCAAATAAACAAACAAACAAACTTTTTTTAATAAAATAAAACTTTGTCCCAACAACTGATTGCAACTACTCTTCCTAATTATATTTGCATGAAAAATATTGTAACTAAGGAAAGGAGAAGTGAGCCCCAGTGTAATGATTTCCCCTAACTTCTCTGTCTCACCTCCTTAAAGGAGTCCTATTTTCTTGAAGGTGAGTATTCATGGGAATCTACCTGACTTTGTTTCCACTCCCAAAGATGGGTGTAGTGTTCCGGCTAGAAATAGTCCATCATCTGTAGGCTCTATTTGAATGCCTTCTTGTCAACCTTTAAAGATTTGATATGACAATAAAAAAAAATGGAAAATATATTTTCTTGTGAGTGAAAGATTTGGTCTAGAGAACTTTTGGGGAGTTCTTTAGAAGATATTCACTTATTTGAAAGAGAAAGAAAGAAAGCCAGCACCACTTGGCCCATGTTATTTAACTTAAAAAGGGTTTGTGGGGCTGCTGCTGTGTGTGAAAGAATTCACAGCGTGGAGCTGGGAACTGGTTTAAACAATACAGCGTTTATTAGGGTGAAACAGGTAAAAGGCTAAATAAGCACTTATTATCAAGGGTTAAGAGCACACTAGGTCCATAAAGTCTGAGTATAGTTATCAAAAGTTTAGTCTTATAAGATAAACAATTATCAGCTCTGGTAAAGGTTGCTCATGGTTGTAGAGGGGTCTAAAAGTTTACGGCATAGCAGAGTCACACGCGTTCACTTCCCAGGAGAAGTAGCGGTGGCGGATACCTGGCGCACATCTGTGGATATGCTTCTGACCAGGAGAAGCAGCAGCAGCCAAAGAGAGAGAGTGACCTGCTCCAAGTCCCATACTTTATACCTTCCATTTTCTGTGTGTCCCACCTCAGGCTGACATTATTCATATGCTAATAGTCCCACAACACCATGTGATGTGAGAGATCAAACTCAGCACTATGCTTAAGAGTCCACTACATTATCCCGAGTACTATGAAACCAATTAAAACAAGCTGTGTGTATTCCCAGGAAAAGACAATGGACACTCATATATGAGGCCCTGAGTTTGAGCCCTGACATTGCATAAGACAGAGTGATGCTCCTTTTTTTCCCCTCTCTCTCTCTCTCTTTCTCTTTCCCTTTTCTTCTTGTTCTCCCTCTCCCCCCTCTCTCCTATCATTAGTAAATAAATATGTTTTAAAAAGTCTTCTGTCTACTGTTTCCAAATCATGTTACTGTAGAAGCTCCAAATTGTGAGTTTGAAATAACAGGGAACAAGGTAGCAATAACATTCTAAAAAGAAGTGCCCTGGCTTTTGAAAAGCTCATATATAAACCTAATTTAATTTTTTCCTGCATGTTCCTTGTGTTCTTTTCATTTCTCAGAAACCAATTTCATATGCAAACAGTTATCTGTCAACTGTACTAGATTAAATAATGCAATGTAATTATATAATTCTCCACTATTTGCCAGTTACTGTTCTTATGCCTAAAATTGCTGAAGGAACACATTTAACCATGACATTAACTTGTTGATTTAAATCCTAGGCAACTTAGTTTCCAGATAAATTGACATTCATGTTCTTTTAATGTACTATGGCAATAGGATAATATTTCTATATGGAAGTAAGTATTTCAAGCACATAGATTTATTTACAGCTTCATTTCTTCTCATTACCTCTTAGATGGTCTTATTCTGTTAGCTTTCAGATTGTGGATTCTCCAAGAAACTATTTGCAGATTTTAGTACTTTCAGTGACAATCTCTAATCTTAATTAGATATACTTTATTATGAAACATACAGATTTCAGGTCTCATTTGACATCAATGGAAATGTGCAGACCAATGAATATAACTTTTAAAACAATTCAAAACAAGCATTAATAACCTACTTACTTTGGCTTGACAGAAAAGCTGTTAAAATGTGATGTAGGTTACATAGGTGAATGCCAGCAACAACACTAATAATATTTTTGTATTCCTGAAGTTCAAATGAGTTCTTTTTGTGCATTATCTTACTGAGTCTGTACAAATCACTGTGAAATGAAATTGTAGATAAGAAAATCTGAGGTTCAGAAGCTATGACTTATCAAAATTGTATAACTGAAGCAGACTAGTTAAAATATGGAGAGGACAGGGGCAAGTATCACATTATTACACTATTCTTTAAAAAATATAGACTATTTCCAGAAAGGAATAGAAGGACAAGTTGACATTTCTAAAAGAAAATCCAAGCACTATCAATTACTTTACTTGGGTCCTATACAAACCAGTTTTTCAAGTAACTGTAATAGATCCAGGTCTTGTTAAATTCAATATACTATTAAAATGTATTGCTCTGGGAAATTCTTCCTCACTAACTTTAAAATGTGAGCTAGAGAATATTTACCTCTTTTTCCCTACTTTACATCCATTCAAGCTCACAGGCATTGTCTTTTTTTTTTTTTTATAATAAGTACCATTCTTATTACCAAGTCTTAACCATTGTCTTTTTTTTTTTATAAGTACCAGTTTTCTATAACTGCAAAATCTCTCTAACTGTAGTTTTTTTCACAAATTCATTTTTCATTCTAATTCAAGGCATTATTTTCTCTATAAAATCATATTTATTTATTTACTTATTTATTTTTACTATAAGATTTATCACTGGGATTCAGTGGCTGCATCATTCTATAATTCCCAGTAGCCATCTCACTTCCCTTTTTCTCTTTGACAGAGGGCAAAAAACAGTGAGGAATATATATAGAGAGAGACAGAGATAATGAGATATACCTGTACTACAGTTCCCCCACTTACTACAGGTGAAAACTAGGAGCTTGAACTCTACTGGGTGAGCCATCATCCAGCCCTCATACTTGTGTGTTTTATCCACTATTCAGTTACTGACGGAGTAATATTTCATTTTGTAGAAAGTGTGTAAATAATGTGATTAGAGATGTGCTGAAATACAGATCTATTAGTATTATTGTTCTTCTAAGGAAATTTCAACTGCTTTCTACTTTCTATACAGTCTACATGTTTCTCTGTTGTATGTTCATCTAGTACTACATTTCCATATCCTAGGTTTTAGTTGAAATTAAAGCTTTAGTTCTTATTTTATTTTATTTTTTACTTTTTTATTGAGGGGTTAATGGTTTACACTATAGTATTTTTTTTTCCTCCTCACCACTCCACAGGTCTATGTCCCCATCCCCTAGCCCCATAGGTAATCACTATAGGTGTTGGATAGGACAGAGAAAAATGTAGAGAGGAGGGGAAGACAGAAAGGGGGAGAGAAAGACAGACACCTGCAGACCTGCTTCACCGCCTGTGAATTAATTGACTCCCCTGCAGGTGGGAAGCCAGGGGCTCAAACCTGGATCCTTACGCCGGTCCTTGCGCTTTGTGCCACTTGTGCTTAACCTGCTGCACTACCGCCCAACTCCCTCCAAATACATATTTAATGTTAAGGTCCTGAAATGTTTCACTGATATATTCTTCTATGTGTTTTATAGTTTCAGGTCTAATAGCCAGATCTTTCATCCATTTTGAGTTAATGTTGGTGCAAATGTTAGATGGTGGTCTAGTTTCATTTTTCCATTGTCTGTTGATTTATCCCACAACACCCAAGATGGTGGAGACTTTGAACTATATGAATCAACATTAAGAGAAAATATGGCTGACATAAGACCAGATACCAGTGACTTGTAACCAGACACCTCTCTGTCCTATCTCCATTTATCCAAATCACAAGGACCAAACTAGTCCATGAAAATGTGAGTAGGTGAATCATGCTCCAAGAAGAGAGTTGAAATGAGAACTTTCATAAACTTAAGAACCCCTTAGCTCAAGGAAGAATTTCTGCCCACCCTTCCTTTTTCATCTAAGTTTTTTTTTTTTTTTACATAAGCCCTTAGTTTGCTTTTTTTTTTTTTTTTTTTTCCTTCTCAGAGCACTGATCAGCTCTGGTGATGGTACAAAGACTGACCTTGGGTATGCAGAGCCTCAGACATACAAGTCTCTTTGCATTACCACTGAACTATCTACCCACATCCCATCCTTTTATTTCTTTAAGTAAAGAAATTAATTTCCTGTCCCTTCTGGAGCATGGATTCAAGAGTTTTTCTCATTCCCTAAGATCAACCCTACACTTGGTTTTTAGTGGGGGCTTTTTAAAATTAAATATATTTTATTTGCCAAAACCTAGTATGCCTTGTGAATTATTTCTTTGAGTGACACAAGAATACCTCAAATTAGCTAGTTACAGAATTAGTAAGGGAATAAATTTAGGGTTTGAACTTGGGTCTCTGATACCAGTGCATTATATTCCCAGAATATTTTTGTAAGAATTAGAATTTAAAAAAAAATACCAAGCTGATGCTCTAGTTAGTCTCTTTCTCTCTCTGCCTTTTTCAAAGAAAAAAAAGATTTCAAACCAACCAACAAACCAAGTACACTTGCTTTTCCTTATGATTCATTAGATTACACTGTCTTGTTTTCAAAATTTTCTGACTTCCTAATTTAAACTTTTCAGAATTACTATAACAGGAGAATGAGCCGGTCTAGAGTATGGCACGGTGTTTCCCAGGAACGTCTGACTAGTTGCCATGTAGAAACAAGGGAACCTGAAATCCTAAGTTCAGGTAAGCAAGAGTTCATTAGTGAAGATACACAGGCATAGACACATGGGGCCCCATTGAGAAGCAGAAAGGCAGAAGAGGAGAAAGGGTCTGTTATATTGAAAAGTTCTCTTATATTCTTCTGAGGCTATAAGGCAGGCATACATAGGCGGTGTAGTCTTACATTGTTTATCTATTATTTCAGACTGGGGCAAGATAACCTAGTAGTTGCCATGTTGACAAAGTTGTTTTGTCTCTGGGGAAGATCCATAGCCTTCAGCTGGTACTCTTGTCCTTGGGGTCTTCTCTGCTTTCACATTTTGCATTCCAGTTTTACTCACAAACAAGTCTGCAAGAATCAGCCTCAGGAAATAAAGGCATCCATTTCCCCCTGAACCTGTCTCTTTTAATCTTCCCCTTACATCACCATATACGATGATGTGTAACATCAGAGCAGTAGAGGGATGGTACAGATACTCAACTTGCTATGCATAACATTGAAAGGAAGTTAATACATTTTTCTTTGCAGTGTAGCTAAATACTATTTTGTGACAACCTGATTAGAAACTGAGATGGCACTTTTGCCTACCTACCATGTAATTATTTCCTTCTGATCCCTAGGATTTCCAGATGGTGTGAATTTCTTTGTCTTATGCTGAACTTTTTCCTGGTTAATATTTTTCCCAAGACTGGAGGAATATCTTATATACTTCTGAAATAAAATTTAGCATCAAGTTCCTGTGACCTAGATGCTTATTCAGTGAAAGACAAAACCCAATTACTTGTAACAGCATGTTTTCTAGATAACAGGTGTCCTAGAAACTAAGAGCCCAAAAGGAAGGGACTGACTGCCTGATATGACCCTGGTGGGATAAAATGACCTGAAATTATAATTGATTATGTTTAATTTAACTATCAGCAGTTTTTCTGTTAAAACTGAAATAGAAAGTAGAAGGACGGTAGCCACTTAATCTCTACTGCCTTCTTGCTGATCTTGTTTTTTAGAGTAATAAAGAATAAGTTAAGGCCAGTTACAGACTTTACTCAGGGAGGAAGTTTGAGGAGGTCATAAATTAGGAGGTGAAAGGTCTGAAGAATTTTGACCCCTTCCTGATTGTCCTTAAATTCAACTTCTGAATTTTAAGCCTCCACCTTCATTTCTACCAGTAGAAATCCTGATTTGAGTTAATTGCCCACTGCATTTATTGTGATTTTCTTTTTTAAAAATTTTCTTTATTATCTTTATTTATTTATTGTATAGAGACAGAAATCGAGAGGGAAGGTTGGGGTAGAGAGGGTGAGAGACAGAGAGACACCTGCAGCACTGCTTCACCGCTTGCAAAGCTTTCCCCTGCACATGGGGACTGGGGGCTTGAACCTGGATCCTTGTGCATTGTAACATGTGTGCTCAACCAGGCGCGCCACCACTGGCCCTATTGTGATTTTCAACAAGCAAGTTTTCCCTTCTTCATGCAGAAACTGGTGTAACAGTGTTTACTTTTCTGTGGCATCAGTGGCTCTAATTAGTGGAAGGATTCCAGCCGCATCTATTCTTATCTGTAAATTTGGTTGAAGCATAAAATTTTGGAGGAATAAATCTACCTCAGTCAAGGTCTGATATGTAATACATCTACCACTGTATTTCTTTTGCTGCCTTGAAGTTCTGTGAATATCTATTATCTTTGATTTTGCTTTTTAACTCCCCAACCAAAACCTGTTCTCATACTGCTGAATAAAATAGCTATTGAGAAAATTCAAAAGATGACCCTTTGGCTCGTTATATTGTTTTATATGATTGTCCTGCAATCAAATTTACTTAAAAGAAAAGCTAATATGGAAGAAGAAAACCCATAGGAGAGCAGATCAGCACCATATTTCATGTTCTTAGTGACTTCCCCAAGGCCACTTGTCAACCTACATTGCTTTCACAATAAAGCCGCTGACGTCACATAACATCTGTCGCTATGGTGACAGTAGATGAGGATAACTGGAGAAGCTGTGTTTTTTTTTTTTTTCCCTAACTTGTCTTCTGGAATGTGTAATAGCAGAATGGAAACAGCAGCAAAGGGGTCACTAAAGGCACAAGGCAGTGAACCCGTCCTGTGAAGCATTTTCTCTTCAAATCAAGTAGGACAAAAAAAAAAAAAAAAAAAGCCTTTGCTAACTGTCCTACTTGAGTTTCTGTTCACATGGTTAGACTTTGACCGGTTTTAGTGCCAGGATTCCTTGAAAAGAGAGTAAAACTATAACAAGCTTGCTAGGAATAGGATAGCTAGGAAGAAAGATAAATGGAAAGATAGTATCAGTTATAGGAACCTTAACACAGACAGCAAAATGAGCAAGTTTAAAAGCATTAGTCGTTCTATGACAGCGTACCTGCACCTCTGCTTGCATGGTGTTGTTTGAGCACAGATACAAAGATGGACTGATACAGAAGTAGGTGGCAGTTGCTGTTGTGTGTTACTTTGGAGACAGGGCAAACCGAGGGGGGAGAAAAGGGAAGAAAGGCAAGTGAGGACCATGAAAAAATGACATGAAGCATATGTCCAGTCACAGTTTTGGATGCCTCTCAGATTATTAGATGATTTATAAAGAAAAGTAACATGGAGGGGGGTGCGTGGTGGTTGAGCACACATGTTAATAAATATAGGGACCCAGGTTTGAGCCCTAGTCCCTACCTGCAGGGGAAAAGCTTTACAAGTGGTGAAGCAGTGTGGCAGGTATCTCTCTGTCTCTCTCCTTCTCTATCTCCCCCTACCCTCTCAATTTCTAGCTGATTCTATCCTATAAATAAATAAAGATAATAAAAAAATTTTAAAAATGTAACATAGGGGCCAGGTGGTGGGATACCTGAATAAGCACGCAGGTTACAGAAAAGACTTTTCTTAGATTTTTGAAGGACTCACTTTAGCACATTCAATCTCTTAACACTTTCTGGGAAGAGGGTTAGCCCTGGGCATATTAAGTTAGGAGCTATCTTAATATTTAGTTCTAGATCCTTTCTTCACAGACTTCTTCATTATTATTATTATTACTATTATTATTATTTCCCTTTATTGGGGGATTAATATTTTACATTTGACAGTGAATACAATAGTTTGTACATGCATAACATTTCTTAGTTTTCCATGTAAAAATACAGCCCCCACTAGGTCCTCTGTCATCATTTTCCAGGACTTGTACTCTCCCCCGACCCACCCCAGAAACTTTTACTTTGGTGCAATACACCAACTCCAGTTCAGGTTCTACTTATGTTTTCTCTGTTTATCTTGTTTTTCAACTTCTGCCTGTGAGTGCAATCATCTGATATTCATCCTCTTGTTTCTGGCTTATTTCACTTAACATGATTTCTCAAGCTCTATCTAAGATGGGCTGAAAACAGTGAAATGATTATTTTTAATAGCTGAGTAGTATTCCATTGTGTATATAGACCACAACTTGCTCAGCCACTCATCTGTTGATGAACACCCGGGCTGCTTACAGGTTTTAGCTATTACACATTGTGTTGCTATGAATATAGATATACACAAATCTTTTTTGGTTGGGTGTTTTTGGTTCCTTAGGCTATAGCTCAGGAGAGGAATTGCAGGATCATAGAGTAGGTCCATTTCTAGCCTTCTGAGAGTTCTCCAGACTGTTCTCCGTAGAGTTTAACCAATTTACATTCCCACCAGCAGTGCAGGAGGATTCCTTTGATCCCACACCCTCTCCAGCATTTGCTGCTGTTACCTTTTCTGACTTATGACATTCTCACAGGAGTGAAGTAGTATCTCATTGTTGTCTTTATTTGCATTTCTCTGACAATCAAAGACTTGGAGCATTTTTTTTTAATTTTTTATTTAAGAAAGGATTAATGAACAAAAACATAAGGTAGGAGGGGTACAACTCCACACAATTCCCACCACCCAATCCCCATAACCCACCCCCTCCCATGATAACTTTCCCATTCTCTAGCCCTCTGGGAGCATGGACCCAGGGTCATTGAGGGTTGCAGAAGGTAGAAGGTCTGACTTCTGTAATTGCTTCCCCGCTGAACATGGGTGTTGACTGGTTGGTCCATACTCCCAGTCTGCCTCTCTCTTTCCCTAGTAAGGTGTGTCTCTGGGGAAGCTGAGCTCCAGGACACATTGGTGGGGTCTTCAATCCAGGGAAGCCTAGCCAGCATCCTGGTGGCATCTGGATGATTGAAAAGAGAGTTAACATATGAAGTCAAACAATTTGTTGAACAATCATGGATCCCAAGCTTGGAATAGTGGAGAGGAAGTGTTAGGGAGGTACTCACTGCAAACTCTAGTGTACTTCTGCTTTCAGGTATATATTTTGCAGTAGTTTATGGATACGTGTGCACATAAGCTCTCTCTCACAGAAACTGGTGTATATCTAGGTTATGGGACTTTGTTAGAAAGTGAACTACCTGAGATGAAATTAGAGTGTACTATAAAAGGAAAGGTCTCACCCGAGTAATGAAGCTGAAGGGTTGTTATTCCACACGTGAAGTCTCTGGATACAGCAATTTGATCAGGTCCTGCTTTTAGTTTCCCTTTCAGATCTTCTTAGTCAGCTTCTGTTGATGAGTGGGATCATCCCATACTCATCTTTATCTTTCTGACTTAGTTCACTTAACAAAATTCCTTCTAGCTCTGTCCAAGATGGGTCAGAGAAGGTGGGTTCATTGTTTTTGATAGCTGCATAGTATTCCATTGTGTATATATACCACTGCTTTCTCAGCCACTCATCTGTTGTTGGGCACCTGGGTTGCTTCCAGGTTTTAGCTATTCTGAATTGTGCTGCTATGAACATAGGAGTACACACCTCTTTTTGGTTGGGTGTTATGGAGTCCTTGGGGTATAACCCCAGGAGAGGAATTACAGGATCATATGGAAGGTCCATGTCTAGCCTTCTGAGAGTTTTCCAGACTGCTCTCCACAGAGGCTGGACCAATTTACATTCCCACCAGCAATGTAAAAGGGTTCCTCTGTCCCCACAACCTCTCCAGCATTTGTTGCTGCTGTCCTTTTTGATGTATGCCATTCTTACAGGATTGAACAACCAGCTCTTTGATGGGTTGGTATTAAGACAGAAGAGAAGTTTGGTTAAGGAAAATGGCAGCACAGGGGTCAGTTTGAAATATCTCATCTCCTATCTCCTCTATGTTTCATTCCCCTTCCCACAGTTGACCAGTGTATATTACACTAGCCTTTTTTCTTTCTTTTTTTTTTAAATTTATTTATTTCCCTTTTGTTGAACTTGTTGTTTTATTGTCGTAGTTATTATTGTTGTTATTGATGTCATTATTGTTAGATGGGACAGAGAGAAATGGAGAGAGATGGGGAAGACAGAGAGGGAGAGAGAAAGACAGACACCTGAAGACCTGCTTCACCACCTGTGAAGCGACTCCCCTGAAGGTGGGGAGCCGGGGGCTTGAACCAGGTATCTCATTGTTGTCTTTATTTGCATTTCTCTGACAATCAAAGACTTGGAGCATTTTTTCATGTGTTTCTTGGCCTTTTGGATCTCTTCTGTGGCGAATATTCTGACCATGTCCTCTCCCCATTTTTGGATGAGGTTATTTGTTTTTTTGTTGTTGAGTTTGGCAAGCTCTTTTGTCTGATGTATGGCATGTAAAGGTCTTCTCCCATTCTTCTTCACAGACTTTTTTTTTTTTTTTTTTTTTTACCAGAGCACTGATCAGCTCTAGCTTTTGGTGGTGCAGGGGAACTGAACCTGGGACTTTGGAGCCTCAGGCACGAGAGTCTCTTTGCATAACCATTATGTTATCAACCCCCCATCCCCTCACAGACTTTTTTTTTTTTTTTTTAAGAATTGGAAGAGATGGATGGTAGTCAGTAGAGAATAATTTTTCTACAAAGGTCATAGAGTGAGCACTAGGGCTAAGGGTAAAAAATAAATCATGGAGTAATTTGAAAAACCTATAAATATTTAATAAAGATCTTATTTATATATAAAGAGATGGCAAGTTGGAGGAGAACATAGCATACTGACACCTAGCATAGAGAGGCAAGACGTTGTACATGTGGGACAGCCACAGTTTTGCTAAATCAACATTTTACTCAATAACATGATTATATTTAGAAGTGTTAAAAATTCCACATAAAATTGGGCAAAGTATCTGAAATATGCTTCACCTCATGAGTACCTCCAATCCATTGGTTCTCACTATCTAATGTGTCATTTATTACTGTTTTTCAATAACTATTCTTAAATCCAGTGGTTTAAAACAATATATGAAGTCCAAGAAGTGGCACAGTGGCTAGGGCATTGAACTTGGAAGCAGGAAGTCCTGAGTTGGCATTACATGTGTCAGTGTGATACTCTGGTTTTCTCTCACCTGCTAATAAATAGATAAAATGTCAGAGGAAAAAAATTAGAATACTTCTCTTTAATGCTGATTTATAACAACAACAAACATACAAATTTTATTAAGACTCATCTTCTGTATATCAGGAATTCAGAGAGGACTCAGGTGGGTGATTACATTTCAGAGCCTCCTATATGGAACATCAGATAGATTTGGATATGGATCTGGCGTAGTTAAGAGTCTGAAGAAACTCAGGATTGACAAGTCACTTCTTTTTCTGTACATCTCTTTTATTTCTATATTTATGGCATCACTGAAAGTCTTTTTCACCACACCATGGCCTCAGAGGTATTGAATGACTAAAGACTGCTAGGATGTGTGTCCTACATTTTAAGAGTGTCTATTTCAGTTAAGAAGACAGATCACATCCTCCTCCTTTGTGATCTAAACTTGGAAGGCCAACAGAATTGTAGTGCTCTATATTAGAGTTGGCTACAAGTGAGACATAAATCTGCCCTGTCTGAACAGGAGGGAAGTTTTGCTACACCTCTTGATGAAGAAGACATAAGATTCTAGAAAGCTCGTAGGAGGGTAAATTGTTACTGATGCTTTATTGAGAAGGATTTAAAGATGACAGTCACGGTACAAAGGAATTCAGCAACATTTTATTGTGTGGACGTAGATGTTTGTGGTAGGAGGTGATAATCCTATGTCATTTATTTGCCCTCCCTTCTCTGTAGCACTTTTGTGAAATGAATGGGCTTCAGTTAATTATGTTCCTGTATTAACTAGAGGTGATTCTGCTTATGAAAATCAGTAAAGAGATGGAGGGCAAACTGCTGTCTTGTTTTGTTGCAGGAGAGTGAGGGGGAACAGGGTTCTAAGCCCCCTAGTGAGGGTCTTAGACTGGCCTCTACATGGAAGAATCACAAGTGAGACAGTCATGCTTTAGGGATACGAGTATTTATTGAGAGAAAGTAAGGGTAGGAAAGGAGAGGAAGGTACATACCATAGAGGCTTGTAGATCTCCCAAAAGAGGTAATGGGTGGTGAGGGGTCCCAAGCTTCCTGGTTTTCCAGGTTTTATAGCTGCTTCTGGGGTCCTCGGGAGCCTGAGGGGGCATACTCTAGCCTTTGTCTTCAGGTGCTCACATCTACCTTTATCTGCACTTTATGGCCTTTGCAATCAACTAGGGAGTGAGTGCTGGTGTAGGAGTTCCTGCTTTTGGCCAATTCTTCCTGGCTAGCTGCAGGGTGCAGGGCAAAAGGTTGCTTTCCCTAAGCAAACCTCTAACAGTTTCACTTATATGTGGAATCTAGAGGTCTGATACATATGAACTTGAAAACAAAATAAAACAGAAGCAAGTAAACTGTTTCTAAGACTTGGAAGGTGAAAGCTTGGGGAAACAGAACTTTGGTAGTGAGTGTGGTTTGTAACCTACTATTAATCACACATTTAAAAAAATGAAAAAAATGTATATATGTAGCAAGGCTTTAAAAATAAGAATGTTCCTATATTATTTCCTTCTGACAGATCAGGTCTGCAACAACATTGCGAAAGAGAGAAAGTGAGAGAGAGAGAGAGAGGAGAGAGAGATGGAGAGAGAGAGAGACAACATCCCTGGTTTCGCCATCAAACCCAGGGTGGTTTAGAAAATAGAGCATATGATACTATGGAAAAGTAAATAGAAAGGGTCTTGAGAAGAAACAGTCAATAAATGTATCTGAAAGCTGTCATAAGAACTTCTGTTTGCAAAGTTTATACAATGCAGAGAGAGAGGTATCTATTTTTTTGAGGTGGAGATTTTGGCAGAGTTGCCCTTCTTAGAAAGAAACAAAGAAAAAGTAGTAAAATATGGTAAAATTATTTTCAGAGGAATTGGAGGTTTAGATAATAGCAATAGAAAATAAGAGGAAATAAAAAAGAAAAGAGAGAGACAGAGAAAAGACAAATAAATAGACTGGGAAAAATGTTTGCAACACCCATAGCAAAGGATCATATTTCAAAGGGTTTCTAGCACATGTAAAAGCAAATTATAAACAATTCAGCAGAAAAATGGCCTAAGGATATTAACAAGCAATCTATAGGAAAGAAAAATATCCAAAAAACATTAAATTCATCGTGTGGGAATCAGAGATTAAAACCAAAATAAACTACCATGCTTAACCATTATATTCCAAGGTTAAGAGTAATGATAATGTCATGTGCTGATTAGGGTATGAGAAAATCATATATATTATTGGTGGAGTTGGAAATTGCTGTAATTTATATAAAAATTATCTGTCACTAGTTAAAATGCATATATATCTTTAACAGTAATCACATCTTTTCTCAAAATCACATGCATATAAATGTATTCTTTTAAAATGTTTATAATAGTTTTCTTATTTACAAAAGCTAGAAAATTGAAATCTGTCAGGATGGTTGTGATTAAATATATCAAAGTATGCATTTTAATTTACTGAATACTGTGTAAATACGTAGCTCACACTAAGTGAAAAAGTGAAATATATATACATGTAGTCATAACGTATCAATATGTAAAAAGTGACAAAGCTACAGAATAATATGAATATATAAATGTATACTATAGCTCATAATATACATCATATGGAGAATGATAAGAAAATGCACATACGATTATTTAAATAAAGAAAACACAAAAATAATCATTTGCAGTTGTTAGTGGGATTAACAGAGTATTATTAACACCATCTGTGATGAAATGAAGAAGAAACTTAATTTAAAAAATTTTATATTTATTTATTCATTTATTCCCTTTTGTTGCCCTTGTTGTTTCATTGTTGTAGTAATTATTATTGATGTTGTTGTTGTTGGATAGGACAGAGAGAAATGGAGAGAGGAGGGGAAGGCAGAGAGGGAGAGAGAAAGAGAGACACCTGCAGACCTGTTTCACTGCTTGTGAAGCGACTCAACTCCCCTGCAGGTGGGGAGCCAGGGGCTCTAACTGGGATCCTTATGCCAGGTCCTCACACTTTGCACCACCTGCACTTAACCCGCTGCACTACCGCCTGACTCCCTAGAAGAAACTTAATTTTGCTGTTAAATTCTTTTTCTTTCTTTCTTTCTTTCTTTCTTTCTTTCTTTCTTTCTTTCTTTCTTTCTTTCTTTCTCTCTTTCTTTTTTCTTTTTACCAGAGCACTTCTTCTTCTTCTAGCATTTGCCCTTCTTCCGTAGCCAGTCAACAGCATCAGGTTGAAGGCTGTCAGGAGCTGCTTGTTGCTGGCTTTGAAAGTGACTGGGATCCATATGGATTCAGTCAGCTAGGAAGGATCGTCAGTTTCCCCAATGAATGGGTACTCACGGGAAGCACCACGAGAAGGTTGATCCAATGCAACCCACCAGAGCACTACTCAGCTCTGGCTTATGGTAGTGGGGGGGGGGGGAGGGGAGGGAGGCATTGAACCTGGGACTCTGGAGCCTCAGGTATGAGAGTCTCTTTGCATAACCATTATGCTATCTACTCCCACACCATTTCTTTAGTGTCACTGGGACTTCACCACTCTAACCCAACTTTTTCAGATAGAACGAAGAGACAAAGATAGGGAAACAAAAGTAAAGATACCACAGTGTTGAGCTTCCTTCATTAGGTGTTACTATGAGGAGCTTGGGGTGGGGGGGAGGGGGCTGGGAGTGTGGGTGTGTGAGCCCACACCTGGGTCATATATCTGGCAAAACAGGCACCCCACTCCTAGGTGAGTATCCTGCTGGCTTGAAACAATTTTACTTTTTATGCTTGGAAATATGTCTGCAGTCATGTGTTTGACCAAAAAAAAAAAATCACTGTGTTAGACTAGTTCCTTTAACTAATAAATATCTTTGAATGAATAAGTGGATATTTTTGTAACTATTGTCTCACTTCTGTGTATCTCTATGTCTTGCTTTGAGGGACTCTGGGATTTTTAGTTAAAGTTATTATTTTTGTTTTTAAAATCTTGAGAGGTAGCTCAGTAGGTAGGACTTGTGTCTTGCCATGCACATGGTTGAAGCATTAGTCTCGGCACCTCATAGGAGGTAACATGACATCAGAGGAAGCTCTTTTGTTGTAGTGTCTCTCCTCTGTTTCTATGTCTGAATGGAAAAGGAGTCAAGGAGGGTGAAATCACACACACACACACACACACACACACACATCAACAGAATGTTGCTCTTTGTTCTCTCCATGAGGAAGATATTCTAGTAAAAGTCAAATTTCTATTTTGATAATTCAGGCCTATATCAAATCATCAAAATAGTTCTGGTTAAGAAAACATGAAAGCCAAATGCAAATGTCTTTGCTGTTGCTTAATTTAGTTGGAGGATCAAAGATTTGCAGCACAGATTTTTTCAACTTGATTCAATTCTCTGTGTAAATTGACTAGAAAATTCTCATTTCATGCAATTACACATCTTTATTGCCTTTCATTATAGAGTGTTTCCCTTGAGGAATAGTCCATTTTTTTGAAAAAGACTAATTCTCTGAAGTGATTAAAAAATTACAGCAGAGGACTGACTGGTTGATAACTCACCCACCCAGTGGAGCGAACACTTTATTAAGAACAAGGAGCTGGGTTTGAGTATCCATCACTACATGGGAGAACAATGCAAACGGGGAGTTTCGTAAGTAGTGGACTGCTGTCTTGGTATCTCTCCTCTCTCCATCTATTTCTCACCCTCAGTCTAAAAAAAAGAAAAGTAGAGTCTTCGGAGAGTGGCAGAACTGCACAGTCACAAAGCCCCAGAGATGCCTTGCTGGAAAAAAAAAAAAAAAAAAAAACCCCAAAACCATAGCTCTTTATCCTTTTGAAACCCGAATCTGAACAAAACCCAAGGACAGGCTAAAATTCAACTTTCTGTTTTTAATGACTTTATTATAGATTTACTAGCACCTACAATATGCTAAGTAAAATTCAGTTTCTTCTAGTGGTGTTACTTTTATCATCTAATTACAGTAATGACTTAATTTTGATGAAAATTCTCATTCTTCCCACCCACATTATTATCCCTGCTTAAACTTGGGTGGTCACTAACTGCACTCATTTCTCAAAGGAAGTAGACAGATTTTGTCTATTCTCTATATACCCAAAATTCCTGATACTAAAGTTCCTGAATTCTGAGTTCTCTAGCACACACAGTAAACAGAAGCAAAATCATTTCTACATATAACCTATGTCTCACTTCCTGGGTACTTCTGTGAAGACAGAAAATCTACTAGATAAAGATACTGTATGTCAATTTCTGCTTTGTTGTATCCCTGTGTCCTTGTCTGGTTTAGATTCATTATGGAAAGATTGTGTTCCCAGTCATTGGTCTAACCAGTTTATCTGAAAACTTTCCTGCAATCTTCTTTTCAAGTTCTTCTCTAATACCTTTTTGAACAGACCCATTGGAATGCTTCACTTATTTACAAGTTTGCTTTTGCTGTTTGCAGAGGTCCACACCTAAAGGAAAGATGTGGACATTAACAATTGCTTTAAGGAATGTCTGTGAAAACTCTAGGCTAATTTTATGGTGTTGGTACAGTATCAGTGATAATATTTAAGATCTCAATCATAGTAAACACCATCTGATAAGAGTGATAGAGATATCCAAGTCTGTTAGAGCACCAGACCTGCATACTGAAGCCTCAAAGTTTCCGGGTTCAATTCCCAGCACAATTCTATGTTGGAGCTTCATAGTGCTTCTCTCTCTCTCCCTCTCCCTTCCCCTCTCCCTCTCTCTCTCTCCTTCTCATAAACAAACCTTTAAAAACCATCTTACCAGGAGTCTGGTGGTAATGCAGTGGGTTAAGTGCATGTGGCGCAAAGCGCAAGGACCGGTATAAGGATCCCGGTTTGAGTCCCCAGCTCCCCACCTGCAGGGGAGTCCCTTCACAGATGGTGAAGCAGGTCTGCAGGTGTCTATCTTTCTCTCCCCCCACCCGTGTCTTCCCCTCCTCTCTCCATTTCTCTCTGTCCTAACAACAATGACATCAATAACAACAACAATAATAACTACAACAATAAAAAGACAAGGGCAACAAAAGGGAAAATAAATAAATAAAATAAAAAAAACATCTTATCAGCAGTCAAATTAAAATGTTCCCACTAACAAAAGACATTTCAGAAGAAGATTCTTGACATGTCACTAGCTGCAGCCTAAGAGGTATTGGATGACATGCATGAATAATCTCTTCCCAATACCTGTTATAGTTGTATAGGCATCCATGCTTAAACAGGAGATTCTTTAGTGACATTATGAAAAAATAACAATGCTTTCAGAAAAAGCCAGTGCCCCTTTGGGATATTGTTCTCAGAAAGAAGAGTTTACCTATAGAAAGGTTGGAAGGATGGTATGCAGACAAAGGTAGTGTAACCTACATATCAAGGCAGGAACATCCTGGGTGACTTTGAGTGTTTGGTATCAGAAAATAGGATAAAATGCAAGGGTTTGTGTAGATAAGTATTTTTTTTTGTGCATATAGAGAAGATTAGAGGCTTGATTTAGAATATTTTTACCTGCAGGATAAAGGAGACACAACCTTCGTGTGATAGTGACAGGAAATCCATTGGAGGCTCAGAGCTGAGGGATAGGCGATATATTTTTCATAGGGGACATATCTTTCCCAAAGATATTGGGATTCAGATAAAAACTACTTCAATTCTTCATAATTAGGGAGTGAGACAGGGCACAGAAATCTGACTGATGCATTTTCAGTGTGTTAAGAACCTGACTTGAAACAATTACAGGAAGCCTAGAAATGTTAGGATGCTGGCATTAAGTATTATATAACAGGATGTGAGGGAGATCTGGCTGCAACATCTGTCACCCCATTGATCGCCAGGGTTGATTCGGCTGATCTGGCTGGCTAGGCGGGTGTCCCCTTCCTCCCTCACCGCTCCATGTGCGCCCCTCCCGAAGCTGCACGCTAGGGAGGACGGCCTTCCCCGAATAGAGACGGACTGATCCTCCGTCGAGGGTATATGAGTAGCAACGCTCCCTTGCTAGAACCTCCAAACAGGCTCTCAAGTATTATATAACAAGGATCATTCCAGCAAAACCAAACTAAAATAGGAGAGTAGCTAGGAAAAATTATGTTCCAGGCAAAGAAGAAAACTCCAGGAACAGAATAGGAAAAAGATAACTGACTTAACGTAGCTGACAAATGCTTTTCCTGATCCTCAGCTGAAGAAAGGATTGGAAGTTAATAGAAAAACCATAGGATATTCAATTTGTAGTTTAATGGTATTAACAGATGGTGATTTAAATAACTTTTAAGAGTAAAAGTGATATAATTCTCACCTTTTTTCATTTGTGATTATGTATTATGGTGTGTAATCTTTCTCCTCAGATATAGATCAAGTGGAAACTGTCTCATTTTGGAGGATCCTAAATTATTAAATGAGTAATAGAGCAATCACAGAATAAAGCACATTGATGCTTCAACAAATTGCTGACCCAACCATCCTGGATACTAAGGGCTGCTTTGTGTTCCTGGCACATTTGACCACTAGCTGATTCCTGTGCTTCTCCTCCTAGGGATGTGGGCCAAATGATGTAGGCAAGTAATGGAGTCATAGGCATTTATTACCTAGATCATTCTAGTTACGGTTGAGGAAACAAATCATAAAGTTAATTACAGTCACATTTATATTTTGTTTCTCCCCACTCTATTGGGAGTGGTGGTTAATGGTTTACAGTACAGTTGTTGACATATAGGTACAACTTCTCAACTCACTATAAGGCGTCTGCAAGACACTCTGTCCTCCTACCTAGATCCTTTTCCTCCATCATACAGTCAGGCCCCACATTTGTATTTTCTAGGACAAGGTTTTAAAGCCTCACTGCTGTTAATTACAGGTTCTGACTCAATAATCAGACTGGAATGGGATCCAGAAAAGTGCCTTTTATATAAGAACCCCAGGTAAGATTGAGGCAGGTGGTCCACGGTCCACAATTTGGAAAAAAAAAAATGCTGCTTTATAGAAACCCTGATTTCTGAGCTGAGCTATTTGCAGATTTATTAGTGAGTAAACAATTCAATTTCACAGCCGGCTTTTCCAGTTTGTGTGTAAAAATGAGCTGAGGTACAGGCACTGTCAATAAGCAGATTTTTTCAGCCCAGTTGGTTTGTCATTCTCTGGAAATGCTGTAAGCATTTTCCACACCATATAGTGGTTTGCTTTTTGGAAATGCCAAATAAGACTGCTCTAAATATAGAAAGAGGCAAAAAAGGAGAACTTTTCCTACAGATTAAAAATAATACTTTAAATTCGGCCTTTCCAGAAGCCAAATAAATCAATAATAATAATTTTAAAAAGCGCTAAAATAGGTAGAACAGAGCACCACTGTGCAACAAAATGAGGCAATGGGAATGATTTAAGCAAAAGACTAAATATATATATAGACTTTAGTGATAATTTGACAGCCCATGGGACTCCATATTCTTATTTATTTATTTACTTATTCTGTGCTGGGATCTTTCCCCTATTTATTTTACTTTTATTTATAAAAAGGAAATATTGACAAGACTATAGGATAAGAGGGGTACAACTCCACACAGTGCCCAACCACAGAGCTCCATATCCACTTCCCTCCATTGATATCTTCCCTATTCTTTATCCCTCTGGAAGTATGGGCCCAGCGTCATTATGGGGTGCAGAAGGTGGAAGGTCTGGCTTCTGTAATTGTTTCTCCACTGAATATGGACATAGGCAGGTCAATCCATACTCCTAGCCTGTCTCTCTTTTTCCCTAGTGGGGCAGGGATCTGGGGAGGCCGGGCTCCAAGATACATGGTGGGGTCCTCTGCCCAAGGAAGTTGGGTTGGCATCATGGTATCATCTGAAACCTAGTAGTTGAAAAAAGAGTTAAAATATAATGTAGAACAAATTGTTGACTAATCATAAACCTAAAGGCAAGAATATTGCAGATGAAGATTTGGGGTCTCCATTTTGGAAATAACTAGTAGGTCTATTTTAGGTATGTTCCAGAGGGCTCATGACTTTACTAGTTTTTGTTTGCTCCTGACATCTAATATGCAGGTGGACCCAGATTATTGTCTGGGGAGATGGTGTCATAGTTGGAAGGGCTAGAAAGCTGGATCAGGGAAGAGAGTAATTCCCAAACATAGGGAAAGTATGTAAATATTGTTAACTGTAAACCCCACTGGTTTGATCTGGGGCCTGTATTCAGCACAGGAGCCTGGGACTACATATTCTTTAAGAAGGGTTCCTGTTTTAGTCGTTCCAAGTAAGACTCTTTGTAGGTATTAGTGAATTAATTATTTTTTCTGAGTATTTATTTATAATAGGAAAAAAATCTTTAGTTTGTTTGTAGAAATGAGAGTTCTTCTGAAGATGTCAGTCTGTGTAAGAAGTTCACACTTCCCCGGGAGCACACCTGGGAAGATTTATTCTTAATCTCTAGGTCTGTGATTTCAAAACTGTATGTTCCCAAAAAAAGATAATTCAATGGTGACTTTGAAGTTCTTCTCCCACCTCCTTCTTAATGTTATTATTGGAAAAGTCCAGCTTTTGATTTGTATTGTAATTGACCTAAGTTGGTGAAATCTCACACTTAACCTAAGGTTAGTCTGTGATGATTTACTAATAGTCAACATTTAATTTAAATTTTAAAACAATCATTTTTATATGCTCTTTGATGAAGGGATGGGTGTGCTGTGATGAACAAGACATGAGTAAAATGAAGCAGAGGAGAGATAGGTAGATAAAATACAAAAGAGAAGCACTCTGGTTCCTGATTTGGAGGATCTTTGTGATGCATCAAAGTTATCTCTTGGTCACTCTGTGTTACTTGTAAACTAAGCCGCTCATTGCTGGCTGCACATAGTAAATCCTTACTACATAGAGTCTAAAGTCAAAACAGACTACAAAAATTAAATAAGAGTGATATTAATATTCATCTTTCTTTTTATTCTATCTCATTTTGATCCATGTGTTTAAAGTTAGTTTTCCTGTTTGGAGTAAGGGAGGGTTCATGCATACTTAAAAATAACACCTTCTACCCATGCCACCCCATATTCTGCTGCTCATATCAAGGGTATATACATGGAGCACTTATATTTATGTGACTATTATGGGTACTTTGGAGGGTGAAGTGGTATTAAGTAAGAAGAAAGTTATATACATATTCAGTTAGAAAAATATTTAAAAATACCAAATATTAAAAACAAATCATATTCTACCATTAAATGTACTTCTAATCATCACTGTGTTACTTACTTTTTCCTGAGTCTCAGTTTTTTTTTCATATCTATAAAATGGGACATGTTTCAGTGGTTGTCCCAGAGATCAAAGGTTGCCAGCCTTACCACAGAAAAAATAGTGTCAAACTACCAGATGGTTTTGTGTTTACATGGAATATTGACAACTGAGACAAATGAACAACAACAACAACAAAAATTAACCAACCAGGCCATCATCTGGGGCCCAAGTCAGGGTGTCCTAGGATTTCCCTGTAGATATGATGAACCTCGACCTCTAACAGACCCCTCTCTCCATCATCACTGGCCACTTCCATCAGGAAGGTCATCACAAACCCTTTCAAGTGACTCCTGAGGACTTTTCCCACACAGTCCCTATCAAAAATGATAGGGAATGCCTCACTCTCTGAGGGAGGCTGGGTCAACATACTCTGCCACTCAAGGAAGACTGGTCCTGAAATGAGTGCAGCCTAGAATGTTCTCAGCTGTGACCATGGACTGTGAACTCAGGCTGACAGGGACTTGGAGGTTACACAAGCTCCTGCACTAAATGTGAATATCCATGGGCCCTGTGTCAAATTGATTGAAAAAACAGTTGATTATATTTATATAATTTATTCAAGTTTGGGAGATACTCTTTGCCCTAATCTTGCTTTCTAGCCCTATTCACAACTCTGACTATGTCTACACAGACAATATTTTTAGCCCACCTCTGTGCTAGCAAGCTCAGGCAAAAATCACTAAAGTGATGGTCCCCAAGGAACATACTTAGAATAGACTTCCTAGCTTCTTACCACCCAAAATTCCTATTCTCACTTGCTCTATTGCTACTTCCTGGTTCCTATTTGTTAAACATTTTGTCCTGCCTCATAACTTACTGCCTTTCAAATACCAAGTTGCAGATGCTAGTATTCCATCCTGAACTCCATGGGTGACAGCCATGCCAATGTGCCCTAGACCCTCACCTCTCCAGAGCCCTACCCCAATAGGGAAAGACAGAAACAGTCTGGGTTTGTGGATCGACCTGCCAACACCCATGTCCAGCAGAAAAGCAATTACAAAAGTCAGACCTCTTACCTTCTGTACCCCCAAAAGAATTTTGCTCCATACTTCCAGTGGGGGAGAAATGTTAGGGGAAGATGACTAGAGGGCTCTGAAATCCAATTCCATCAGGACCCAGAAAGAAAAAAGGAAAAAGGAAAAAGGAAAGTATTAATGGGTATAGCTGTGATTTGGGATGGAAAAGAAGGCAGGACCATAGAAAAATGGTGAAAAATATATATATGTAGACAGATAGTTACAGAAATAATAGTCACCCCAAGGTCACAGATATTAGTATCTGTGACCTTGGGAGAATCACTGCCATTTCCAGTGAAGGGAATGGGGACGCAGAACTCTGGTGGTGGGAATAGTGTGCAACTGTACCCTATTATTCTGTAATTTTGTAAGTAACTAATAAAAAAATAGTAACCAAATCATCTCTTGGATTTTGTGAGGACTATGGTGGTTATGGGGGTTGATACACAACTTTTATGAAGGGGATGGTAACCTATGCTTATCATGTATGATTGTGAAATCCTATAATTTTATAAAATGTTTTTAAGTCACTCATTTAAAAAGGAGAAGAAAAAGAATGTCAAATACAAGTATGTCCATTTAATATATGGAACATACAGGGCAGGGTGGTGTCACATCTGGTTGAGCACACACATTACAGTGCAGAAGGACCCAGGTTTGAGCCTCCATATCTCCATCTGCTGGGGAAAACTCCACAAGTGGTAAAGCAGAGTTGCAGGTGTCTCCCTGTCTCTCTCCCTCTCTCTCTCCCCTCTCAATTTCTCTTTGTCTCTATCCAATAAATGAATAAATAAAGAGATAGTTAAAAATAAAAAAATATTTTAAAAATATTTGGAACATACAGATACTAGTAATTTGTTATTTATCTGAAATTTAAATTTGTCTGGTCTCCTTTATGCCTTTCTGCCGTCCGTCCCTAGAAATAATAAGTGATAATAGTAGCCATTTGTTGAGTGCTTTCCCTGTGCCAAGCACCAATAAGTACTTCAATTACATTGGTCATCATTCTAACAGATGCTGAAGGCTATTATCACTAACTTCATTTTGTCTCTAAGATATGGACGTTTTCCAAACCCCAATAGGCAGTAAATAGCAGAGTGAAGATTCAAATCCACTATCTCCTGCTGTTTTTCAGCTGATAAAAGTATTCTGAAATTGGAGATCACCCAAATGTTTATCATTACAAATGGTCTCTGTTCATTCTTACTATCTTGGGTACAGAAAAAGGAACTATAGCGAGTAACACAGATGCAGAGATTAAGATATGCCTTTGAGTACAGGAAAAAAAAAAAAAGCCCGTGTTTTCCTTCTCAACTTCCAGAACTCTGGTCTCTTGCCAGGAAATCTGTGTTCCTAGGGATACCAAGGCAAGGACGTAAGGGCTCTACAACACCATCATGTGTGATGAAATACATGGATTAACTACTGCCAAGCCTATGCCAGAGCAGAGATTTATTTGACTAACAGGGCCTTAAAATAAAATTAGTTGTGCAAGTAGCCTTATTTACATTTTTATCTTCTCAGTTGCCTTATTTTATTTATTTATTTTTTATTCCCTTTTGTTGCCCTTGTTGTTTTATTGTTGTAGTTATTATTGTTGTCGTTGTTGTTGGATAGGACAGAGAGAAATGGAGAAAGGAGGGAAAGACAAAGAGGGGGAGAGAAAAATAGACACCTGCAGACCTGCTTCACCACCTGTGAAACGACTGTCCTGCAGGTGGGGAGCCAGGGTTCCTACCCGGATCCTTATGCGGGTCTTTGTGCTTAGCGCCACTTGCGCTTAACCCGCTGCACTACCGCCGACTCCCCTCAGTTGCCCTTTAAGTAATGTCACTCCCCTAAATAATGGATACTGTTGCTTATTACAAATGACTAGCAAGTCTGATATCAGAAAATTCTGATATCAGAATTCTGATATCAGAATTTTTTTTGTAACTCTTTTTCATCTCTCCACCCCACCTTTAACTTGAAATGTTGCCAATGGACAACAACATTCAACCTTACTGTGGGTATTTCCTGTCTTTCGGATATAATCAGAAGTTCAGCCATTCATTCATCTAGTAATTCAGCATACTTCTTTAATATTTTTCAGACACTGATTTATTATTATTATTATTATTTTATCTTTTTTGCCCCCAGGGTTATCGCTGGGGTTTGGTGCCTGCACTAGGAATCCATTGCTGTTGGCGCCCATCTTTTGTCCATTGTTGTTATTGTTGTTGCTGCTGTTGTTGGATAGAACAGAGTGGAATTGAGAGGGGAGGGGAAGATAGGGAAAGAAAAACCCCTGCTTGATGCTTGTGCAGCGACCCCCCTCCCCCTTCAGGTGGGGAGCTGGAGGCTAGAACTGGGATCCTTGCGCTGGCCCTTGAGTTTCACACTATGTAAGCTTAACCCCATGCGCTACCACTCAGCCCCCCTGATATAATAATTATTTTTTAAGTGTATTTAATTCTCACCATCATCTTATGTAGCAGAAATTATTGTTCCTACTGAAATCTGGAGTGATTACCCAAATTCCTACTAGGATCTTCTGTTGATCACTGTAACAACTCCTTGTACCAAACAAGCTCTAATCCTTGGAGCTTATAAATATGGCATATTACATAGCAAGGGACTTTTATAAATATAATTAATGTTATAGATTTTAATATTTGAACTTCATCCTAGGTATTTTAGGATGAAATCAATCTAGTCAAATCTACACTCAGAAGCAGAGAATTTTCTCTAACTGGAGGCAGAAGAGATACAACAGAAGTCAGAGTGACTAGAAACATGAGTGGAATAATAGCTCAAATTGTGCAACCTAGATAAGCCTACTGGGATTTGTAACTAAGAAAGTTACGATATATATACCAGGTAGAATATTATGCAGTTGTTAAAATTGGTGAAGTTATCTCTTTTGCCCAATCTCAAATGGATCATGAAGGTAAGCCAGAATCAGATAAGCCAGAAAGAGAAGGACAAATACTGGATGATCCCACTCTTAGATAGAAATTAAGAAGAAAGTAAAGGAAAGTAAGGGAAAACATAAGGTGAAACTTGGACTGGGTGTGTTGTATTATGGTAAAGCAAAGGACTCTGGGGAGAGAAGATGAGGTTCTGGTGCCTGATGGTGGAAAAAGATGTAGGGTGGGGGAGAGCTTGTCTTTCAGACACCTCTCAGGGGGAAATGAGAGATTCTACCTATATATGTGGCAATTTCTAAACTAGAAACCATTAACTACTCCCTCCCCAGTAAAGTGGAAAACAAGAAAAGAAAAAAAGATAAAGGAAGACATTCGGTAAAGGTTTTGTTTTCATGCAAGTTATCATTATGGGTTAATGTAGTTTGACTGTAAGATTCCAAAGCCAGTACAAGACAAGAACTCCACAGTGTGCCTCCTAAGGGGTGAAAAAGCTAGAGCATGTGTACATAACTCTCCTTGGGTGTTGGCTGAAGGTTGCTGAGAAAGTCTACTGGGAGAGATGCAGATGGCAGCATTGGACAGTTGAAGTGTGAGTGTGAGTGTGAGTGTTCACGCAGTGGTGGCCAAAGAGCTATGGATGTGGCACTGACAGCCTGTCATTTGGGATGAATCAGGAATTTTATTCCTGGTTGTAAGCTTAAAGGAATGAGCAGTGTAGAGCAAATATGCAGATATTCCTTGCAGCATTATTTATGATGGTTGGGGATTCTAGGCAAAACAAATGGTCTTTATTAATAAATAGATATAATGCTAAGAGATGGCACATGGGATATTTTACTGCAGTTAAAAGTCACAATATGGGGACCTGGCAGTGGTATACCAGGTTAAGTGCACATAACACAAAGTTACAAGGACCCGCTCAAGGAACCTGGTTTGAGCCCAAGGTCCCTACCTGCAGGGGGATCGTTTCACAAGTGTTGAAGCAAGTCAACAAGATCATGAATCTTTCTCTCTCTCTCTCTCTGTCTTACCCTCCCCTCTCAATTTCTCTCTGTCCTATATATATGAAAAAAAAAAAAACCTAAAAATTTTCCACAGGAGCAGTGGATTCAAAGTGCAGGCACTGACCTCCAACAATAACCCTGGAGGCAAAATAAATACATAAATAAATAAATATTAGTAAAAGTCACAGCATTGGGTTAAACATAGATATGTAACATACCTTAACAATTCAGAGTGAGAAAAGAAAGCACAATAAAATATATACTACAAAAATATTTTGTACCAACATTTAATGAAAAACCAAACACATCAGAAAAGTTTTGTTTTTCCTTTTTTTTAAAATTTTTATTAGTGATTTAATAATGATTAACAAGATTCAGAAAAATTTTCTACAGGGTAATGGAAGAAAAGGAATTGGCTTTGAGAATAAAATAACAAGTACTTTATTCAACTTTTTTATTAATGTGAAGTTTACTTTTATTTATTATTTATATGTATATATATTTATATTGCCACCAGTATTATTGTGGGAGCTCAGTGCATGCTTAGTGAACCCACTACTCCTGGTAACTTCCCCCCCTTTTTTTCATTGCTAGGACAGAAAAAAATAAAAAGAGGAAGGGAAGATAGAAAGGAAGAGAGGAAGAGGGACACCTGTAGCATTGCCTCTTCACTCCTAAAGCTTCTCCTCTGAAAGTGGGAATTAGAGGCTTGAACCTGGGTCCTTGTACATGTTGTACTCAACTGGGTCTGCCACCACCTGTGCCTTGCTTGACTTTTTTTTTTTTTTTGGTATATCATAAATAGGAAACCTTGTATGTATGGTTGATGATAATGTGCTATGAAATAAGAAGTATTAATAATTCAAAGCCTTGCAATTTATGACTGAATGAAAAAATGTGCTCTAGTGTTGGGGAGATAGTTAAACTAGCAGAGAATCAGATTTGCAGATCTGAGATTCTGTGTATAACCCCTGGCACCATGTGGACCAGAATAGTATTCTGTGTATGTTCGTTCTCTGTGCGTCTCATATGAAATTCTCTCTCATAAGCAATAAATAAAGAATTCAAAAAATGTGCACCAGAAATTTCTGAACATCTCAGTTTCCTTAATTTAAAAATGCTTATTTGTCTCTTTTGTTTCCTCACTAGGAAGTCTACTGCATGTGGATGATAATTGCAGAGAAAGGGCAATGGAAACTAGAGTGTAGAGTTCTGAGGAGAAAGGGAAGGAATTCTTTTTGGAACTGAGATCAAGATGGGGTGAAGTGGTTGCCAGGCATCCTTACGTAAGAGATAGAGTCTGAAGCTGAATATGGACCACAGATCAGATCAGATCAATGGGTTTTACAGTCAACAATATTTATACACCTTTCCCATTTTTGGGAGCTACTCTCTTCCCTTATCCAGCTTTCTGGTCCTTTTCTCAGTCATGACACCATCTCCCCAGACAATAACTTGGATCCACCTGCATATCAGATGTCAGGTTCAGAAAAAACCAAACCAATCAAGCAAACAAACAAAAAACAACTAGTATAGTCATGGACCCTTTGGAATAGAACTAAAATAGGCCTACTAACTATCTACAGAATGGAGACCCCCCCAACAACTCTTCATCTGAACTATTCCAGTCTTTAGATACATGATTAATCAACAATTTTTTTTGGCTCTATATGTTAACTATTCTTTCAGCCACCAGGTTTCAGATGCTACCATGATGCCAACCAGACTTCCCTGGGCAGATGACCCCAGCAATGTGTCCTGGAGCTCTGCTTCCTTAGAGCCCTGCTTCCTTAGAGCCCTGCCTCACTAAGGAAAGAGACAGGCTAGGAGTATGGATCAACCTGTCAATGCCCATGTTCAGTGGGGAAGCAATTACAGAAGCCAGACCTTCCACCTTCAGCACCCCATAATGACCCTGGGTCCATACTCCTAGAAGGATAAAGTTATCAGGGGTGGGGGTGGGATATAGAGTTCTGGTGGTGGGAATTGTGTGGATTTGTACCCCTCTTATCCTATGGTTTTTGTTAGTGTTTCTTTTTTTTTTTTTTTCCTCCAGGGTTATTGCTGGGCTTGGTGCCTGCACCATGAATCCACCGCTCCTGGAGGCCATTTGTCCCCCTTTTTGTTGCCCTAGTTGTTGCAGCCTCATTGTGGTTATTATTGCCATTGTTGACGTTGCTTTGTTGTTGTATAGGATAGAGAGAAATGGAGAGAGGAGGGGAAGACAGAGAGAGAGGGGAGAGAAAGATAGACACCTGTAGACCTGCTTCACCGCCTGTGAAGCGACTCCCCTGCAGGTGGGGAGCCGGGGGATAGAACCGGGATCCTTATGCCAGTCCATGCGCCACGTGCGCTTAACCCACTGCGCCACCACTCGACTCCCTAGTGTTTCCTTTTTATAAATAAAAATTTTTTAAAAAGAGAGGGATAGAGTCTGCTTGAGTGTAAAGCAAACCAGCAGGCAAATATAGATAGGTAACACCAAGCCAAGGAGAGGATAAAGGATACAACTAGCCCCGAGAAGGAGAAAAAGCATTACATGTTATATTTCTACAGCAGTTGCTAGCAATGCCATCATCTCAAATGCAAATATTATGTTTGTATCTGACACTGCCAGATAATGGATTTTTTTTAACATCATTAAGACAAGAGTACTAAAATCTACCTAAAATACTAAATACAATTTGAAGGTGCTTACATAAATGATGGTTCAAATTTTGACTTTAATATAGTCTGTGGCCTATAAGCAGTGGAGTTCAAATTGACAAGGAGTAGCTTTTTTTCTCTATCTGACATCTTAAAATTTCATTTTTTAAAAAAATATGTTTGCAATAGTCAGCAAAACCAGCTTTGGTTTTTTGTGATTTCTAGCAAGCTCAGTGCAAATATTTAACAAATAGGTATTTGGCTAGATTGCTTTGCACAGCATGCCCTCAAAATTTGTGGTTTTAAATTTAATTTGAAACATAATGAATTCAAGGTATCATTCCCAGTACAGTTGTGCAGGTAGAGATTAAAAAGTCATAGTCAATAAATTTGATGAGTCTTCAAAGAATGTTGTAAGTCAAAGAGTATGGCAGAAGGAAACTAACAGAATTCAATAAGATGGATATTTTTTATATCATACTTCACAAGAGATTTATCAATAGGGCTTTTGTTCTAAGATAACACTGAGAAAAGATGATCTGAACAAAGGCTTGGGAAAATTAGCAGTGTGTCCAGTTGATCAGAGAGGCTTTATTTTTCTATCAGTTTGTTTAGCACTATTGTTGTATGTACAAAGCTTTCTAGATGATCTGCTTTAGAAGATGGCAAGGTTATGCCTCTCTTCTTAGTCATGTGATAGGGACTCCGGTCAGTTGAAATGGTTCAGTGTAGAAGAATGCCTTCTCTTTGCCAGTGGAAAGAATCCTATTTAATAGCAAATTATAAAATCTCTGACTAGGCCCCAGAAGAAATTTCTTGTTTATAGTTTCTATTAACAAACTCATCTTTTGAAGCAGCTGCTATTTCAGAGACTATGGTAGGCATTTTAAAAATCTGGGTCACTCCTCATGCATTACGAAAGAAATCTGTGCTAGACTAATGCCTAAGGACCCATCTGTAACTATGTGAGAACTGTGTGAGTTTGTAAATAAAATTGGTAGGGGGCCTAGAATAACTTTCAAATCTTGACCCTCAGCATTGAGATTGCCAGTACTGGAAAACATGGATAAGGAAAAGGCTATAATGGGGTCTTTTTGTAAGTATATAATTAGAATGCTAATCATATTCACATTCATAATGAGGATTTAAATACTGAGGAAAGAATAACAGAAGAACTGGGTCACATAAGAGTACTATTGAAACTCTGTAAATAATGACTCCCCCTCCCCCCAACTATTGACTATTCTTAAAAGGCACAGACACAATGACATTAACGTCTTCTTAGTTAAAATAAATTATATTAATTTTAATTCCAAGTACCTCTCACTGGTGAAGTACTCACATCATAGCAACTGTGGGGTTACTTCTTAGATTATCAAGGCCATACAAGTACTTTTTGCTTTCCTTATACTTTCTAAATATTTTCTATTATCTTTATTTTATTTATTAGGTAGAGACAGTCAGAAATCTAGAGGGAAGGGGGTGACAGGGAGAGAGAGACAGAGACACCTGAAACACTGATTAATCACTTGCAAAGCATTCCCCCTTCAGGTATATTCCAAAGGGCCCATGACTTTACTAGTTTTTGCCTATGCTTGACATTTAATATGCAGGTGGACCCAGGTTATTGTCTGGCGAGATGGTGTCATAGTTGAAAGAAGGACTAGAAAGCTGGATCAGGGAAGAGAGTAGCTCCCAAAGGGAAAGTCTATATATATTGTTAACTGTAAACCTACCAGTATGATCTGGGGCCCATATTCAGCACAGGAGCCTATGTAACCTCTGCATCACTGTAGATCTGTGCTCACATTCTGTGGTCACAGCTAGGAACACTCCAGGCTGCACTAATTTCGAGACCCATCTTCCATAGTAGTAGGTAAAGTATGTTGTCTAACTTCCCTTCAGAGAATGGAACCATCCCTAACATTATTGATTCACATTGAGAACAAGGTCCTATAGGGGCCCACAAAGGGGTCCATTATGTTGTTCCTGATGGAGATGACCAGTGACAGTGGTGAGAGGGATCTGTTAGAGGTCTAGGCCCATCATGTCTTTGTAGGAACCCCAGGGCTCTCCTCTTTCCACTTCTAGTGGTGCTGCTACAAATTATTTCATTCTTTTATTTTCTTTCTAGCACTTAACACCTTCTAAAATAATCATGCCTATGTGTTCACACATATACCATCAGTCTTCCTTAGGTGCTGTGTGCCTTGTCAATTACAAAGTACTAAATAGATGGTTCAGGAATAATTGTCCACACTTGCTGGAGTGAGGTTATTAAATGTTATGTATCACCTATGTATAATGTATGTGCTTTCTGAAATTCTATTTCACTTCCCAATATGCTTCCCTAACTTAAAAAATTAGCCTATCTTTATAAAAATTTGAGTGATGAGTTTTAAAATCTTACCTTTAGATTTTGAGTTCTTAACATCCTTTAAAAAATACTTATGTTGTGAGGCGGGGCTACAGAGCAGCAGCAGCTGTGTTTCTCTCCTCTCCTCTCCAGGGTCAACTAGGAATACCAAAGGAGACCACCTGGGGCTGCAACAAGACAGGACTAGAACAATTTCAAGAACCCACCAAATCACCAATGAGTGCAAACACGTGTGGCTCATGGACAGAGAGGAGCCTAGGGAGAGATTAAGTGGTTGGTAACAGTCTGGCAGTTTACCAGTTGAGATACCACCTCCAGTCTGTTTCACCAACAAAGAGACAGCTGAAAGGAAGAGAGGATTCCCCTAGGACTCACCAAATGCAACTGTGAGTCTCCATTGCTACTGCCCTCAGAATATGAAGCAGTGGCCTGGAGGCCCTGTGCTCACACCAGGGGACAGAGAATTAACAAGGAAACTCAGGAGAAGATCTATACCTTGGTGGCCTAGCAGTGAGGCTGTGAAGTCTCTTTGCATAACCACTGGAGTATCTCTGCCCCACCCTGCTTTATCTCTTGGTAAGGCGTCAGTGATTAAACTAAGAAGCCTACTTATTGGTTAAAAGCCCTCAGGCTACCATAGCCTACAGGGAAGAAAAAGAACAAAAGATGTTTTTAAGCCACTAAACTCCGACTCAGGGATTAAAATAATATTGAAACATCTGTCAATTTCCACAACTGTGAACCCTTAATTACCTTACATAGACATATGTCAATCCAGGCAAGAGTAGTCAGTAATTTGAAAAGTACTGAGAGAGAGACCTCATAACATACTATATAAAATGGTTAAACCAACAGGAAGAAACATTGGAGAAATGAACCAGGACAAGAGTCCAGCTAAAAGCCCCCCAAAGGTTGCAGCACAAAATAATGAGGTCAACATCCAAACACTAGTTAAGGAAATAATTACAGGAGTAGAGTTTGAAAGAATTGTCATCAGAAATGCAGAAACAAGGAATGAGACCCTGGGAGAAAACACTAATTATCTCAAGGTTACTAGAGAGCTGAAAGCTGAAGTAGCTGATCTAAGAACACAACTAGTTGAACAAGCTAAAACAGTATCAGAACAGTATAATCAAATAGAAGAACTCCAAAAAACAGTAGAGGGGAGAGAGAATAGAATAAATGAGTCTGAAGACAGAATTAGGAGGATCAAGGACAAATTAGAGACAACTAAAAAAGAAGTAAGAGATCTCCAAAAGAGATTAAGAGATACTGAAAACAACAACAGAGTCCTATGGGATGACTTCAAAAGAAATAATATAAGCATTACTGGCTTACCAGAGGAAGAAAGAGAGGGAGAGGAAGAAAGTATTCTTCAGGACATAATAGCTGAGACCTTCTCTAGTCTAGACAATATCAAAGACATAAAGGTTCAAGAAGCCCAGAGGGTCCCAAACAGAATTAACCCAGATTTAAAGACACCAAGATGCATCCTATTTAGAATGGAAAGGAATAAGGATAAAGAAAGGATCCTGAAGGCTGCAAGAGAAAAACAAAGAGTCACCTACAGAGGAAAACCCATAAGATTAGCAGCAGACTTCTCCACACAAACACTACAGGCCAGAAAAGAATGGCAAGATATCTATTGAGTACTCAAAGAGAAAGGCTTTCAGCCAAGACTACTTCATCCTGCTAGACTGTCATTCAGACTAGATGGAGCCATAAAAAACTTCTCAGACAAGCAACAGTTGAAAGAATCAACTATCACCAAGCCTGCCCTGAAAGAAATCCTGGATGGTCTCCTATAAACAGTAAGGCCACCAAAAATATGTCACCTATCAAAAACACTCTAAAAATCTACAATAATGGTGTTAAAATATCTTTAGTCTTTGATATCAATAAATGTCAATGGCCTGAATTCACCTAATAAAAGGCACAGAGTAGGAAGATACAATCAGAAAATACAACCCTACAAAATTCTGTCTAAGGAAACCCACCTAACTCAACAAGACAAACTCAGACTCAAAGTGAAAGGATGGAAAACTATCATACAAGCCAATTGCCTACAAAAAAGAGCAGGAATAGCTATTTTCATATCTGACATGATAGACTTTAAAATAAATAAAATTTTAAAAGATAGGAAAGGACACTACTTAATGCTCAGAGGAATAGTCTATCAAGTGGACTTAACAATTATTAACATCTATGCACCCAATGAGAATCCATCTAAATACATCAAACATCTACTGAAAGACCTACAATAATATAGTAACAGCAACACAGTTATAGTAGGGGACTTCAACACCCCACTCTCTCAACTTGACAGATCATCCAAGCAGAAAATCAATAAAGACATGAAAGAGCTAAATGAGGAAATAGGTAACTAAAATTATTGGACATTTTCAGAGTCATTCATCCCAAGAAACTGGAATACATATTTTACTCAAGTCCAAATGGATCATTCTCAAGGATAGACCATATGATAGGCCACAAGGACAGCATCAGCAAATTCAAGAGCATTGAAATCATCCCAGGCATCTTCGCAGACCACAGTGGAATTATATCAACACTTAACAAATCAACAAAAGATTAGTAATAGTCCCAAAATGTGGAAGCTCAACAGTCACTACTTAATAACTACTGGGTCAAAGAAGAAGTAAAGGAAGAAATCACAATGTTTCCAGAGTTCAATGAAAATGAAGACACAAGCTATCAATATATTTGGGACACAACTAAGGCAGTACTGAGAGGAAAGTTCATAGCCACACATTAGGAAACACAAAAAATCACAAATAAACAGCCTGATTGCACATCTTAAAGACCTAGAAGAAGAAAAACAATGGAACCTTAAAGACAGAAATCACTAAAATTAGGGCAGAAATCAGTAACATTGAAAATAAGAGAACTATACAAAAGACCAACAAAAGTAAATATTGGTTTCTTGAAAGAGTGAACAAAATTGACAAATCTTTAGCCAGACTCACAAAACAAAAAAGGGAGAAGACCCAAATAAATCAGATCATAAATGAAAAAGAGATATCACAATAGACACTGCAGAAATTCAGCATATCATGCGAGACTGCTACAATTATATGCCACCAAGCTAGAGAACCTGGAAGAAATGGATGATTTCCTTGATACCCATGAACTTCCAAAATTAAGTAAAAAGGAACTAGATAACATGAACAGGCCCATCACAGCCAATGAAATTGAGACATTTATCAAAAAACTTCTCAAGAATAAAAGTCCTGGGCCAGATGGTTTTACAAAAGAATTCTACAAACCCTTCAAAAAAGAACTAATACCTCTACTTTTAAAAGTCTTCCAGAAGATTGAAGACACTGAAATAGTCCCTTCCAGCTTCTATGAAGCCAGCATCACTTTGATACCAAAAGCAGACAGGGACACAACCAAAAGAGAAAACTACAGACCAATATCTCTGATGAGCAGATATGCAAAAATATTGAATAAAATTTTAGCCAACTGGATATAGCAATATATTAAAAAGATTGTTCATCATGACCTAGTGGGGTTTGTCCCAGGCATGCAAGTTTGGTTTAATATATGTAAATCAATCAACATTTATCCACCACATCAACAAAATCAAGACCAAAAACACATGGTAATATTAATAGATGCAGAGAAAGCCTTTGACAAAATACAACATTCCCTTATGATCAAAACACAACAAAAAATGGGAATAGATGGAAAATTCCTCAAGATAGTGGAGTCTATATATAGCAAACCTACAGACAACATCATATCAATGGTGAAAAACAGGAAGCATTTCCCTTCAGATCAGGTACTAGACAGGGCTGCACACTATCACCATTACTATTCAACATAGTGTTGGAAGTACTTGCCATAGCAATCAGGCAGAAGCAAGGAATTAAAGCCATACAGATTGGAAGAGAAGAAGTCAAACTCTCCTTATTTGTAGATGACATGATAGTATACATAGAAAAACCTAAGGAATCCAGCAAAAAGCTCCTGGAAATCATCAGGCAACACAGTAAGGTGTCAGGCTACAAAATTAACATTCAAAAGTCAGTGGAATTCCTCTATGCATACAATAAGTTTGAAAAAGGTGAAATCCAGAAATCAATTCCTTTTACTATAGCAACAAAAACAATAAAATATCTAGGAGTAAACCTAACCAAAGAAGTGAAAGACTTGTATGCTGAAAATCATGAGTCACTACTCAAGGACATTGAAAAAGACACAAAGAAGTGGAAAGATATTTCATGTTCATGGGTTGAAAGAATTAACATCATCAAAATGAATATACTATCCAGAGCCATATACAGATTTAATGCTATCCCCATCAAGATCCCAACCACACTTTTTAGGAGAATAGAGCCAATGCTACAAATGTTTATCTGGAACCAGAAAAGACCTAGAATTGCCAAAGCAATCTTGAAAAGAAAGAACAGAACTGGAAGCATCACACTTCCAGATCTCAGGTTGTATTATAGGGCATTGTCATCAAAACTGCTTGGTACTGGAACATGAATAGACACACTGACCAGTGGAATATAATTGAGAGCCCAGAAGTGAGCTCCCACACCTATGTACATCTAATCTTTGACAAAGGTGCCCAGACTATTAAACGGGGAAAGCAGAGTCTCTTCAACAAATGGTGTTGGAAAAAAATGGGTTGAAACATGCAGAAGAATGATACTGAACCACTATATTTCACCAAATACAAAAGTAAATTCCAAGTGGATCAAGGACTTGGATGTTAGACCAGAAACTATCAGACACTTAGAAGAAACCATTGGCAGAACTTTTTTCCTCATAAATTTTAAAGACATCTTCAATGAAAGGAATACAATTACAAAGAAGACTAAGGCAAGCATAAACCTATGTGACTACATTAAATTAAAAAGCTTCTGCACAGCAAAAGAAACCACTGCCCAAACCAAGAGACCCCTCACAGAATGGGAGAAGATACTTACATGCTATACATCAGACAAGAGTTTAATAACCAAAGTATATAACGAGCTTGCCAAACTCAACCACATGAAAACAAATAACTCCATCTAAAAATGGGGAGATGATACGGAAAGAATATTCACCACAGAAGAGATCCAAAAGGCCAAGAAACAAATGAAAAAAAGCTCCAAGTCTTTGATTGTCAGAGAAATGCAAATAAAGACAACAATGAGATACCACTTCACTCCTGTGAGAATGTCATACATCAGAAAAGGTAACAGCAGCAAATGCTGGAGAGGGTGTGGGGTCAAAGGATCCCTCCTGCACTGCTGGTGGGAATGTCAATTGGTCCAATCTCTGTGGAGAACAGTCTGGAGAATCCTCAAAAAGCTAGAAATGGACCTACTCTATGATTCTGCAATTCCTCTCCTGCGGAGATATCCTAGAACCCAACACACCCATCCATAAAGATCTGTGTACACATATGTTCTTAGCAGCACAATTTGTAATAGCCAAAACCTGGAAGCAACCCAGGTGTTCAACAACAGATGAGTGACTGAGCAAGTTGTGGTCTGTATACACAATGGAATACTACTCATCTATTAAAAATGGTGACTTCACCATTTTCAGCCGATCGTGGATGTACATTGAAAAATTCATGTTAAGTGAAATAAGTCAGAAACAGAAGGATGAATATGAGATGATCTCACTCTCAGGTAGAAGTTGAAAAAACAAGATAAGAAGATAAAACACAAGTAGAACCTGAACTGGAATTGGTATGTTGCACCAAATTAAAAGGCTCTGGGGTTAGGTGGGGAGGAGAGTACAGGTCCAAAAAAGACGACAGAGGACCTAGTGGGGGTTGTATTGTTATATGGAAAACTGAGAAATTTTATTCATGTACAAAGTATTGTATTTACTGTTGAATGTAAAATATTAATTACCCAATAAAGAATTTTTTTATTTAAGAAAGTATTAATTAACATAACCATAGGGTAGGAGGAGTACAATTCCACACAATTCCCACCACCCAGTCTCCATATCCCACCCCCTCCCCTGATAGCTTTCCCATTCTCTATCCCTCTGGGAGCATGGACCCAGGGTCATTGTGGGTTGCAGAAGGTAGAAGGTCTGGCTTCTGTAATTGCTTCCCCGCTAAACATGGGCGTTGACTGGTCGGTCCATACTCCCAGTCTGCCTCTCTCTTTCCCTGGTAGGGTGGGTCTCTGGGGAAGCTGAGCTCCAGGACACATTGGTGGGGTCTTCAGTCCAGGGAAGCCTGGCTGGCATCCTGATGACATCTGGAACCTGGTGACTGAAAAGAGAGTTAACATATGAAGCCAAACAAGTTGTTGAGCAATCATGGACCCAAAGCTTGGAATAGTGGAGAGGAAGTGTTAGGGGATACTCACTGCAAACTCTAGTGTAATTCTGCTTTCAGGTATATATTTTGCAGTAGTTTATGGATACGTGTGAACATATGCTCTCTCTCACAGAAACTGGTGTATATCTAGGCTTTGGGACTTTGTTAGAAAGTGAACCACCAGAGATGGAATTAGAGTATACTATGAAAGGAAAGGTCTCATCCGAGTAATGAAGCTGAAGGGTTGTCATTCCACACGTGTAGTCTGTGGACACAGTCTGAAGTGAAGCATGTTAAGGTGGCAATCGTGTTGGTTAGGTTGTGATCGGCAGATGCAATATTATTTGATATGAATAGGGAGAGGCATAAGGGAAAGTGGGCCCTATCCAATGATTCCAGGACTGGGGGAAGTAGAGGCTCTATAGTGGAGATGTGAGGTTCCTGCTGTCTTAGGGTTCAAAAAGACAATTGATAGTTAATGCTATCATCACATTATTTTGTAATTGGGTTAACTTTGAAAAGTCCTTTTGTTAGGGTTTACTGTACAGTACCCGGTATCTTGTATATAGTTGTGCTATTGGTTGCTTCTGATCTACTTGGTCTAGGCTTTAGAGAGAGTCTGCATATCAATTACACTACATATATTGAGAAAAGATTCAGTTTGTGTTTTGAAAAACTTTGAGACATACAATTAATTTCCCCCCTCTCGTATTAATTAACTAGTGATGTATATGACTACATTTTACTAGGAGTGTACATAAACACCATTCCCACCACCAAAAGACTGTGACCCATCCCTCCCACCCACTGTTCCAGGAAGCTGCATGTCTACCCCTCACCTCAGGGTTATTAATTTGGTGCCCTACTTAGAATTTGATCAGGTCCTGCTTTTAGTTTCCCTTTCAGATCTTCTTAGTCAGCTTCTATTGATGAGTGGGATCATCCCATACTCATCTTTATCTTTCTGACTTAGCTCACTTAACATATTTCCTTCTAGCTCTGTCCAAGATGGGTCAGAGAAGGTGGGTTCATTGTTCTTGATAGCTGCATAGTATTCCATTGTGTATATATACCATAGCTTTCTCAGCCACTCATCTGTTGTTGGGCACCTGGGTTGCTTCCAGGTTTTAACTATTCTGAATTGTGCTGCTATGAACATAGGAGTACACACCTCTTTTTGGTTGGGTGTTATGGAGTCCTTGGGGTATAACCCCAGGAGAGGAATTACAGGATCATATGGAAGGTCCATGTCTAGCCTTCTGAGAGTTTTCCAGACTGCTCTCCACAGAGGCTGTACCAATTTACATTCCCACCAGCAATGTAAAAGGGTTCCTCTGTCCCCACAACCTTTCCAGCATTTGTTACTGCTGTCCTTTTTGATGTATGCCATTCTTACAGGAGTGAGGTGGTATCTTAGTGTTGTCCAATAAAGAAATTTTTAAATAAAGAAACGAATACTTATGTGGTGCACTTGGTTAAGTGTACATAGTACAAAGCACAAGCACCCGTGCAAGTATCCTGGTTAGAGTTCCTACTCCCCACCTGTAGGAGGGCTGCTTCACAAGTGGTGAAGCAGGTCAGTAGGTGTCTGTCTTTCTTCCCCCCCTCTGTCTTCCCCTCCCCTGGCAATTTCTCTCTGTACTATCAAATAAAATGGATAAAATAAAAATAAAAAATAGCCACCAGGACTATAGATTTATAGTGCAGGTTCTAAGCCCTAGCAATAACTCTTTAGACAAAAAACAAGACAAAACAACAACAACAAAAACTCATGTGTGTTGTCACATATGAATTCTGAAATCTTTATCTTGTTAGAATGCCCAAATATGATTACCTGAAATATAGATTTTTGAATTTCACCATCACACTTTTCTGAATTTTCTACTCTTAAAATAACCTTCATGCTATATAGTAAATGATTCAGAATTATTATGTAATTGGTAATTATTATTTAATGTATATGTAGTATTTAAAAGATAAGATTGTAGATATACTTATTAGTATTCTAGGCTAATTATATTAGAGAAAATAAATGTTCCAAAGAAATTAAAAGCTGCTAGTGATCATTATTTTCATTAGGAAGATGTGTTTCCAAAGATTTCAAAGTTTAACCTATCTGTTATCTCCTTCCTTATGATTGCATTACTATTTCATCAATAATGATAAATATTGAGTAGGGAATCAGAGCTTTCATCCTCACTGAATGAGGCCTCCTCCAAATCATGACTATCTGGAGACCAGGAGAGCCTAGGCTTTCACCCAACTCATGAGTAAAGAGATACTCTGTCCTGTCTCTGATAATATGGTAGCAGAGGAAAAGAGAAAGACTAACGGAATGACAGATTTTTAACCACTACCCAGTGATAATTCTGTTCCCTTCCCCATGGCAATAGTAGAACCTGATATCTGTACAAGTCACATGAGGAGCAGTAACAACGTAACCCAACATTCTCAACCAGGGAGATATCATTGGGGGCCTTGTAGGGGGAAAGAAGCCCTTTTACTAGGTCTCTGTGGGTCAGTAGAGACCAGGTAGAAGATCTGTATTTCTTCCTCCTGGTAGAAATGAAGTGGTGCCTTTCTCTCCCCAGGTGAAACAGTATCAGTGAAAGCCAGGTAAACCAGAAAGTTTAAATGAAGTCTGTATATTATATTATATTATATTATATTATATTATATTATATTATGTCATATTATATTTTCATAACATAATCCCTCATATGAAGAAAGTTGATACTCATTATATCAAAAACTAGAAAATCTCAAACCTAATTTAAAAATACAATAAATAAAAACTACATTCTAGGGATCCCACAAAAAGTTACCAGAGACTGGATGGCTTGATATTTAGTTCTCAAAGTTCAGAAACTGGAACTCCAAGGCTAAGGCATTTGTAGGTTTGTTTTTTGAGTCCCCTCTTGTTGATTTGTAGTTGACAACCTTGCTGTGTTCTTGCAGACCTTTCCTCTGTGCACATGAATCAAATGCATCCCAGATATCACTCTTTTTATAGATTTATTTGTTATGAGGTACAGGAAAAGTGATAGAGAGGGAAAGAGTGAGAACAAGAGGCCGTGTATATAAGACAGAGAGAGAGAAAGACAGAGAGAGAGAGAGAGAGAGAGAGAGAGAGAGAGAGAGAGAGGAAAGGAGAGGGGAGGAACAGCACTGCTAAGTTTTGGTATATGGTGGTACAAGGAAGGGATTGAATCTGAGCCCTCTGGGTCTTGAGATATGCAAGTTCTACAATGTTGAGTTGGCTTCCTGGTTCTTTTCCCTTTCTTGTCAGAAAGCTAACATATTGGAATAGGACCTCATGTTATCAGTCTCTTTTTAACTCTTTGAAAACACTATCTCTAAATAAAGATAGTCGTATAGATTAGGGCTCACCTATATGACCTCATTTGAAATCATTTATCACCCCAAAGATCTCATTTCCTAATACGTTTATATCTGAGGTGCTGGAGGTTAGAACTTCAGCAAGTGGACAATTCAGTCATTAATACATTTTAACATCAAGATTTAGAAGTGTCCTATGCATTGAAAAATTGTAATTCAGCAGCCATAAAATGCTTCATGAGCAACTACAATTATGTTTCAAATAAATGCAAATGTCTCAGCAAAGAAACAAAAGTCTCAGGAAAGAGACATAGGAAGAGGTACAAAGAAGACAATGTAAACTAAAGAAGCAGTAGAACTAAAAACATAATCACTGAAATAAAAAAAATTAAAAACCTTGGTAAATGGGTGTAATAGCAGAATAGAGGAAAGAGTGAGTCAGAAAGCAAAACAATAACAGTCAGCCAATCTGAATGACAAAGAAAATAGAAATGGGAATGGGGAAAAATATAGTCCTGGGGGAACTATGAGACTACAATAAGAGCTTTAACATTTCTTCCATGGGAGGTCTGGAAAGAAAGGGTCAAAAGTGGGATTGAAAAATACTCAGAGGGGGCGAATGGTGACACATCTGGTTGAGCTCACATGGTACAATGAGCAAGGACCTGGGTTTGAGCCCCCAGTCCCCACCTGCTGGGTGAAAGCATTGCGAGTGGTGAAGCAGTGCTTTAGGTGTCTCTCTGTCTCTCTTCCTCTCTATCTCTCCCTTTCCTCTTGATTTCTGACTGTTTCTATTCAACAAAGATAAAAAAAATTTAAAAAATACTCAAATAATGACTGAGGCTGGAGTGATTGATGTATACCCTGACAGATCTTACCACATGTAGGGTCTAGGTTTGGACCCTGGAACCACATGGGGATGCCATGACACCAGGGGATGCTCCAGTGCTGTGGTGTGTCTCCTTTACTGTTTGAAAGAAACAGTTGGTCTAGGAGCCATGAAATCGTGCATTTGGAAAAAAAAGAAAAAAAAAGAAAAAACTGAAAGGTTTCCAAATAAGGTAAATAATAATAATAACAACAAAGCTATAAATTACAAAGGCTATGTAAACTCTAAGTAGGAGAAACTCAAATTTAGTGCACGTATTTCCATTGGTGCCACCCCCTTCACATCTTAACAGGTAGTTTATTTGTTAAATATTTTATTTTGGGGGTTGAGCAGTAGCACAGTGGGTTAAGTGCACATGGCGCCAAGCACAAGGACTAGTGTAAGGATACCTATTCAAGCCCTTGGCTCCCTGCCTGCAGGGCAGTGGCTCCACAAGCGGTGAAGCAGGTCTGCAGATGTCTATGCTTGTCTCCCTTTCTCTGTCTTCCCCTCCTTTCTCCGTTTCTCTGTCCTATCCAACAATGATGACATCAATAACAACAACTGTCGTTAATGTTCAGGGGCTCCAGCAGGCCGGGCTAGCTTCATGGCGGTAGACAGAGACAGAGACTCAAGGACACACGGCTGGGCTGAGAAGCTGCAGTTTAGTCTTTATTCATGAACGGGCAAATCACCACACCATGAGCTTCCCCATCATTCTCCCTCCACGGCTCCTGCTGGGTCTCTGCACGTCCTTAGCATAGGGGGTGGGGAGAAAGCGAAGCAAGAAACTAGCAAGGGCCAAACCAATTCTCCTGGCAGGGGGAGAGCGAGACCAAACCAATGTGAAGCATACAACAATTCCCCCTTTTCTTAACAACAAATGGCGCCCATGTGGACCGGACTTGCACATCTCTCAGATAAGTGAAGACAATTTGGCTACCTATGTACTATGGCCTTCTCTTCTGCTTGTGAAGAGATCTCCAAAGTCCTCTGCCCTTTCTTCACGAGACTGTTTCGCTGTTTCTGGAACATTTATCTCTGGATCACTCTGTGGTTTCCGCCCAACGCCAGCCCACAGGAGCCCAATGCCAGCCCGCATGAGCCAGCTTTCTGCTGTGTGGCTCGGGACATTGGGCGCCGGCTCCCTCCACACTGCTCAGCTGACATGGCAGGGCCATGGGGCAGGGCCACAGCAGCCTATCCTGGCCGCCACCCTGTGGCACCTTGGCCCGCGCCTTCTGCACGGCTGTCCCGCCCACCCTCCTGCTATGAAGTCTGGGCAGATCCCGGACCTCCTGGAGACTGCGGGCTCCCTGCCGAAACTGGGCCCCCAGGCCTAGATCCTCAGCTCGGGTCTGAAGGCAGACGAGCTAGAATACGCAGAGATTCATGCAGAGATCGCAACCTACAATTCCTAGAAGTGGAGCTGCGCGGGAGGCCCCACCTCCGGATGGTGACCACCCAACAACAACTAAGACAGTACAGATCTAAATTCGTGTTTAAAATGACATGTCTTCATAACAAAGCTTTCTCTCCTTGTGTATTAATGACCATGTTTATGTGTGTGTTTAAAGTTTGGTAAACAGTAAGGTTAAAAATGTAACTTTAAGGTTAAATTCTTACCAGGCAAAGTTAAATGAAAAAGGTTTCAACATAATTCTCATAAAGATGAAATTAACTTACATTTAAAGTGTGAGGTAAAAATTAGTTAACAATCAATATATTTTAACTAAGTTGGTCTAAAAAAAAAAACCTGTGCACACCTAGGGTGTGTCTTCATCTTGAATGGGTGTAACAAAAGGTTATAAAGATGTCGTTGATATGTAAGTCTCAAATTCCTTCTCAATTAAAAACATTAGATTGTGCTATGGTTATGCTAATAATTCTCATGCCTGAGGCCTTTTTCTTTCTATGGTTCATGTTTGCCTTTCCACATTTTATTGTTTGAACTTTAAATAGCCTTAGAATGATGCTGGAAGAGACTTCCAATTGTGATAGAGTTATCAATTGTGGTAAACTTCTAACCTGCTACAAGTTTTGTTTCATAAGTAAGTGAATTGCAGCTGTCAAGTTCTCTACAGAAAAGCAGAATTCCGATGGCTGACATTTCCCATCGAGACAGACGTACAACAGTTCACCCCCTGGCAATTCTTCAGTGGACATCTGCTTTGGACTTCTATTGGACTCACTGGTACACCTCGGACACTGCACAAAACTAGCAGCTTCTCTTATGCTGCTGGGTTTCTCAAAGACTGACTGCAGCCATGTCTTGGGACTCTAGGCCTCACCCTTCCCCCATGCTAGAAAATGTCCATCAAGTCAAGTACACCCTCCAGAGGCAGGAAATGTTTTTTTTAAGCTGATAAAGTTTTGCCCACAGAGGCAAAAAGTGGCCCCCTCAGGCCTTCCCTTGGCAGCACACTGGTTCTTGTTACTCACTTACATGTTTCTCCATGTTTGTTCCAGTTTCTTTTTTTGAAAATGCCTGTATGATATAGGTTTCTGTTCACCCCACACCCCTGACACTGTGGTCATTTAGTTAAAAACAAAAAGGGGAATATGTTGGTATTCTTCGTGTTGGTTTGGTCCCCTTCCCCCTACCTCTGAGAGAATTGGTTTGGCCCTTGCTAGTTTCACGACCCGCTTTCTCCCTGCCCCATATGCTAAGGATGTCCAGAGTCCCAGCAGCAGCTGCGGAGAGAGAATGATAGGGAAGCACATGGTGTGGTGATTTGCCCGTTCGTGAATAAAGATTAAACTGCAGCTTCTCAGCCCAGCCGTGTGTCCTCGAGTCTCTATCTCTGTCTACCGCCGCGATGCTAGCCCAGCCTGCTGGAGCCCCCGAACCTTAACAACAAAGTCGGTAGAGCATGAGACTCTTAATCTCAGGGTCGTGGATTCGTGCCCCATGTTGGGTGCCATTTGTTGTTAGAGTTCAGGGGCTCTAGCAGGCGGGGCTAGCTTCGCGGCGGTAGACAGAGAGTAGTTCATCGACTTTACACACTGTTGCCCTGGGCATTAGATAAAAGGAAAGGGGGAGATGCTGGGAAATTGTGCTGATACAGTCACATCTGCCATGTTGTCCCCTCAGGCTACTGCTAGTTCTTGCAAGAGTTGGGACATTCTCGGAGTGCCTGTTCAGCCACGTTGTGCCCTCAGGGCATTGTCTATATCCCTGTGATATTTGGAGTGCTTTGGTTACTCCTCCCCCCTCCCATTCTCATGAGAGTTATTATCCTATCCTGGAGTGCTATAGTTACTCCTCCCCCTTCCCATTCTTGTGAAAGCTACTCCTATAAAAGCCCTTCTTCTTCCGCACCTCAGTCTCTTGCCAGCGCTCCACTCCGGTATTCAGATGCAGGAAAGGTTACTGTGTGAGGCGGCCATTTTCGCTACTTCCACGTGGCCCAACCTGCCTCTGTAGCACCCAACTCTGAGGTGCCAGCACAAATAAAGATTTGTGTTTCCTCTTCGCTCTGGATGCCCTCTTTCTCTTCTCCGCGGCCCGTGCACAACAACATTATTTGGCAATTGGGCTCACTTTGAGAAATCCCATCAGCCGGGGGGATTTCTGAGGGAGTCCTGAGATTCTCAGACAGGATGGGTCTAGACCTCGAATAAATCCCTCTCCCTAATATTACCAGTCATCTCTATTAGGAACAATAGAATAGACCCCTTTGTGGACCCCCATAGAACATTACCCTCAACTTGGATCAACAATGGTAGAGAATGTTCCATCCTCCAAAGGGAGGATGGACAACGTACTCCATCCCCATATGAGGAAGATGGGTCCTGAAATTGGGGCAGCTTAGAAAATTCCTACTCATGACCACAGAATGTGAGCTCAGATTTATAGGGATGCAGAGGTCCCAAAGGCTCTTAAGCTGAATATAGGCCCCAGATCAGATCAAATTGCAGGGGTTTATAGTCAACAATATTTATACAACTTTCCCATATTTGGGAGCTACTCTCTTCCCTGATCCAGTTTTCTGGTCCTTTTTCCAGCTATGACATCATCTCCCCAGACAATAACTTGGATCCACCTGCAAATCAGATTTCAGGCTCAGGGGAAAAACAACAACAACAACAACAACAACAACAACAACAACAAAAACTAGTATAGCCACAGGTCCTTTGGAATAGAACTAAAATATTCCTACTAGCTGTCTACAAAATGGAGACCCCCCCAACTCTTAATCTGCACTATTCTAGCCTTTAGGTTCATGATTAATCAACAATTTGTTTGGTTTTGTATGTTAACTCTCTTTTCAGCCACCAGGTTCCAGATGCTAGCATGATGCCAACCAGACTTCCCTGGAGAGACAACCCCACCAATGTGCCCTGGAGCCCCATTTACCCAGAAGCTCACTCCACTAGGGAAAGAGAGAGAGGCAGGCTAACAGTATGGATCAACCTGTCAACACCCATATTCAGTGGGGAACCAATTACAGAAGCCAGACCTTCTACCACAGTGACCTTGGGTCTATACTCCCAGAGGGATAAGAATAGGAAAGCTATCAGGGAAGGGGATGGGATATGGAGTTCTGGTAGTGGGAATTGTGTGGAGTTGTACCCCTCTTATCCTATGGTTTTGTCAGTGTTTTCTTTTTATAAATTAAAAAAAAACAAAGAAAAGATTCTCTTCTTGAGTTTAATCCATGCCATAACAACAACAACAAAAGATTTTATCACTTCTCACAGTTGAATGGTATTCTGTTGTATGTATATGCCACAGTTTCCTTTGCCATTCATCTGTTGTTGAACATAAATATAAATGTACTACTTGTCTTTCCAAATTACACAACTACATGAGGACATCATTCAAAATTGAAATGTGATTCATCTCCTTTTGCAGTACAACATTGCATACTATTATCTTTCAGAAGTGTAGTTGTTTGTTTTGTTGACCTCAGGTAATTATCTATGGATAGTTGTGTGATGATGACACTAGCAGATGCCTACTGTGTATAATGCAAAAAAAAATTTAGTGGATGATTTTCTTTTTCCTCATATAATTATTGTAGAATAGATTGAGTTGGTTCTCAATGAATCAAGTATGCAGGGAGGCATGTGGGACCTGTGATAGCTGGCACTGCATATTAAAATTTATTCTGTGTTGATTTAATGTCATTTGTAGATTTGTGTCCTGGGAAGTTTCCAGGCCAACTTGCCCTGTAATAGGTTTTATTACAATTGCACTAAATTGGCAAGTCTAGTTAAAACACAGAGAAATGGGGGTCGGGCGGTGGTGCAGTGGGTTAAGCGCATGTGGTGTGAAGCTCAGGGACTGGCGTAAGGATCCCAGTTCGAGCCTGGCTCCCCACCTGCATGGGAGTCGCTTCATAGGCGGTGAAGCTGGTCTGCAGGTGTCTTTCTCTCCCCCCTCTTTGTTTTCCCCTCCTCTCTCCATTTCTCTCTGTCCTATCCAACAATGAACAACATCAACATGGCAATAATAATGACCACAACGAGGCTACAACAAGGGCAACAAAGGGGGGTGGGGGATGGCCTCCAGGAGCGGTGGATTTATGGTGCAGGCACCCAGCCCAGCAATAACTCTGGAGGAAAAAAAAATACAGAGAAATGTAACAATTGCCTGAGGAACTACTTGTCCTTTTTTTAGAAGAGTTGCCTCTGAACTGGAGTCATATCTAATCCTTTTCCCTCACACCTATGCTAAAAGCATACTTAACTTTTTAAAAATAATTTGTGTTATTAATAGTTTGTTACAAGATTATAAGATTATAATGCATAGTTCCACACTACATCCACCACCAAAGTTCTGTATCTCCATCCACCAACCTCCCAAAGAGAACTACTATAGTTCTCACAAGTCTTACAGTTTGCTTGTTTCTGTTTTGTTTTGATTTTAAATATCTTTAAATGTATGTATATTTTCACATGTATATATATTTAAATATTTTAAGTGTTTTAAAATATTTTCACATGTATATATTTTAATATTTTTGCATAAATATCTATTTAAATTTAATCAGATAATTTAATTAGATAATATGATATCAATAAGCTAAAAATAATGTGTAGAAAGAACCGGACAATTTCAAAATTATTTATTTATTTGCCAGCAGAGATATCAATGACAGTTGGTGCCTTCATGACAACTCCACAAATTGTGGAGCTCATTTGCACATTTATTTTTTTTGATGGAGGGTGAGAAGCAGGGAGATATAGAAAGGATGAGGGAGAAATTGAGAGCTAAGGAGACACTGTAGCACTGCTTCATAATGTCTGAAGTATCTCCTTTGTAGGTACTTCCTTGTGGTGGTCCAGGACTTAAACCAAGGTCCTTGTGCATGCTAACATAAGTACTATCTGGGGTAAACTACCTGCTGGCCTCCAATTTTCTTGCCCTTCCACATTCTCTCTCCCTTTCTCTCTCTCTCTCTCTCTCCCTCCCTCCCTCTCTCTCTCCCTCTCTCCTTCTTTTTTGCTTTAATTTTTCCTTTAATTCCTTCTCTCTCTCTCTCTCCTTCTTTTTCCCTTTAATTTTCCTTTTAATTCCTTCTCTCTCTCTCTCTCTCGCCTTCTATTTTCCTTTCAATTGCCCCAGGGGTTATCACTGAGGCTTGGTGTCTATATGACAAATCTGCCACTCCCAGTGGACATTATTTTCCTTTTTATTGATAGAGACAGAAAGAAATTGAGAAAAAAAGGGGAAAGAGGGAGAGAGAGAGAGAGAGACACTTACAGCACTGCTTCACTGCTTGTGAAGCTTCACAAGAATCCAGATCAGTAGTTTTCACTGCTTGTGAAAAGGAAGAATATTACACAATATACAAGAAGAAATTAAGGTCAATCTACATGAGTGAAAGGGAGAAGGACTGAAGACGCTGATTAGCAATGACCTCATGTAGACTATGGCTTCAGTAGACAATAAGAATATATGGCCCTTCAGCCTTTCAGATCACCATCACTGATGGTGCCCCCAGATTATAGCTATGTCCATAGTATCAGACTCTTAAACAGAGGTCTATGACTTATGCAGAAATAATAATAAAATGCTCATTTTGGCTGTGAAATAGTCAGAATGCTTTCAATGTTACAGAAACCCATTTCAAACCAGAACATAACAAATAAAAGCAGAAGAGAAAAAAGGCTGATACATAACTGGGAAATCAATAACTTTTAAGACTGGCAGGTTCTTTACTTTTTATTTTTCATTTATAAAAAGGGAACACTGACAAAATCCATAGGATAAGAGGGAGACAGCTCCACATAATTCCCACCACCAGAACTCTGTATCCCTTCCACTCCCCTGATAGCTTTCCTATTCTTATCCCTCTGGGAGTATGAACCCAAGGTCATTATGGGATGCAGAAGGTAGAAGGCCTGGGTTCTGTAATTGCTTCCCTACTGAACATGGGTGTTGGCAGGTTGATCCATACTCTCAGCCTGTCTCTCTTTTTCTCTAGTGGGGCGGGGCTCTGGGGAAGCAGGGCTCCAGGATACATTTGTGGGGTTGTCTGCTCAGGGAAGTCCAGTTGGTATCATGGTAGCATCTGGAACCTGGTAGCTAAAAGAAGAGTTAAGATATAAAGCCAAACAAATTGTTAACTAATCCTGAACCTAAAGGCTAGAATATTGCAGATGAAGATTTGGAGGGTCTCTGTTTTGTAGATAGTTAGGCCTATTTTAGTTATATTCCACAAGTCCCATAACTATACTAGTTTTTTTTTTCTTTTTCTTTTCTGAGCCTGTCATCTGATATGTAGGTGGACCCAAGTTATTCTCTGAGGAGATGATATCATGGCTGGAAAAAGAGCTAGAAAGCTGGATCAGGGAAGAGAGAAGCTACCAAGTATGGGAAAAGTGTATAAATACTGTGTATAAATACAATCGATTTGATTTGGGGCCCATATTCTGCTTATGAGCCTATGTGACTTCTGCATCCCTGTAGATCTGAGCTCACATTCTGTGGTCATGGGTAGGAACACTCCAAGCTGCCCCAATATCAGGACCCATCTTCCTCAGGTGGAACATAGAGTATGTTTTCTAGCCTTGCTTCAGAGGATGGAAATTCTCTACCGTTGTTGATCCACATTGAGGGCAAGGTCCTATGGGGTCCCACACAGGGGTCTATTGTGTTGTTCCTGATAGAGATGACCATTAATAATGGAGAGAAGGATATATTCGAAGTCTAAGCCTGTCATGTCTGTTTAGGAATCTCAGGACTCCCTGATTAGGGCCCCAGCTGATGGGGTGGCCTGATTAGTGACTAAAGAGTCATCATTAAAGTAAGGACTGGCAGGTTGTAAGAACCCAAATACTGCCAAAGATTCATCTCCATCTTCTTCTTCTTTTTAATTTTTTATTGATTATTAAATATGGTCAGAGAGAAATTGAAAAGGGAGGAGGAGATAAAGTGGGAGAGTGACAGAGAGATACCTGCAGTCCTGCTTCACTGCTTGTGAAGCTTTCCCTCTACAGGTGGGAACCAGGGGCTTGAACCTGGGCCATTAGACATTGTAATGTGTGTGCTTAAGCAGTGCACCACCATCTGGCCCCTCGTCTCCATCTTTCTTTCTTTTCTTTTCTTTCTTTTTTTTTTTTTTTGGTACTTAACATACTATTATTTTTTATTTATAAAAAGGAAACACTGACAAAAATATAGGATAAGAGAGGTACAACTTCATACAATTCCCACCATCAGAACTCCATATCCCCTCCCCTCCCCTGATAGCTTTCCTATTCTTTAACCCTCTGGGAGTGTGGACCCAGCGTCATTATGGGGTACAGAAGGTGGGAGGTCTGGCTTCTGTAAATGCTTCCCTTCTGAACATGGGTGTTGACAGGCCAATCCATACTGCCAGCCTGCCCCTCTTTTTCCCTAGTGGGGTAGGGTTCTGGGGGTGAGGAGCTCCAGGACACATTGGTGGGGTTGTCTGTCCAGGGGAGTCTGGTTGGTGTCATGCTAGCATCTGGAACTTGCTGGCTGAAAACAGACTTAACATATAAAGCCAAACAAGTTGTTGCTTAATCATGAACCTAAAGGCTGGAGTAGTGCATATGAAGAGTTGGGGGGCTCTCTGTTTTGTAGATAGCTAGTGGGCATATTTTAATTATATTCCAAAGGGCCTATATCTATACTAGTTTTTTTGGTTTTTTTCCCTGAGCCTGAAATCTGATATGAAAGTGGATCCAAGTTATTGTCTGAGGAGATGATGTCATGGCTGGAAAAAGGACCAGAAAGCTGGATCAGGGAAGAGAGTAGCTTCCAAATATGGGAAAGAAGTATAAATATTGTTGACTGTAAACCCCATTTGATTTGATCTGATCTGGGGCCCATATTCAGCTTAGGAGCCTATGTGGCCTCTGCATCCCTGTAGATCTGAGCTCACATTCTGTGGTCATGAGTAGGAATGTTCCAAGATGCTCCAATATCAGGATCCATCTTCCTCAGGTGTAGCATCAAATATATATTATCCAGCCTCCCTTTGGAGGATAGAACATTCTCTACCATTGTTGATCCAAGTTGAGGGCAATTTTCTATGGGGGCCCACAAAGGGGTCTATTGGTTTGTTTCTGATAGAGATGAGCAGTAACAATGGAGAGAGGGATTTATTCAAGGTCTAGGCCCTTCAAGTCTGTGTGGCAATCTCAGGACTCACCAAATAGGGCCCCAGCTGATGGGGTGGCCAGATATTGACTAAAGAGTCATCATTAAAGTATGCCAGTCTCTTGCCCTTATTCAGCTTTTGCAGTCCTTGCTTTGATGAGGTTAGTTTTGGAGTGAGTGAGAGAACTGTAATAGGAAGTAGGTGCGGAGGGCATCTAAGTCTAAGAAGACACTATTTCATTATGAATTTTATACTGACTCACTACAGACTATTGTGTATTTTTGCTTTCAGGTATGTATTTTACCCTAATTTATGGATACATGTGAACATTTGCTCTATCTCATGGGACCTGGTCTATATCTAGGTTTTGGGACTGTTAGGAGATGAACCACCTGGAATGGAATTAGAGAATCCTATGAAAGGAATGGTCTCACCTGAGTAATGAGGCTGAAGGATTGACATTCCACACCTGATGTCTTTGGTCACAGTCTGAAGTGAAGCATGCTGAGGTGGTATTCATTGTGTTGATTAGGTTGGGATCGGTGGTTGCAATATCATTTGATATGAATTGAGAGAAGCATGCAGGAAAGTGAGCCCACTCTAGAGGTTCCAGAACTAGGGGACATATAGGCTCTATAGAGGAAGTGAGAGGTTCCTGCTGTCTTAGGGTTTAAGAAGACAATAGATAGTTATTGCTCTAATCACATTATTTGGCAATTAGGTTAACTTTGAAATATCCCTTTGTTTGGATTTGCTGTATTATACACAACATCACCATAATTTATGTCCTTTGACATTATTTGTATATAGCTGTGCTACCGGTTGCATCTGTTCTCCCTGGTCTAAGCCTTTAAGAGAGTCAACATATCGAAGACTCAGTCCTTGGTCTTTGCATTTAAAAGTTTGAGACATTTAATAAATTTTCCCCTCTCATATTAATTAAATAGTGACTTATATGACTACAACTTAATAGGAGTGTACATAAACACCATTCCACTACCAAAAGACTATTTCCCATCCCATACCCCCCCCTCCAAAGCAGAACATCTCCCTCTTTCTATCTCATCCTCAATATGCTTGAGTTCATTGTTTGGGCAGACATTCCTCAGGTGGGTCACAAAATGACTTTCAGAAATCACGGCTCATACCTAACTATATAGACCAGCCCCCAACCCACTCCCAGAGATGTTACTCTGGAAAACTAAGCAGAAAATTTCCTGGGAGAATCTTCATTATCAAAGCCATTTCATATGCTTCTCTTTCTTACTAAAGGAATCTGTTTCGGAGATTTAGCTCAATTTCTATTGGAACAGAAATGTCCTATGAATGGAAGATTTAAAGAGAAAGATTAGGTTCTCATCAAAAGTATGTTATGGGAAGTAATGTCAGTGCCCTAAGTATTAGTTGGATAATATAGATGATGAATATTACACATTACTGTAAGTCTACTCTTAGCTTTAAATTCAGTATATAATCTGCTTCAGGAAAGTGAGAGAAAAGACAAATAATGGCACTGCTATTTTAGTTTTCCCAGAAAAGATAGATGATGACACATAATAGAATATATAACATTCAGTTAATAATAGACCACATAAAGCCTAAGTGGAAAATAAATCTTCTTTTAAGAAAATTTACACAATTAGTCACAGAGTCAAGCAATTTTTTATAACATAGGCTTGGGAGGGGGAGAGGTAATGACAGTAAGTAGACCAGACCAACGTGAAGCAATTAAGAATAAGACACCATTTTTTCTGAACAAATACTTAAAAGTTAGAAAGGCAGGACTATAATGGCAATAGACTGTAATGGCAAATGACTTCAGAGACTAATCATTCATATAGCCAGTAGAAATTTTAATAAGGCAGCACAATTTCTTAAAACAATGGAAAAAAAATACCAGCATTAACTGTATGTTAGGGTGAAATTGCTTATCAATGTGGTGGGAACAGAACTTATTACAATAATTTCTTCTGGTATCTGGATCATGCTTTATGCTATAATATATTAACTTGGTTGATCTTTATAACATACCCAGGAAATGGGCAGTAATATAACTATCTGTATACTATAGATATGAAAACTGAAGTATAGAAAGGTCACATAGCTAAGGGAGATAGGTTTCAATTTTCCTACTGGTGTTTTTTCCATAGACACAACACTTGTTTGGTGAGAGAGAACTGAGTGTGAATCCTATGTCTACTACCTACTCACAATATGACCATGTCCTTTTCACCTTCATTTTCTCATATACAAACAAACAAAAGTAATAACAAAAAAGTATGATGAGTACAGTATCAAAAATGCCTCTCATTTTATTAGGTCTTCATAGGTTCTCTCACCATATTCCATTAAGCCTAAAGGAAGAAAGGGCCATAACTTCTCCTCCTAGTGTGAGGAAGAATCTGTCCCCAAGAAAGGGGAAGGAAAGCACAAGCTATGTTTTAGGGTTTGAGAAGTGAAAACAAGAAATGGAAGTGAAGAAAAGGGAAAAAGCATAATTTCAGTGTTCTCCTTCTGACTTCTCATGCATGAATTCAAAGGAAAAGGATGTGAGTGAGCCTCACAATAGAAAGCCTATTTTCTCTATCAGGAACAACAAAATAGACCCATTGGTGGGCCCCCATAGGACCTTGCCCTCAACCTGGATTAACAGTGGTAGAGAATGTTCCATCCTCTGAAGGGAGGATGGACAACATACTTTATGCTACACCTGAGGAAGATGGGTTCATATTGGGGCAGCACGGAATGTTCCTACTCATGACCACAGAATGTGAGCTCAGATCTACAGGGATGCAGAGGTCACATAGGTTCCTAAGATAATTATGGGCCCCAGGAATTGCTGGGGTTTACAGTCAATAATATTTATACTCCTTTCCCATATTTGGGAGCTACTCTCTTCCCTGCTCCAGCTTTCTGGTCCTTTCCCCAGCCATGGCATCATCTCCTCAGACAATAACTTGGATCCACTGGCATATGGTAGCCTGAGGGCTTTTTTCTTATAAGTAGGTTTTTTAGCTTAATCACTCACTCCAGTGACTTGGTGGGTTCCCAAAGTAGTCCCAGCCTCATCTTGCTTCAGTCTCAGGGCTTAGACCCAACATTCTAAATTTAGTGTTAATACTTTGTGAGCTGTGAGCATATTATTGATGTGTTTAACAGGAATGTGATATTTATTTAAATTTGTTTTAGCTTACTTTAACTTACTTTGTACTTATAAACTGAAGCTCATATAACCTTCATGGCATGCTGTTTGATGCATGCCTGAATGCAGAAGGTATACTTGTTACTATTATAGTGAATCACTTGTCTGGCTTGGAGAAACTAGCGCCAAAATGTCCTTGTGGAAAAAAAAAAAACAGAGGAGCCACATGTGGTTGACTATACACGTTAATGTGCATGGACCCAGTTCTAATCCTTGACCCATACCTGCAGGGGGGAAGCTTTAGGATTGATGAAGTAGTACTGCAGGTATCTTTCTTTCTCTCTCCCCTTCTACATCTTCCCTTTCCTCCTCAATTTCTCTCTGTACTATCAAAAATCAATACATATATATATATTTAAATTGGCCACTGGGAGCAGTGGATTCATTGTGCAGTAACAGAGCCCCAGAAGTAACTTTGTGGCATAAACAAATAAGATAAAAATAAGAAGCCAATGTATTAAGCTTTTGTGAACTTCAGCAGGTGAAATGAAGTGAAGATGTTAACTCAGATTCAGGAAATTACTTGGATTTGGTTTATGCTTGAAATAGAAATTAACTAAACACAGACAGCTAAGGAAGTTGTTTCTTGGTTATAGAAAGTTGAATGGTACCATCTCTAACTGTTGTGTCCAACCAGAACCCTAGAATGTGACCTTACTGAAAATGGAATCTTCACAGCTGTAATCAAATGTTCCCATTTAAAATCATTGGGTTTGTGGTAGACACTAAATCCAAAAACTGGGATCTTTTAAAACAAAGAAGAGGAGAGTCCAGATGGTGGTGCATCTGGTTGAACACACATATGACATGCTTGAGGATGCAAGTTCAACTCCCCACTTCCCACCTGTGGAGTGAATCTTCACAAGAAGTGAAGTAGGTCTGCAAGTGTCCCTATTTTTCTTCATATCTCACCCTCCTCTTTCAATTTCAATCTGTCATATCAAATAAAAGTAAAAAAGAAATAAAGGAAGAAAGAAAGAGAGAGAGAGAGAGAGAGAGAGAGACAGAAAGAGAAATTAAGGAAGGCAGGCTAAACGGTCATTGGTAGGGTGGATTTGTTGTGCAGTGATAACCTTAGTGGCAATATAAACCAACCAACAAACAAATACGCAAATAAAACAAAGAAGAGGCTAAAAGCAGATAAAAAAAGAGTTCACTTGATAATAAGGATGGAGACTGGCTTTATTCAACCACAAGCTAAGAAATATCAGGAAGATACCAGAAGTTGGACAGGCAGGGAAATGTTCCCACCTAGAGATTTTTGAGAGAGCCTTTTTAACACTTTAATTTTGAACTTTTGCACTCTATAATTGTGAAAGAATAAATTTTCATTATCTGAAGTCAGTCATTTTGTGGTTATTTATTATAAAACCCCAGAGAAAATAACATATGGCTGCAAGAAAGAACCCCAGAGTAAAATAATTATTGAAAAAAATTATAGCTGACATGTTCCAGGAATATTGCAAAATTGATGACTTGCACTAATTTTTTCTCAAGAAAAAAAATTTAAAAGTCAAAGGCAATTCTCCATCTCTCCCTCCCCCCCCCTCTCAAATTATTGCCACTAGAGTTATTGCTGGACCTTGGTATCACAAGTCCACCACACCTGGTGATCACTTTACCCCCCTTACTTTTTTCTTTCTTCTCTTTTTTAATTATTTCTTTCTCCCATTGTTTCTCTATTTCTTCTTTCTCCTCTTTTTCTCCTATTCTTCCTTCTCTTCCTCCTTCTTTTGGATAGAAACAGAGAAATTGAAAGGGAAAGGGGACATAGAGAGAAAGAGACATCTGTAGCACTGCTTCACCACTTCCCCCTATAGGTGGGGGGCTGGGGCTTGAACCTGGATCCTTGCTCATGGTAACTTGTACACTCTACCAGGTGTACAAGTGCTCTGTTATCTAGTCCAAAAGACATTTTTCTTGCAGTTCTTGCTGCTTGCTTCACCAACATTTGAAAGAGAATTTTCATATATTGCATTAGGTAAAAATTAAACCACTTTTTAAAATTTTATTTGAAATCAGAGCCATGAGTGTCAGGTGGTGGTGCATCTATTACCATGAGCAAGGATCTGGGTTTAAACCTCCGCTGCCTACTTCCAGGGGGGGAAGTTTCAAGAGTGGTGAAGCAGTGATGCAGGTGCCTTTCATTCTTTCTCCCTTCCTATTTCCACACCCCTCTCAATTCTCCCTGTCTCTATCAAATAGAAAAAAAAAAGGAAAAGATGACTGTCAGGAGCAGTGGATTTGAATTGCAGACATTGCTACTCTGGTGACAATGGAAATAAATAAATGCATCAACAAATAATAAATAAATACCAGTGCCACATCTTTTGGAAGTTTCACAGGGTAGATTAAAATAAATTGTAGCTTATTAGCCAACATGAGTGTCTCTGTGAAAACCTGGTTATAGTGATGAAAACTTCAATAAAGAGCAAATAAGTTAAAAACATAAACAATGAAGCCTATTTGACAGCAATGGAAAGAACAGATTGAAGGGATTGTATCTCAAGAGGAGATAACAATCCTTCACAGAAGGGGGTGGAGGGCTTTAATGTGTTTGCAAAAAGGGAGACTATGCTTCTGTGTGCAGGAGGAATGCCAGATGGGGGGTGTCAGGGATCCTGAGCACCCAGTTCTGAGCCTATCAGTGTATTAGAATAGGATCTCCATGGCCATAGCCAGGGGGAGGAGGAGGGAGAGGGAGAGAAGGGTTGCCTCATGTAACTGGATCAACAGACAAGGGCAGAGAGTATCCCCACAGGGTCACAGCAGGCTGGTATTCTCAAGTATTTTTGCAAAGCAGGGACTTGTAATAGCGACAGATCTCCTTCTCTAGGTTCAATGCTTAATTTAGGTTTGAAAATCTCAGTAATGTGATTAGCTTTAACCCAGCATTGTAGAGCAAAATCATTCTGGCTACATAACATTTCCTTGTGAAGTTTACACACTTCTTTTTAAATTAAACTCTGAATGAACTTGGGAGTCACAGACACACACATGAAAGAATCCAAACCAGGGCCTACAAGATAACTTACTTTGTGATGTATGTGACCCAGGCTCAAGCCCAATGCCCACTGCACTAAAGAATGCTTTGGATCTGTGGTGTCTCCTCTCTCTATTTTCTTTTGTCTTTCTACCTGGAAATATAAAGCCTCCCGGAGTGATGGAACTCCAGCTTTTTATTTTTTAAAAAAAGTAAATTAAATTACAAACCCACTACTTTCACCTCAGTCACAACATGGGCCCTTTGAAATATAACTAAAATAGGCCTACTAGCCATCTTCAAAAGGGAGACCCCAAATCTTCATCTGCAATATTCCAGCCTTTAGGTTCATGATTAGTCAACAATGTGTTTGACTTTATATGTTAACTCTTCTTTCAGCCACCAGGTTCCAGATGCTACCATGATGACAACCAAACCTCCCTAGGCAGATGACCCCACCAATGTGTCCTGGAGCCCTGCTTCCCCAGAGCCTTTCCCCACTAGGGAAAGAGAGAGACAGTCTGGGAGTATGGATTGACCTGCCAATGCCCATATTCAGCGGGGAAGCAATTATGGAAGCCAGACCTTCTGCCTTCTGCACCCCATAATGACCCTGAGTCCATACTCCCAGAGGGTTAAAGAATAGAAAAGCTATCAGGGGAGGGGTGGGGATATGGAGTTCTGGTGGTGGGAATTGTGTGGAGTTGTACCCCTCATATCCTATGGTCTTGTCAGTATTTCCATTTTATAAATAAAAACTTAAAAAAAGAAAATTACTTCACTTCTTCAACTTCACTTCTTCTGGCTTCAGGTGGCTGCTTCCTTTTCTTCCTGTTCTTTTTGTTGTTAATATGCTTTTCCTGCAGATGGCCAGAACCTTAAGGATAATCAGTACAACAGTTGATCACTGTCCTCATAGTTGCCTTTCTTAGCCAGAGGTCAGCAAGAACCATATAAACAAGCATAAACACATTCATGCTTGTTACCTCACAGCATGTTCTGGAGAGATGAACAGCTAGCTAGAGGTTGGATTCTTTTCACTCTTCATCTTTTAAAATGTATATGTACTGCTATTGCTTCATAAAAACAAACAGAATCTAAACAGAGAGCAGAATCACTACATTAGCAAGTAATCCCACGCATTAATCAGGCACAAATTTTTGCAACTTTCCCATAATGCACTGTTTCCCAGTCATTTAATTTTCTTTTCTGCATTGGGACCTGTATATGTATGATTTTATTGCTCCTAGACCAACTTCTTCATTCAGATAGAGAGGCACAGAAAAGCAAGAGAGAAATAGAAAGACACCATGGAACCAGATTCCTATAGGCCTATAGCATGCCCATGTGATGCCTGGGTTTGAGCATAGACTGCACATGGAAAAATGCTTGTCTTACCCTGTGATCTTTTTGACCTCTCCCAATCATTCTATATGCAACATCTCAATTCTTATAGCTAGCCCCCTCCCACCCAGTCATAAGTGTTATTATTATCTCAAGTTAATCAAATAAGAAACTGATGAACTAAAAAAATCATCTTACCAACTGCTATGGAGCTATCCAATGACAGGCTCAGACCTTAGACATCCAGTTCCAGTGCTGACACACGGTTTCCACAAGTGGCCTCCTGATAACAGCTGTTAGTCATTTGATCTAGGGAATCCCTTTATTCCTTTGATTCCATCCATGGGAATATTTATGTAAGTCTATTAGGTTGGAATCTCTAAGCAGTGTATTTTACCTGAAGATCCAAAGAACCTCTTAAGAAAGGACACACAACAGAGAAAGAGTTAGGTTTGGGAGTGGGGCAGATAGAATAATGGTTATGAGAAAGGTGTATAAATATCGATGACTGTAAACCCCATCGATTTGATCTGATCTGGGGCCCATATTCAGCTTAGGAGCCTATGTGACCTCTGCATCCCTCTAGTTCTGAGCTCACATTCTGTGGTCATAAGTAGGAACACTCCAAGCTGCCCCAATATCAGGACCCATCTTCCTCAGGTATAGCATCAAATATATATTATCCAGCCTCCCTTTGGAGGATGGAACATTCTCTACTATTGTTGATCAAAGTGAGGGCAAGGTCCTATGGGGGCCCACAAAGGGGTCTATTTTGCTGTTCCTGATAGAAATGACTGGTAACGATGGAGAGAGGGATTTATTCAAGGTCTAGGTCCATCATGTCTGTTTGGGAATCTCAGGACTCACCAAATAGGGCCCCAGCTGATGGGGTGGCCTGATAGTGACTAAAGAGTCATCATTTAAGTATGCCAGTCTCTTGCCCTTACTCAGCTTTTGCAGTCCTTGCTTTGATGAGGTTAGCTTTGGAGTGAGTGAGAGAACTGTAATAGGAAGTAGATGAGGAGGGTATCTAAGTCTAAGTAGACACTATTTCATTATAAACTTTATACTGACTCACTACAGACTATTGTGTATTTTTGCTTTCAGGTATGTATTTTACCCTAATTTATGGTTACATGTGAACCTATGCTCTATCTTATGGAACCTGATAGGTTTTGGGACTTTGTTAGGAGGTGAACCTCCTGGAATGGAATTAGAGAATCCTGTGTAGGAATGGTCTCACCTGAGTAATGAGGCTGAAGGGTTGACATTCCACACCTGACGTCTCTGGACACAGTCTGAAGTGAAGCATGCTGAGGTGGTACTCGTTGCATTGATTAGGTTGGGATCAGCGGATATAATATCATTTGGTATGAATTGAGAGAAGCATGCAAGAAAGTGAGCCCCACACTAGAGGTTCCAGGAGTGGGGAAATATAGGCTCTATAGAGAAAGTGAGAGGTTCCTGCTGTCTTAGGATTTAAGAAGACAACAGATAGCTATTGCTATAATCACATTATTTGGTAATTGGGTTAACTTTAAAATATCCCTTTGTTTGGATTTGCTGTATCATACACAACATCACCATAATTTATGTCCTTTGACATTGTTTGTATATAGCTGTGCCACCCGTTGCTTCTGTTCTCCCTGGTCTAAAGAGAAAGCCAGGCTGGGAGTATAGATCGACCTGACAATGCTCATGTTCAGTGGGGAAGCAATTACAGAAACCAGACCTTCAACCTTCTGCATCCTACAAGGACCTTGGGTCCATACTCCCAGAGGGTTAAGGAATCAGGAAAGCTATCAGGGGAGGGGATGGGATACAGAGTTCTGATGGTGGGAATTGTGTGAAGTTGTACCCCTCTTATCCTATGGTTTAGTCAATGTTTACTTTTTATAAATAAAAAATTTTAAAAAAGAGTAAAACAGCTGACATAGAAATAGTTTAAAAGTCAAAATAAAATAAAATAATGGTTATGCAAAGAAACTTTCATGCCTGAGGCTTCAAAGTTCCAGGTTCAGTCCCCCACACCACAGTAAGCCAGAGCTGAGCACTTCTCTGGTGGGAGGGGGGGAGGAGTTAGGTTTGGTTGAAAGCCTGTCTGATGTACGTCTCTCAGATATCTTTTAGACCTAAAGCTGTGGCATGAGACAAATAGTGAGAGAAATACAATCTATACCTCTGTTCATCATAGGAGGAGGTAACAGAAGTTTAGAAATATGGCAAACTCAATGTGGGGATTTCCTGCTTGGTGCCAGTCTGGATACAGTGAGCATCAGCAGTGAGGGTGGTATCAACAGCAGGAGTGCAAATTTCCCTATCACCAGTGATATGGCCTATATTCATTGCAGTGTGGAAGAGGCAAGAGGAAAATCACAACTATCATTGCTAAGGAAATTAGCATGGAGATGTAAGAGAAGTTCCTGGAACTTCTTGGAAACATATGAAAGGAGTTTGGGAGACTGAAGTGATTGACAATTAAGTTGCTGTGGAGTCAGGAAAATGTTCTTTGACTTTGGTCTCATTACCAGACTAGTGTGGCCTGATATCCCTCAATGGAGCAACAAACCCAAGCTTTATAGAGTCTGCATCTTAGATGGTTAGGAGGCATTCTTCAAGCACAGGGAAATAAAAGTGCAAAATTAGATGTATGGCATTAGAAGAGACTATAGGATAAGTGGTTTCATTAGTTTTCATATCTTCCTTCACCTCTGCAGAGGTGTGAAAATTCAGTAATACTCAAATACAGGACACATTACGAGTTTTTCAATCTTCTTTGACCGGCTCCTATTCTTAAATAGACTAAGATAAAGAAAACAAAATAAAATGAAATATAATTGAGTTTAGGAGTCAAGCTGCAAATTCTGTCTCAGTCACACAACTTTGGTATCTAAGGCAGAATAGAAGGGATTATTAGCTTAACAGCCACTCCCTATGGAACTGTGATCCTTACATCATCTTTCAGTTGAAAGTGTAGATATACTTGGCTAAGTAGCAGATGGAAGTTTGCGCTAAAAGAAAAACCAATTATCAAGTGTGAAATGATTCTCTTGCTTTTTAATATCTTTTATAGACATGAAACAAATTGCTCCTAAAAAGACACATTTGCAATGTTCAAGAACATTTTATTATTTTAAATTTTTATACAGTGTAGGAAAATGAAACTCGGGCCTCATATATATGTGCAATGTGGCTGAGCTATCTCTTAAGTCCATTTTAAATCGTTTGTCAGTAGAGGTAACAAAACAGAGAGACTGAGAGGGAAGAAGAAAGGAAAGGTAGAGCTAGAAGAAAAGACACTAAGATTCCACCATCCTTGGAGTTTTCTTGGTACTGTCCTTGGTGCTTTCAGGGATGGAACCCTGGGCCTTATGCATGCTAACTCATGTGCATTAATCACAGAACTATCTTTCAGCCCCTGAAAAATTACTTTAAATGGTAACTCTGTAGATGATATATACTTTCTTTTTTAAAAATAGTATTAGTGATTTAATAGATTTACAAAATTACATATCTACAGAGGTATAAATCCACTCCATTCCCACCACCAGGGTTCTGAATCCTCAGTCTCCCCACTGCAAGCCATCAAAGTTCTCCTGAGGTTGTAGACAAGGGCCATCCACCATCTCTATAACTACTTGTCTACAATTATACATAATTGCCCTCTTTTTCTTCCTGATCCAGTCCTCTTTTTCCCTCCAAGCCACTCATGACAACATTACTACCTATATATGTCCAGCTCTATTTCCTCCTCTCTCTCTGGGTGCTGATGGAGCTGGAGTTCAGAGCCCTCCTATCTTCTTCCTCCTATCAATTCTCCCCCACTGGCAGTATGGATCAAGGTTGTTTTGGGGGTGCAAAAGGTAGAAGTTATGGATTCTCTAATTGCTTCTCCGCTGGACGTGGGCATTGGCAGGTTGATCCATACCCCCAGCCTGTTTCTATCTTTCCCTAGTGGTCCAGAGCTCTGGGAATTGAGGTTCCAGGACACATTGGTGAGGTCATCTGCACAGAGAAGTCAGGATGGGATCATGGTAGCATCTGCAACTAGGTGTCTGGAAGGTGGCAGGACATGAAGTGAGACAAAATGGTTAAAGAACAGGAACCAAAAAGTAGGATCAGAGCAGATGAGATTAGGGATATTAGATTAGAAGAAAGCTAGAAAGTCCATCTTAGGCATGTTCCTGGGGCATACAACTGTGGTAGTTTTACTTGAGTTTGATAGCTAGCCTGAAGTGGGATAAGATTATTGTCTGAGAAAATGGTATCAGAGTAGAGAAAGGGGCTAGAAAGTTGGATTAGGACATTGAATAGCTCCCACTCTTGAAAAAAAATTCTATGGATAAAATTAACTATTTAGCTCCATCCACCTGACCCAGGGCATGCGTATTAAAAAAGCACCAGAGCCTACGTAACTTCTGAGTCCCTATTGGTTTGAGCTCGAAGCTCATGGTCACAGCAAGGAACATTGCAGGCTGCACTCATTTCAGGACCAATCTTTAGAATGCAGAGCAGGATACCCCAGTCTCCCTTTGGAGACTGGGACTATCCCTACCATGGCTGCTTTCTGGTGAGGGCAAGGTCCTGGGAGGGCCCATAAGATGATGCCATACACCTTCAACTATTTTTGAAGGATCCAAAGTTTAAGAAACTGTTTCAACTAAAGGCATAGAAATTCTGGTTTGGCAATTGTGAAAGAAGGGATAACTATAAAGACATGAGGTGTTTAATTATAAATGTATTTTTGATTAAATTTGTATCAATTGTCATTGATCAAATTCTTCCCAAGGGGAAGAAGGGAAATTGTAAAATTGGGCTTTACTATTTTTCTCCTATGTAGTTTTTTTAAATGCCTCAAATTTTGTTTCCATTTATAGTAGTAACCTGAAAATAATTCAAGATACATTTCTGTTTAGGCTCTGCTTTCTAGTCTTCTCCAATCTCAGCTCTATTCTTGTAATTTGGTAATTTTCATTATCTTATTATTCCATTTTAAATAATTTGAAAGTTCCTATCAACTACTCATATATGGTGCACACTTTTAATATAACATGTATGAATTTCCATGCAGAATCCCAATTTCCTACTCAACCCTATTCCTCTAATAATCTCTGGAATTCCTGCTCTACCCTTAATAAATGACTCACTCCCCTCACATCCAGCCTTCCAGAAAATTTTTTCACTGGTTCCAATGCTACTTTCCAGATCTTGGTATATAATTACTCCCCTTTTACACTCAGCTCTAGTGGTAATTTTTCTAAATGATTTGAGGAATGATGCTGTTTTAGTGATATTCCCACTTTGTCACAAAAGTATGCTGGACTTCTTAGATACTTATTTGTGTGTCAATTTCATTCTTTTGTTGTTATGTTGTCAGTTTCTTTCTTTTATTTTAAAAATGTTTCAAAGGGCAGAGAACACTTAAGACCACACCTTACCCCATGTTCCTTTTGTGTTGTTGCTACCAATTTTTCTGCTTACAATAGGACTACTTCTTTATGAACTAATCAAAATAAGTTAATATCCTGAGTTGGAAACACATTTAATAAACTATACACTAGCATATCAAGCATTGTAGTTTAGTTTAGTTTTCCTTAAACATACTCAGAGTACTTACATAGGCTATGTTTGAGCACAATTATAAAACAGAAAGTCTATTTTGAAAAATAGTCTATTTATTTATTGGATAGAGAAAGAAACTAGGATGAAAGGAGGAGAGAGAAGACGAGAGAGAAAGATACCTGCAGCACTGCTTCACTGCTTGTGAAAATTTCTTCCTGCAGGTGGGGACCCATGGTCTTGAACTTGCATCCTTGTGCTTTGTAACATGTGTGCTTTATGAAGAGCATCAACATTCAACCCCCAGAAAGCCCATTCTATAACAAAGAATTGAATATCTCCTGTACTTTATCCAACACTATTATGAAAGTAGAAAAGAAAATGGGTGTTTTGTTCTCATTGTTGATGTTTACAGCTGAAATCACACCGAATCTAAGGAATGTCAGAAATATTGAACCAAAAATTTTTGTTAGGCCTAGAAAATTATTTCAGTGGTACAGCACAGGAATTGTATGTCCAGGACCCCAGATTTGATATCCAGCACTGCATATCTAGTGCTCTGGTTAATCTCACTTTTAATATTAAATAAATATATTTTTTAATTTCTTTATTGGGGAATTAATGTTTTATATTCAACAGAAAATACAATAGTTTGTACATGCATAACATTTCCCAATTTTCCATATAACAGTACAACCACCACTAGGTCCTCGGTCATCCTTTTTGGACCTGTATTCTCCCCCCTACCCACCCCAAAATCTTTTAATTTGGTGCAATACGCCAATTCCAGTTCAGGTTCTACTTGTGTTTTCTCTTCTGATCTTGTTTTTCAACTTCTTCCAGAGAGTGAGATCATCCCATATTCATCCTTCTGTTTCTGACTTATTTCACTTAACATGAATTTTTCAAGGTCCATCCACAATCAGCTGAAAATGGTGAAGTCACCATTTTTAATAGCTGAGTAGTATTCCATTGTGTATAAAGACCACAACTTGCTCAGCCACTCATCTGTTGTTGGACACCTGGGCTGTTTTCAGGTTTTGGCTATTACAAATTGTACTGCCAAGAACATATGTGTACATAGATCTTATTGGATGGGTGTGTTGGTTTCCTTAGGATATATCCCCAGGAGAGGAATTGCAGTATCATAGAGTAGGTCCATTTCTAGCCTTCTGAGAGTTCTCCAGACTGTTCTCCACAGAGATTGGACCAATTGACATTCCCACCAGCAGTGCAGGAGGGATCCTTTGACCCCACACCCTCTCCAGCATTTGCTGCTGTTCCCTTTTTTGATGTATGACATTCTCACAGGAGTGAAGTGGTATCTCATTGTTGTCTTTATTTGCATTTCTCTGACAATCAAAACTTGGAGCATTTTTTTAATGTGTTTCTTGGCCTTTTGGATCTCTTCTGTGGTGAATATTCTGTCTGTGTCCTCTCCCCATTTTTGGATGAAGTTATTTGCTTTCTTGTTGTTGAGTTTGGCAAGGTCTTTATATATTTTGGTTATTAGCCTCTTGTCTGATGTATGGCATGTAAACATCTTCTCCCATTCTGTGAGGGGTCTCTTGGTTTGGGTAGTGGTTTCTTTTGCTGTACAGAAGCTTTTTAATTTGATGTAGTTCCATAGGTTTATGCTTGCCTTAGTCTTTATTATAATTGGGTTTGTTTTGTTGAAGATGTCTTTAAAATTTATGCGGAAAAGAGTTCTGCCAATGTTTTTCTCTAAGTATCCAATCGTTTCTGGTCTAACATCCAAGTCCTTGATACACTTGGTATTTACTTTTGTATTTGGTGAAATATAGTGGTTCAGTTTCATTCTTCTGCATGTTTCAACCTATTTTTTCCAACACCAGTTGTTGAAGAGACTCTGCTTTCCCCATTTAATAGTCGGGGCACCTTTGTCAAAGATTACATGTCCATAGGTGTTGGGGCTTACTTCTGGGCTCTCAATTCTATTCCACTGGTCAGTGTGTCTATTCACGTTCCCGTACCAAGCAGTTTTGATGACAATGGCCTGTAATACAATCTGAGATCTGGAAGTGTGATGCCTCCAGTTCTGTTCTTTCTTCTCAAGATTGTTTTGGCAATTCTAGGTCTTTTCTGGTCCCAGATAAATATTTGTAGCATTTGTTCTATTCTCCTAAAAATGTGCTTGGGATCTTGATGGGGATAGCATTAAATTTGTATATGGCTCTGGGTAGTATATTTATTTTGATGATGTTAATTCTTTCAACCCATGAACATGAAATATCTCTCCACTTCTTTGTGTCTTTTTCAATTTCCTTGAGTAGTGACTCATAATTTTCAGTACACAAGTCTTTCACTTCTTTGGTTAGGTTTACTCCTAGGTATTTTATTGTTTTTGTTGCTATATTAAAAGGAATTGATTTCTGGATTTCAACTTCTTCTAGCTTAGTGTTTGCATAGAGGAATGCCACTGACTTTTGAATGTTAACTTTATAGCCTGACATCTTACTGTATTTCCTGATCATTTCCAAAAGCTTCTTGCTAGATTCATTAGGTTTTTCTATGTATATTATCATGTCATCTGCAAATAGGGAGAGTCTGACGACTTCTCTTCCAATCTGTATCCCTTTAATTCCTTGCCTCTGCCTGATTGCTATGGCAAAAACTTCCAACACTATGTTGAATAGTAATGGTGATAGTGGGCAGCCCTGTCTAGTACCTGATCTGAGGGGAAATGCTTCCAGTTTTTTCACCATTGAGTATGATGTTGGCTGTAGGTTTGCTATATATAGACTCCACTATCTTCAGGAATTTTCCATCTATTCCCATTTTTTGTTGTGTTTTGATCATAAAGGATGTTGTATTTTGTCAAAGGTTTTCTCTGCATCTATTGATATGACCATGTGGTTGTTGGTCTTGCTTTTATTGATGTGGTGGATTAAGTTGATTGATGTACGTATATTAAACCAACCTTGCATCCCTGGGATAAACCCCACTTGGTCATGATGAACAATCTTTTTAATATACTGCTGTATCTGATGGCTAGAATTTTGTTCAATATTTTAGCATCTATGTTCATCAGAGATATTGGTCTGTAGTTTTCCTTTTTTGGTTGTGTCCCTGTCTGCTTTTGGTGTCAAAGTGATGTTGGCTTCATAGAAGCTGGCAGGGAGTATTCCTGTGTCTTCAATCTTCTGAAAGACTTTTGAAACTAGAGGTATTAGTTCTTTTTTGAAGGGCTTGTAGAATTCATTTGTAAAACCATATGGTCCAGGGCTTTTATTCTTGGGAAGGTTTTTAATAACTGTTTCAATTTCTTTGGCTGTGAGGGGCATATTCATGTTATCTAGTTCCTCTTTATTTAATTTTGGAAGTTTGTAGGTATCTATGCCGGAACTGATCCCCAGCGATAGCCCTGGTGGCAATGGGGAGGCAGAGAGAGAAAAAGAGGGACAGAGAGAAAGAGTGAGAGAGAGAGAGAGAGAGAGAGAGAGAGGAAGGAAGAAAGAAAGTGAATAGAACCTAGAATTTTGAAATCCTAGGAATGAAAATCTTTTTACAAACCTTTATGCTACCTCCCCTGTCCTAAAAATAAATACATATTAGAAAATAAGGAGAGGCTGGGCTGTAGCACACTGGGTTAAGCGCATATGGCACAAAGTGCAAGGACCAGCAGAAGGATCCCGGTTGGAGCCCCTGGCTCTCCATCTGCAGGGGGGTCGCTTCAAGGGCGGTGAAGCAGTTCTGCAAGTTTCTATCCTTCTCTTCCCCTCTCTGTCTTCCCCTCCTCTCTTGATTTCTCTCTGTCCTATCCAACAGCAATAAAAAAATAACAATAAAAAATCACAATAACAACAAGAGCAGCAAAATGGGGGAAATTGCCTCTCGGAGTAGTGGATTTGTAGTGTAGGCACCAAGCCCCCAAAGTTCCAAAGTTCTAGACATGAATCTTTGGGAAGTTACTTATTTGAATAATGCATCCTGCAGAGTTGCTGAAGTTGTGAAGGATCACCAGAGAAAACCCATACTTTGATGCTATAGTATCTTTCCCTTTCTTTCTCTCTTCATCTCTCTCAAAATGTTGGCCTGGAGCAGTAGAGCCCTGGTCATAAACAACAGTATATATGAAATCAGTTGCTGAAGTTACAGGATCACCATTTTTCTGTTTCTTCAATAAGACTAAAAAAATATTTCTCCTAGACCTGAAACCTCTAGAGTGGGGCTCACTTTCCTGCATGTTTCTCTCAAGTCATACCAACTGATACTGCACATGCTGATCCCAGCCTAATCAGTACAACCAGTAGCACCTTGGCATGCTTCACTATGGACTGTGTCCAGAAATGTCAGGTGGGGAATGTCAGCCCTTCAGCTTCATTACTCTGCCACCAGGTTCCAGATGATGCCATGATGCCAACCTGACTTCCCTGGACAGACGACCCCACCAATGTGTCTTGGAGACCTGCTTCCCCAGAGCCCTGTCCCATTAGGGAAAGAGAGAGACAGGCTGAGAGTATGGATCAACCTACCAGCACCCATTTTCGGCGGGGAAGCAATTACAGAAGCCAGACCTTCCACCTTCTGCACCCCATAATGATCCTAGGTCCATACTCCCAGGGATAACGAATAGGGAGGCTATCAAGGGAGGGTATTGGATATAGAGTTTTGGCGGTGGGAATTGTGTGGAATATCACATGGTCTTGTCATATCACATGGTCATATCCTATGGTCTTGTCAGTGTTTCCATTTTATAAAGAAAAAATATTAAAACAAAAAAAGAAAGAGAAAAAAATGACTGGTAGAAAATACTGCACAGGCAGGGGTGGGTAGCATAGTGGTTATGCAAGGAGACTTTCATGCTTAAGACTTCAAAGTCCCAGGTTCAGTCTCCTGCACCACCATAAGCCTGAGCTGAGCAGTACTCTGGTAAAAATCAAAATCAAAACAATAATAACAATGAAAGAAGAAAAGAAAATACTGTACAGTACTAAGTGTTTACTTTGCAAACACCTGACTGGGAGCTGACACTTAGTGCCTCCGCTTGGCACCACAAAAAAATCACTATATACCACATACTCTTCACTCAGGAAAAATCTCAAACTCAAAATTGGAAGCATGTTTCTACTGAATGTGTATCATTTTTCATCATCATAAGTAAAAAAAAAATCCTAAGTGGAATCATGGCAAGTTGGCAACCATTTGTGTTTAGTTTGATGCTGAGAATAGAGCTAGGACTTAATAAAATTTTGATGAATTGTTTTGCCTCTTTCTTTCCTTTTCTTCCCTTTTCTTTCTGTTTTTTTTTCCCCCACCAGGATTCTTGCTGGGGTCCAGTGCCTACACAGTGCCACTGTTTTCCAAGGCTATTTTATTTTTCTCTCTTTGATAGACATGAAAGATAGAGAGGGAGGAGACAGAGAGAGATGAAGAAGCACTTGCAGTACTGCAGCACTGCTTCATTGCTCATGAAGCTTCCCCATTGTGGGTGGGGAGCGAAGGACTCAGACTGGGCCCTTGTGCCCGGTAACATACATGCTCTATCAGATGAGTCACTACCTGATACTCAAACTTTGATGAATTGTTAGGGGATGTATTAGAAGAAAACTTTTAGCTGAAGTATAACTTTCCCAAGTATCCAAATATCTTCCTGTTGTCTGCTGAAAGGCCATCTTAAGCAACACCTTTCTTCTCACCACCTGTCACTTCCACATGCAGCATTATTCTCTCTAACTATATATCCTTACTTGTTTCTTTATTGATTGTATCAGATACCAACCAGAAGAAAAACACTAAGAAATTCTCATCTTAAGCCCATAAGCGATATCATGTTGAACAGAAAAGTTACATCAGGCTGGAGAGATAGGGTAATGGTTATTCAAACAGACTTTCATGCCTGAGGCTCTAAGGTCCCAGGTTCAGTCCCTAGCACCACCATAAGCCAGAGATGAGCAGTGCTTTGTTCTATCTATCTGTCTATCCATCTATCTATCTAGTTCATGAAAATAAATAAAAAAACATAAAATAAAAGTCATATTAATCATGTAACTTCTGTAACTTTTGGTAATAAATAATATCCATCATCACTAAGAGAATGGGGCTAACAATTATATATTTTTTTACTGTCTCAGTTGAGATTTCTTGAGTCCAATCTAATTTATCTTGTATTTTATTTAATTTGACACAAGTCATGTGATACTCAAAGCTGAACCTTGCCCCCTGAAATCATGTATTAACCCCTAGTATGTTAGAGTATGACTATATTAGGTGACTATTTAGAGAGGCAATCAATTTGAGAGCTTGTTAGGAGGTTCTAGCAGGGGAGCGCAGCTACTCTGCCGAAGACTGGTCCGTCTCTATTTGGGGAAGGCCGTCCTCTTAGACCAAGCGCTCAGCTTCAGAAGGGAAGCACATGGAGCGGTGAGGGAGGAAGAGGACACCCGCCTAGCCAGCCAGATCAGCCGACTCAACCCTGGCGATCAGTAGGGTGACAGATGTCACAGCCAGATTGCCCTCACATCCAGGGCAATCAATTTGAAATGAACTAATTAGAATAGGCCCTAATTCCACTCTGACCAGTGCAATTTATTTATTTATTTTTGTTACCAAGGTTTTCACTGGGACTTGGTACTTGCTCAGTAAATCCACCTCTCTCAGTGGCCATCCCCCCTCCTTTTCTTTCCCTCTCCATTTATTTGATAGATACAGAGAAACAAAGAAGGAAGGGAAGGAGAGAAAGCAAGAGAGAGACAGCTGCAGCACTGCTCCATGGTTTCTGAAGCTTCGCTCCTGCAGTTGGGGATCGAGGGCTTCAATCTAGATCCTTGTGCATGCTAATGTGCACACATTACCAAGTGCACCACCGCCCAGCCCCTGAGCAGAGTCTTCATAAGAAATGAAGTAAGTAAAAGAGGTGACAATTACCAGATGATTTCACTCGGAAATCTAGAGAATTGAAACACATGAACTTGCAACAAACAGGCAAACAAGAAACAAAAACAAACAAATAAACAAATACTAGAAGAGGCATCCAAACTATATCTAAAATGAAAGCTTCAGTAGACTTGAACTGGAGTTTAGTGTATTGCACCAAAGTAAGACTCTGGGGGTAAGGGGGTGGGGGGGAAGATTCAGGCCCTGGAATACGATGGCGGAGAAGGACCTGGGGGGGGGGGTTGTATTGTCTTGTGGAAATGTTATGCATGCATAAACTGTTGTATTTTACTGTCAACTGTAAACCATTAATAAATAAAAAAAGGAAGAAAGAAAAAGATTTAGTAATTATTGCACCAAATTAAAAGACTCTGGAGTGTGGGGAGTGTTCAAGTCCTGGAACATGGTGGTGGAGGAGGACCTAGGCCGGGGGGTTAGACTGTTATGTGGAAAACTGAGAAATGTGGGGCCTGATGGTGGCCCACCTGGTTAAGCGCACACATTACAGTGCATAAGGACCCAGGTTTAAAACCCTGATCCCCACCTGCAGGGGGGAAACTTTATGAGTGGTGAAGCAGGGTTGCAGTTATCTATCTCTTCTCTGCTCTCTCTCTCTCTTTTTAAATAAATCTTTATTTTATTTATATCTATTTATTTTTATTTATTTATTATTGGATAGGACAGAGAGATATTGAGAGGAAGGGGGAGATAGAAAGGAAAGAGACAGAGAGACACCTGCATCCCTGCTTCACCACTTATGAAGTTTCCTTCCTGCAGGTGGGGAGCAGGGGCTTGAACCCGGGTTCTTAAGCACTGTAACGTGTGCTCAATCAGGTGTGCCACCGTCTGGTTCCCTATTTCTTCTCCTCTCTACCTCCCCTGCCCCTCTCATTTTCTCTCAGTCTATCCAGTAATAAATAAAATAAAAATATTAAAAAAAAGAAAACTGAGAAATGTTACACATGCGCACACTACTGTTTTACTGCAAACCATTAATTAATTTTACTGTAAACCATTGTCTATAAGCCATTAATTTACCAAATAGAGAGAAAAAAAAGTAAAAACAAACAAACAAATAAAAAAAACCCAACACTACAGTAGTTATTGCTGAGAGGATGGAGAGCACAGAACACTGATGGTAGGAGTGGCGTGGAACTATATTCGATAATCTTATGATCTTGTAAACCATTACTAAATCACTAATATTTTCTGAAGAAGAAATTGGGACACCAACATGCATAGACAAAGAAAGAAATTAAAAACATTTATCAACAAATCAGAGAGACCTAGGAATAAATCAGTCCCACCAATGTTTTTGTCTTGGATTTTGAGATTCCAAAATTGTAAAAAACTAAATTTCTATTGTTTAAACAGCCCAGCCTACGATATTACATTATAGCAGCCCTAGCAGGCTCATATAGATGAACAATGAGATGTCTTCAGGAACAATGATTGCACGCAGGGAAAACGCATATTCTCCAAGAGAAGTAAAAACAAAAACACTTGAGAATTAGCTATGACCATTCATATACACAAATTTATTGTATCAAAATGAACACTTATTTTTTCAGGACATAACATTTATTTTTGTGAGTGTTCAGTAATTTTCTTTTCCTTTTTTTTAATTAGTGATTTAATGATGATCAACAAGAAAAGAGAGGTACAATTCTATACAATTCCCACCAACACATCCCACCCCCCCACTCCCCCACTGCAAGTTTCCCTCTTCTTTATCCCTCTGGACCATGAACCCAGAATCATTATGGGGTGCAGAAGGTGGGCAATCTGACTTCTGTAATTGTTTCTCTGCTGGACATGGCCCTTGATAGGTCTATCTATACATCCAGCCTGTCTCTGCTTTTCCTTAGTGGGGCAGGGCTAGCAGAGTGTTATTAACACCACTTGTGATGAAATGATGAAGAAACTTAATTTTGACTTTTTTTTTTACTTCCATAGTTATTGATGGGGCTCAGTGCCTGCACTATGAATCTACTGCTCCTGGTGGCTATCTTTTTTCCACTGTTGTTGTTGTTGCTGTTATTATTGTTATTGTTGTTGCTGCTGCTGTTGTTGGATAGGACAGAGAAATTGAGAGAGGAGGGGAAGACAGAGGGGGAGAGAAAAATAGACACCTGCAGACCTGCTTCATTGCTTGCAAAGTGATCCTTCCACAGGTGGGGAGCTGGGGCTCCAACCGAAATACCCAGTGAGCTACCATTCAATTTTGATTTTTTATTAATTTCCTCTGCATTCCTGTAGGTCTGAACTCTCATTTCATGGTCATAGCTAGGAATATTCTAGGCTGCACTCATGTCAGGACCAGTCTTCTTTGAGTGGCAAAGTATGTTGACCCAGTCTCCCTTTAGGGAGTGGGGCACTTTCTGCTGCTGCTATCCTACTTTGAGGGCAATGTCCTATAGAGGAAGAGCCATATGAGGGTCTATGATGTTGTTCCTGATTTGATTCGGACTGTGTCCAAAGATGCCAGGCCTGGGATATGAACCCTCCAGCTCCAATTCTCGATGAGACCTTTCCTAGGTCATAGGAAACCTTAGTTCCATGTCAGGTGGCACACTTCCTTCCCGTGATCCAGATAGGACTCAAAGGTGGCACACTTCCTAAGTTATAGAACCTAGATATAAACCAGATCCCATGTGGTAGGGCTCATGTACAAATGTATCTATAAGTTAGTAGAAAACGTAACTTAGAGTAAAATTGCTCAGTAGTCTTCAATGACTCAGTAAGTGCCGCAAGCAAGCAAACAAGCAGAAAGATCTTTAAAAGACCATAAAGTACTTAATCAAATATTTTCTACTTAGAGCTATCTACCCTCCTCACTTCCCTAAATCACTGTAAGTTTAACCTTGTCAGATAAAGTAAGGACTACAACAGTTGGATTAGGGCAAGAGATTGATACACTTTAATGATTTCAGTCACTACCAGGCCACCTCAAACATCTGGGACTCTAGTCAAGGAATCCTTGGCTTCCCACATAGATATGATGGGCCTAGACCTCTAACCGACTCCTCTCTCCACCATCACTGTCCAGCAATTTTCTTAGGGATTCATGTACACTTATGTGAATTAGTGTCACTTCAGTGTAGGGGTATGTGTTAGAGTACAGCACACTGAGAAGAGAGGTTGTTCTTGGAACTCAGTGTTTGTTTGACTTTTAAGTTCATAAACATAATGCTGTTGCAATCATTCATGGGATCAGAATTGTTGCTTAATTTATTTTGAACTTTATTCATTATTGTCATTTAGTCTCCATTCCATTTCATACTGTTTCCCACACCTACTCATAAGTATGTGTGTGTGTGTGTGTGTGTGTGTGTGTGTGTGTGTGTATGTGTGTGCGCGCGCGCACGTGCACACACACGCACATAAACGAATCAAAAAGGATGTGCAAGGTAATGGACTGCATTGCCAGTGGCTCTATAAGACACCTGTTCTAGAAGTGTAGGGAAAGAAATGATGATAGGCCTCCTTAAACTAGAATTTTCCTTAGTAAAACGCACAATGGGGGAATGAAACTTTCAAATATGTTTACTTATATAATTTGAAATGGTTCCTTTTACTTATTATTCTCACCTGGGACACAGGGAGACTAAATTAGAAGGATGAAAAGTTTAGAACTCAGGAAACATTCTGTCTATGTTGTTGGAAGGGGAGAGGAGATACCAAACAGACTACTACTAACCAGCAAAATGCACTAAGTAGAGTGCCCATACACACTTGGAAGACCTCCTTGAACTTGAGCAGATTTTCTTTATGAATAGAGGAGTAGCCTATAACTCATTAGTTCTGTTAAGATATTCTTTTGTATGCTGCTGGGGCCTTTTGAGTAATAAAATACCTAGCTGTCCTAATAGTTTCTTGTAGCAGCTTTAGGTCCTTCATATATAAGATTGAATACTAAGCATGGTATAAAATGGCTGATTTTCTTTGCAGCTCTAGCTGCTCTGCAGTGGTTTCTTTAACTGAATTGAAAAGGGAGCATGAAGCCTGAGGGTTTATTTCTGAATACCCACACACCCAACAGCTCTAATTTATTTATAAACAGTCAGATATGTCTCTGAAAAACCTTGAGTACTCTTCTCATGCTTAGTAGTGGAAGACAAGCCTACATTATTTAAAAAGGAAACTTTCTTTTTTTCATAGTCTAGGAGTCTTTCAATTTGACTGCATTGATCAGAAAGCCAAAATGTTATTAAATAGTCATTGTTGACGTTCTAAACTCACAGGGAGAAATATTTAGAATTACTAAAATTAAGGAATATGAATTGTGTTTAAAAGAAATCACTAAGAGAAGCAGAGACCTGGTATCATCATAGTCACTGAGATCTGAAATCCCACAACTAAACCAGAGAGTCTGCCTTTCCAGCTCCACAAAAACACCCTCAGTAAAAACAAACAAATAATGTGATGATAATATTAACTATTGATTGTCTTTTTGAACCCTAAGACAGCAGGAACCTCACATCTTCACTATAGAGCCCCTACTTCCCCCAGTCCTGGAACCCTTGGATAGGGCCCACTTTCCCGTATGCATCTCCCAATCCAAACCAAATAACATTGCATCTGCCGATCACAACCTAACCAAAGCAACGATTGCTACCTCAACATGCTTCACCTCAGAATGTATCCAGAGACTTCAAGTGTGGAATGACAACCCTTCAGCTTCATTACTCGGGTGAGACCTTTCCTTTAATAGTACACTCTAATTTCATCTCAGGTAGTTCACTTTCTAACAAAGTCCCATAACCTAGATATACACCAGTTTCTGTGAGAGAGAGCTTATGTGCACACGTATCCATAGACTACTGCAGAATATATACCTGAAAGCAGAAGTACACTAGAGTTCGCAGTGAGTACCTCCCTAACACTTCCTCTCCACTATTCCAAGCTTGGGATCCATGATTGCTCAACAAATTGTTTGGCTTCATATGTTAACTCTCTTTTCAATCACCAGGTTCCAGATGCCACCAGGATGCTGGCTAGGCTTCCCTGGATTGAAGACCCCACCAATGTGTCCTGAAGTTCAGCTTCCCCAGAGTCACACCCTACTAGGGAAAGAGAGAGGCAGACTGGGGGTATGGACCGACCAGTCAATGCCCATGTTCAGCAGGGAAGCAATTACAGAAGCCAGACCTTCTACCTTCTGCAACCCTCAACGACCCTGGGTCCATGCTCCCAGAGGGATAGAGAATGGGAAAGCTACCATGGGAGGGGGTGGGTTATGGGGATTGGGTGTTGGGAATTGTGTGGAGTTGTACCCCTCCTACCTTATGCTTTTGTTCACTAATCCTTTCTTAAATAAAAAATTTAAAAAAAAAAATCACTTGCTTAGTCATCATGAGTCTGGACAGTTTTCTCTGTTTATACGGATACAACAAGAGGCCTGAGGCTTGGATTTCGACTATTGACTAGTTAACCATGCATGTTACCCCATGAAGGGAGAAAGTACAACCAGCCTGTGTCCACTGGCAGAAGTGCTATGATTGAGGGATGACATGTAGCATTTTGTCAGTGTGAGCACAGGGCAGATTGTCTCTAGGATGTTATAAATCACGGAGGAGCTGCTCTGAGAACTGGCAAACCAGAGATGTTAAACTCTGTGGTTCTCACATTTCCTTGTGTAAAATGAGAAAGTTGGACCAGATCAGTGTTTCCTAAATTATGAGTGATAAAAAATCATATTCTATGCATAAGTTCAGAAAAATCTGGTTTAAATATGTTAAATAGGTGTACTTTCTTGTATATTTGTTAGGTCTAGCATATTAATGACATTATCACTCTTTCAAAATATGGATAAGCAAATGATGCTTGACTTCTGACCAAGATTGTAGCAGACTATCCGGTCCTGGTTTCTTTTGCCACTACCACCAAGAACACAACAGGCATGGAAACATGAATACAGAAACAAACTTGCAGCTCAACAAGCTAACAAAGAAAAAGGAAAATATAGAAGGGCCTTATCCCAAAGGATAAACCAAGAAAGCAAAGAAAACAAGCAAAATCCAATGAAGATGATGGCCTCAGAATACAGAACTGAGTTTAACATTGGGAGCTGGAGCAGTGCCTGGGAAAGGGAGAAAAACCAGTGGACTTTGGTGGAGGGAAACTGGTGCTTTGGTGAAGTTGCTGGTTGTATAATGTGTTTTGAAGATGTGAAAAACTGTATTTCTATAACATGTATATACTTATAAAGCAAAGTCACCTTAAAAACAAATAAACATAGTGTTGTCTGGCAGGAATGATGTTAATATATACTCCTATTAACATATGGTCTTACAAATCACTATTTATTCAGTATGAGAGGGGAAAAATAGATTGAATGTCTTGAGCTCTCCAAATGCTTAGATTTCAGTTCTGAGTACATATTCCTTTACTGTAAGCACTTACTTAAGCTGATTGACTCCTGACAGTGAGCTTAAATTTTCAATGCATTTCCAATAATCAATAATAATACATTTTTTTGAAATGTTAAATCACCTATAATCTTAGACCAGGGAGACTGGTCTTAGAAGCAACTGTGCCTGTCAGTATCTAAGATTAGTATTATCTAAATTATTTGTAAATAGCATTAAATGACATAAATCATGGTAAGGTCTTGTATATGGTATAGTAAATCCTAACCATGGAATTCTCAAAGTAAATTAAGATCCCAAATAACTTGGTTATAATAATAATTATGTAGTGCCTTCTTAAACTCTAAAACAGCAAGGGATTTTCCTTATTTTTTAAAAAAAATCTGTGTTTCTCCCAGTCTTGGAACCTCTGGAGCTTGTTTTTCTTCATGCTTCTCTTGATCCATACCATCTGATACTGCATCTGCTGATCTCAACCAAATCAATGCAGCCAATGCCACCTCGACATGTTTCACTTTGGTCTGTGTCCAGGGATGCCAATCCTGGGATGTCAACCCTCTAGCTTCAACAGTATGGTGACACCTTTCCTCTCTCATGGGACTTGCTAATTTCATTTCAGGTGGTCCATTTCCTAACAAAGTTACAGATCCTAGATATAGACCAGGGCCCAAGGGGTGGGGTACATGTTCACATGTATCCATAAGTTAGGGGACAAAGTAAAAATACTCAATAGTGTGTAGTGAGTAGACTTAGACTTAATGAATACAGCAAGTAAATAAAAAGACCCAAAAAATACACTATAAAGTACTTAATCAAATATTTTCTACTTAGACCTAGATACTCTCCTCTCTTACTTCCTATTTAACTTCCCTCAATCACTGTAAGGCTAACCTTGTAAGATAAAGCAAAACTGGATAAGAGCAACAGACTGGCATACTTTAGTGATGGCCCTTTTGGCCACTACCAGGCCACCCCAACATCTAGGACACTAGTCAGAGAATCCTTCTATTCCCACATAGATATAATGGGCCTAAACCTCTAATAGATCACTTTCTTTACCATCACTGGTCACTTCCATAAGGAACTTCCATAAGCCCTCTTGTGGGCTTCTACAGGACCTCTCCTTCAATGTATAACAGCAATGGTTGAGACTGCCCTACTCTCTGAAGGAAGGCTGGGTCAGCATAATCTGCCACTCAGGGAAGACAGATCCTGAGATGAGTGCAGCCTAGAATGTTCCTAGCTGTGACCGTGGTCTGCAAGCTCAGACTGACAGGGATGCAGAGGTTACACAGGCTCCTGTGCTAAATATGAATACATATGAACCCTAGATCAGACTGATGGGGCTAATGATTAATAGTATTTATATAATTCCCTCATATTTGGAAGCTGATCTCTGTCCTGATCCAGCTTTCTAGTTTATTTTCAATCTGGCACCATTTTCCCAAATAATACTTTTAGCCCAACTGCATGTTAGTTATATGGCTCAGGCAAAAACTACTAAAATCATGGGCCCCTTGGAATATACTTAAAAATAGACTTCCTAGCTTCTTCCCACATAAAGATCCTTAGTTTTATCTGCTCTATACTTACCTTTAGTTTCCTGTTTATTAGACAATTTGTCCCGCTTTATATCTTACAGCTTTTTAGTCACCAAGTTGCAGACACTACCATGATACCATTCTGATTTCCCTGGGAAGAAAACCTCACCAATGTGTCCAAGAACCTCACCTCCTGAGAGATTTATTCTATTAGGGAAAGATAGAAACAGTCCGGGGGGGGGGGGTGGTCCTCCACCTGTCAAGGACCATGTCCAGGAGAAGTAATTACAGAAACTAGACCTTCCACTGTCTGCAACTCACAAAGAATTTTGATCCATACCCAAGAGGGATAAAGAATAAGGATGGGATACAAAATTCTTGTGGTGGGAATTATATGGAATTGTAACCCTTATATACTACAATCTCGTTAATCATTATTAAATCCTTAATAAAAATATGAAAACAAAAATTGAAAGTGATTTTTTTAAAGGTGATTTAAACTTAGGACTCTATGGGAGATGCTGAGTTAGCAGGTCTAATTTATGATTCTAGGAACAGGGGGAGCATGTGATGCAGGCATTGGGAAACTCTCAGCCCTCTGCATCCATAAACCCTGCCAATCTTCCAGAGAATGGAAGAATTTGGAAGGGCCTTTTGGAGCGCGTGTGGTAGTGTCAGGTGTTATAATTTTGCAAAAACAAATTACAACTGCAGAAGAAATTGTGTTTAAGTACAAGAGTAGGAACTGCAAAATGAGGTCATGATTTAGATGCTGAAAAATTGTCCTCCTAAAAAATGTTTAAACTACTAGCAATAAATCCCTTAATTTAACCATGATCCTTGTGTCACATTAAAATGCAGACACCCTAGAAGTGAGACCTTAAACCTAATCTACAGGAAGGTGAAGTCACGAGACATTTTCCTGAAGGAAGATTTCAACATTTTATTGATGTAACATTGTTTTATAAGGTTATATGAGTTTCATATGTACTTCTTTCTAAGGGAAAGTTTTGATTAAAAGAAAATGTGCCTAGAGCCCTACCCCAGAAGGGAAAGATAGAAACTGGCTGGGAGTATGGATGGACCTGTCAACACCCATGTCTAGTGGGGAAGCAATTACAGAAGCCAGACCTCCCACCTTCTGCACCCCATAAAGATCTTTGGTCCATACTCTCAGAGGGATAAAGAACAGGGAAGCTTTCAATGAGGGGATGGGATACAGAACCCTGGTGGCGGGAATTGTACCCCTCTTATACCACAATCTTGTCAGTCATTATTAAATCAATAATAAAAAAATATTTAAAAAAAGAAACAAGAAAATGTGAGATAATGAAATATACCTAGCACAGTGGAAAGGGAGCAGAAAGCAATTTGGGCTATAGAAATGGCTAAGAAGAGGATCTCAGATTCTATTTAATGTTGCTCAGTCTTTGGATGGCTTTCATAGAGACAGATATTCTCTCTTTTTAATTTTTTTTTTATTTATAAAAAGGAAACATTAACAAAACCATAGGATAAGAGGGATACAACTTCGCACAATTCCCACCATCAGACCTCCGTATCCCATCCCCTCCCCTGATAGCTCTCCTATTCTTTTACCCTCTGGGAGTATGGACCCAAGATCATTGTGGGATGCAGAAGGTTGAAGGTCTGGCTTCTATAATTGCTTCCCCGCAGAACATGGGCTTTGACAGGTCGATCCATACTCCCAGTCCGAGACAGATATTCTCATGGAAGAGGTTGTTGGAGGAATACTCTCAGGTAAAAGGTGTTTGGAAAGCATGATCTGATGAGAAGAGAACAAAATAAGTGTGAACTTTTATGAAGTTTAGGTTTGGTGGAACTCCAACCATAATTACTTCATAGTTTGTCTCATCTGTGGCTGAGTCTTTGTATCTCTGTGATTTTTGTTGTTGTTGTTGTTGCAATTGCACTACCTCAAGTCTGAGTGCAGAGCTTAACCTTCCAGACCAGGTGACTCTCATTCAGATAAGGGCACTGTGCTAGTAAAGAAGACAGAGTCAACTACTAGGGACTACTCTCTCAGCAACTGGGACCTGGGCTCTGTGCCTTGGTGATTGACATCTGAGTGAGTAGTAGTTGTGTTCATTACACACACAAAATTGGCTGAGCCTGCCCAACAAAAGTTCAAGTAACTGAAATCTGCTTATAAATTTCCTAATGTTTCTTCATCTCCTAGAATCCTTTGTTGATTAAAAATCTTCACTGGTGAGAACTTGACATTTCCTTGGGCATGACTTTAGCAATACAAAGCTCAGGTCTCAGTTCTAATAAATATTAAGGATGTTTAAGAAATGATGGTATTCTCCCAGCTATTTAATAGTTTATTTTTCTTTCCATCAAAAGGACTTTTTAGAGGTTACTTGAAATGCTCATATCCTTTTGAGCAATACTCAAGTTCTATATTGAAAAAAATGTGATGAGGAGGTTATCTTTTTTTTTGAAAAGATAAAGCTGGTTTCATGGCACTCATTTCTCTCACAAATTTTCCCACTTAAAGTTCTTAGAAAGGAAAAGAAAAGAAAAACCAATGCTTTTCAGATGTTCTTTACTGTAAAGCAATTCTAGACACATTAAGGAGATTTCAGCATAGTTCTTTATAGTTCTCACTATAATGGGTAATGTGCTTCCTTTCTATAAGTTATTTAATTAAATTGTCTAGCAATTATTTTTATATTAATCCTTTTATACCTTAGAGAATTGTTGAGAGCTTGAGATTCTTTTTCAAAAGTCTGCAGTTGTTGGGTGTGCAGAGATAGTACAAGAGTAATGCACCAGCTACTACTCAGAGGTCTAGGCTTAATCCCTGACACCACCATAATCCAGAGCTAAAAAGTACTCTGATATCCTTCTGTCTTATAAAAAAATAAATAACTATTTCAAAAATGTTATTAAGGATTTAGCATTGATTTACAAAACTATAAGATAACACACCTTTCCCATCACTAGAGTCCCCATTCCCTCTGTTGGAAACTTCAGTAGTTCTCCCAAGGTCACAGATATGGGTTGACCATCATTTCTTTAATTATCTATCTCTGTATACAAATATTTGCCCATTTTTCTATCGTCTTATTTTCTCTTTCTCTCTAAATCATACCTAATAATTCTTAGTGACCTCCCCCCTTTTTTTCTTCTCCTTTCTGGGTCCTGATGGAATTGGAGTTCAGAGACATCTTGTCATCTTCCCCTAACATTTACTCCTCTGGGCAAATGGATCAAAAATTTTTATGAGGTAGATAACCTTTTTTTTTTTTCCAAAGGCAAGACCTCCTCAGCATGTATGATTTCAATCATACCAAGACTACACTTTTATTTAGGTAAGGGAATAGAGAAAAAGAAAGAATAAGGGACAGGGTGAGGGAGGGAGAGGGAGGGAGGCAGTACAGGAGGAAAAGAGAGGGAGAGGGAGGGAGAGAGAGAGAGAGAGAGAGAGGGAGGAGAGAGAGAGCGCAAGGAAGTGCTATCACAACACCAGAGATTCTTCCAAGTTTGATGGCATTCCAATGTGGTATTGGGACTTGATCCTCAGCTGAACACATGGCAAGATCCTCTCTCTCCCTCTGAGCAACATATCCAACCCCAATGAACAAATCTTTTCGAAAAGGTGCTAGTTTTTTTCCCCTAGATATTTATTAAACTACAGAGACAACTCTGTTTACTTAATTTCCTTATTTCCTTGTATTCAAAAAAACTCATTTAGTTAGTCTCAGCATCTTTTTTATTATAAAAAATTGTATTTCTATTTCTGGTCTTCCAGGAAATTAGTCAGGGAGAGGTCTATGAGCATTTCTGCCTTATTTCTCCTCACACCCCCACTTTAAAAATAACCTTAATAACCAATTCTCCTTTTTCTTTTTTTTTCTCCCCTTCTGACTCAAACTTTTACCATCTAATGCCAGTCATGCAAAACATTCATATGTTAGAGTACCAGCTAAATGTCTCTTCCCTCTTACTCCTGGATTGACAACACCTATATTCCACCTGTCACTCCAGTTTTCTTCTATGTCAGCACAGGCTCCCTGATTTGCATCTCTATACACATGTCTCCCACAGGACTATGAGCTGTTCAAGCATGGAGACCATGCCTTATTTCTGCTCTCCTTTGGAATATAGCACAGTGCTTGCATACAATGTATGTCCCTTATAGGATGGTGGAATAAGTGACCAAATGAGTCATGTGCTCCAAGGAAATTAATATGGGAATGCTGCATTAAATGAATGGAAGCACAAAAAAATTGGTGCTGTTGATTACAGTAGGAAAGCTATTGCACTAATCTAAGTAATAAGCATGTGAATAGTCAAGTATGGCAAGGAAAAGGGCAAGAAGACAAACTAGTGAGAATCAGAGAGATTTCCAGGCTTGAGTTTCATGGCCAAATCTTGATAATATTCACTCATGCAATGAATATATAGTAAACCTTCTTACACCAGGCACTATTTGAAGAGTTGAGAATCAAAATTTAAACAAAGCAAGACGAACAAGAGAATATAATGTCTGTAGAAGAATCGGATTTAAGGGGCCAGGCAGTGGTGCATCTGGTTAAGTGCACACAATACAATGTGCAAAGACCCAGGTTCAAGCCCCTGGTCCCCATCTGCAGAGGGAAAGCTTTACAAGTGGTGAAACAGGGCTGCAGGTATCTCTCTGTCTCTCTCCTTCTCTTTCTCTTCCTCCCCTCTCAATTTCTCTCTGTCTCTAATAAATAAAAATATATTTTAAAAAAGAAGAATCAGATTTAAGAGGGCAATAAAATCAGTTTTTACCATTTTATTAGAGAGTTAACAGTTCACAGTATGGTTTTTGATACATGGGTACAATTTCTCGTCTACCCATGATAGCTGTCTATGGAATACTCTCACCATTAACTCAACAGGAATCCAATGCCCTCTAGTTATCCCCTCCCTCCCACTCCTTTTCTTTGGTGAACTACACTGACTCAGTACAAGTTTCACTTTGTGCTTCCCTCTGTTTTTGTTTGCTAAGTTTTGCCTATGAATGAGATCATCTGATATTTGCCGGGCTAGCTGTGTGGGGTGGGAGAGAGACGACCAGGGACTCATGGCTGAGCTGGGAAGCAGAGCAGTGCAATGCAATGCAATGCAATGCTGGTTTTATTCACCTGTATTTATACTCTCCAGGAAGGAAGTGGTAGGGTGTAAAAACAGGGTGTGACTAGAAGAGGGGGCGGAGCAAAAAGAGACTGTGAACCAGTGAGATTAAACCAGTGCCCTGCAGGCAGGGCAGTTCTCAGGTAAAACAGTGATTATGTAAATAGACCACAGCATTAAGCAGGGGGAGCTGGCGTACTGCCCAACAGATATTTTTCCTTATTTTTTGGTTTATCTCACTTAATATGATCCTTCAAGTTCTATCTGGGATGAAGCAAAGGGGATGACTTTACCATTTTAATAGCTTAATAGTGATCCACTGTGTATATATCCCACAGTTTTCTTAGCCACTCATCTGTGGTTGGGCATTTGGTTGCCCAAGTTTTGTCTATGACAAATTGTGCTGATATGAATATAGGTATATAGAGATGACTTTGCATAGGTGTTTTTGTTTCCTTTGGATGTATCTCCAGATGAATTATTGGGTCATATGATCCTTTTTCATGTTTTGAACAATCTCCAGACTGTTTTCCATTAGAATTGGGCCGGGGACTTCCGGAGGTGGAGCTAAGAGCATCAGCAGATCGCTTTCTCTCCTCTCCTCTCCTCTCCTGGATCAACTAGGAATACCAAAGGAGACCACCCAGGACAAAAACAAGACAGGACTAGAATTACCACAGGAAACCACTAAATCACCGGTGAGTACAAACACATATGGCTGGTGACAGAGAGGAGAGAGGAGCCTAAGGAGAGATTAAGTGACTGCTAACAGTCCAGCAGTTTATCAGTTGAGACACCACCTCCAGTCTGCTCCACCAACAAGGGGACAGCTGAAGGGAGGAGAGGACTCCTCAGAGTCTCACCAAGTGCAATTCTGAGTCTCCATTGCTACTACCCTCAGAATCTGGAGCAGCAACAGGGAGGGACACCAGGGGACAGAGATCTAACCCAGAAACACAGGAGAAGACCTCGGTGGCATAGCTGAGGGACTGTGAAAGTCTCTTTGCCTAACCACTGGATTATCTCTTCCACACCCTGCTTTATCTCTTGCTCAGGAGTCAGTGATTAAGCTAAGAAGCCTATTGATAGTTTAAAAGCCCTCAGGCTCCCATAGCCTACAGGGAAGGAAAAAAAAAAGAGGATTTAAACCACAGAGCTCCAACTCAGGGATTAAAATACTATTGAAATAACTGTTAACTTCCACCACTGTGAACCCTTTAATTAACTTACTTAGACACAAGTCAATCCAGGCAACAGTGAACAATAATTTGAAAAGTACTGATAAAGGGAACTCATAACATAATATATAAAATGGTTAAAACAACAAGAAGAAATATTGGAGAATCGAACCAGGACAAGAGTCCAGCTAAAAGTCCTCCAGAGGGTGAAGCACAAAATAACAAGTTCAACATCCAAACATTACCTAAGGAAATAATAACAGAAGTGAGTAAAGAATTAGAAAAAATTGTAATCAGAAATACAGGAACAACAAATGAGACTATGGAAGAAAATACTAATTATCTCATGGTTATTAGAGGGCTGAAAGCTGAAATTGCTGAGCTAAGAACACAACTAGCTGAACAAGCTAAAACAGTATCAGAACAGGGCTACAAAATAGATGAACTCCAGAAAACAGTAGAGGGCAGAGAGAATAGAATCAATGAGGTTGAAGACAGAATTAGCAAGATTGAGGATGAATTAGAGACAACTAAAAAAGAAGTAAGAGATCTCAAAAAGAGATTAATAGATGTTGAAAACAACAACAGAGTCCTATGAGATGACTTCAAAAGAAACAATATATGCATTATTGGCATACCAGAGGAAGAAAGAGAAGGAGGGGAAGAAAGCATTTTCCAGGCCATAATAGCTGAAACTTTCTCTAGTCTAGACAACATCAAAGACATAAAGGTTCAAGAAGCCCAGAGGGTCCCAAACAGAATTAACCCAGACCTAAAGACACCAAGACATACCATACTTAGAATGGAAAGGAATAAGGATAAAGAAAGGATCCTGAAGGCTGCAAGAGAAAAACAAAGAGTCACCTATAGAGGAAAACCCATAAGATTAGCAGCAGACTTCTCCATACAAACATTACAGGCCAGAAGAGAATGGCAAGATATGTATATGTATCGAGTGCTCAATGAGAAAGGCTTTCATCCAAGAATACTATATCCTGCTAGACTGTCATTCAGACTAGATGGAGACATTAAAACATTCTCAGACAAGCAACAGTTGGAGGAATCAACTAACACCAAGCCTGCCCTGAAAGAAGTTCTGAAAGGTCTCCTATAAACAATCAGACCTCCACAAATAGGACATATATCAAAACACTCTAAAACTCTACAAGAATGGTGTTAAAATATCTTCAGTCTTTGATATCAGTAAATGTCAATGGCCTGAATTCACCTATTGAAAGACACAGAATAGGAAGATGGATCAGAAAACACAACCCAACAATATGCTGTCTACAGGAAACCCACCTAACTCAACAAGACAAACACAGACTTAAAGTGAAAGGATGGAAAACTATCATACAAGCCAATGGCCCACAAAAAAGGGCAGGAACAGCTATTCTTATATCTGACACAATAGACTTTAAAATACATAAGATTAAAAAATATAGGAATGGACACTACTTAATGCTCAGAGCATCAGTCAATCAAGAGGGCTTAACAATTATTAACATCTATGCACTCAATGAGAAGCCATCTAAATACATCAAACTTCTACTGAAAGAGCTACAGCAATATATTAACAGCAAAACAGTCATAGTAGGGGACTTCAACACCCCACTCTCTCAACTTGACAGATAATCCAAGCAGAAAATCAATAAAGACATAAGGGAGCTAAATGAAGAGATAGATAAACAAGAACTATTGGACATTTTCAGAGTCATTCATCCCAAGAAACTGGAATGCACATTTTACTCAAATCCACATGGGTCATTCTCAAGGATAGACCATATGTTAGGCCACAAAGACAGCATCAGCCAATTCAAGAGAATTGAAATCATCCCAAGCATCTTCTCAGACCACAGTGGAATTAAACTAACACTTAACAATCAACAAAAGATTAGTAACAGTCCCAAAATGTGGAAGCTCAACAGTACACTTCTAAACAACTTGTGGGTCAAAGAGGAAATCAAGGAAGAAATCAAAATGTTTTGAGACTTCAATGAACATGAAGACACAAGCTATCAAAATATTTGGGACACAGCTAAAGCAGTACTAAGAGGGAAGTTCATAGCTATACAAGCACACATTAGGAAACAAGAAAAGGCACAAATAAACAGCCTGATTGCACATCTTAAAGACCTAGAATAAGAAGAACAAGGGAACCCTAAAGCAACCAGAAGGACAGAAATCACTGAAGTTAGGGCAGAAATAAATAACATTGAGAATAAGAAAACCATACAAAAGATCAACGAAAGTAAATGTTGGTTCTTCAAAAGAGTAAACAAAATCGACAAACCTTTAGCCAGACTCACAAAACAAAAAAGGGAGAAGACCAAATAAATTGGATCATAAATGAAAGAGGAGATATCACAACAGACACTGCAGAAATTCAGCATATCATGTGAGGCTTCTATGAACAACTATATGCCATCAAGCTAGAGAACCTGGAAGAAATGGACGATTTCCTACCAACTTCCAAAACTAAGTAAAGAGGAAGTAGATATCATGAACAGGCCCATCACAGCTCATGAAATTGAAACAGTTATCAAAATCTTCCCAAAAATAAAAGTCCTGGACCAGATGGTTTTACAAATGAATTCTACAAAACCTTCAAAGAAGAACTAATACCTCTACTTTTAAGTCTTCCAGAATATTGAAGACACTGGAATACTCCCTGCCAGTTTCTATGAAACCAACATCACTATAATACCAAAAGCAGACAGGGACACAACCAAAAAAGAAAACTACAGACCAATATCTCTGATGAACGTAGATGCTAAAATACTGACCAAATTCTAGCCAACCGGATACAGCAGTATATCAAAAAGATTGTTCATCATGACCAAGTGGGGTTTATCCCAGGCATGCTGGTTGGTTTAATATACGTAAATGAATCAATGTGATCCACCACATCCACAAAAGCAAGACCAAAAACCATATGGTCATATCAATAGATGCAGAGAAAGCCTTTGACAAAATACAACATCCTTTATGATCAAAACACAACAAAAAATGGGAATAGATGGAAAACTCCTGAAGATAGTGAAGTCTATATATAGCAAACCTACAGCCAACATCATACTCAACGGTGAAAAACTGGAAGCATTTCCCCTCAGATCAGGTACTAGACAGGGCTGCCCACTATCACCATTACTATTCAACATAATGTTGGAAGTTCTTGCCATAGCAATCAGGCAGGAGCAAGGAATTAACAGGATACAGATTGGAAGAGAAGAAGTCAAACTCTCCTTATTTGCAGATGATATGATAGTACACATGGAAAAACCTAAAGAATCCAGCAAGAAGCTTTTGGAAATCATCAGGCAATACAGTAAGGTGTCAGGCTATAAAGTTAACATTCAAAAGTCAGTGGCATTCCTCTATGCAAACACTAAGTTAGAAGAAATTGAAATCCATAAATCAATTCCTTTTTTTAAAAAATTTTTTATTTAAGAAAGGATTAATGAACAAAAACATAAGGTAGGAGGGGTACAACTCCACACAATTCTCAACACCCAATCCCCATAACCCACCCCCTCCCATGATAGCTTTCCCATTCTCTAGCCCTCTGGGAGCATGGACCCAGGGTCGTTGAGGGTTGCAGAAGGTAGAAGGTCTGGCTTTTATAATTGCTTCCCCGCTGAACATGGGCGTTGACTGGTCGGTCCATACTCCCAGTCTGCCTCTCTCTTTCCCTAGTAGGGTGTGTCT